>NC_079213.1:87995292-88339074 GCF_029633865.1 Lampris incognitus | reverse complement strand
AGATTTCCCAAAGCCCACCTTGATCCATCTCGAACCGAGCGCTCCAGAAAGCCTATCCACAAAGCACTTAAGCGGGTGTTTTAGGAACTGAGGTTCTGGAAGCAGAAGACGTTTACACTGCTCATGAAAGTCACAGGGACTGAATTTCTCTTCTTTGAGAAATCACACACGTAGCACCTTCCAAACAGCTCTTTGGCAGCAGCAACACTTTGAGAGCTATAGGAACGTTTGTGAAGGATTTTTTTTTTTCGTGGAAATACTTTTCAGCCACACTGACTTGCATTTGCCGTTGCCAAAACATGCTAATAAATGTCCGTGCCCGTTGCCAATATTCCAACAATCAAAACAGTGCTGGTGGTGTTCAAGTGCTCGTTGTACCATCGAGCTATGCTTTAATTACCATAAAAACGAAATCACTTGTGTTCAAACTCAATATTAACGCAACATGACAACTTGATTGAGCCCTGTAATTTAGGTCACTGTTCTCCTCCTTGGCCAAATCGAGACCGGAGGCTCGGCTACGAAACGGAGTGTCTGGAGTTGATTGAGGTTTAGCGTCCTGCTGAAGACACTTCAGAAGGGCCACATCTTGCCAACATGGAGGTTTGAAGCCCCATGGAGCTGACTGGAGGTCTATCCGTCAGTCCACCAGACTGCCTGTACATCCCAAATCACTCCGTTTACTTTCAAGTCTGACCAGGAGGGGCCGCCGTGGCAGAGTCCCCCACCTCTCGTGCTAAGGATGCTTTTCCTTGGTTACTCTGGGGTGGTACAAAACTGCACTTAATCTCCAAGTGTAATAAGTGGAGGAAGTTATTAATGATAGTTTGCAAAGATCTCCGTAAACCCTGGGCTGTTCATTACAATGTCAAATTGCCAACGTCCCACTGGCAATCTATCTGGGAAGGATCTCACTCTCTCTCTCTCCCGCTTTCTCCCTAGCGGTAGCTCTCTCTCTCTCTCTCTCTCTCTCTCTCCTCTCTCTCTCTCCTCTCTCTCTCTCTCTTCTCTCTCTCTTCTCTCTCTCTCTCTCTCTCTCTCTCTCTCTCTCTCTCTCTCTCTCTTTCTCTCTCTCTCTCTCTCTCTCTCTCTCTCTTTTCCTCTCTCTCTCTCTCTTTCTCTCTAGCGCTAGCTCTCTCTCTCCCCGTCTCTCTGTCTGTCTGTCTCACTCTCTCCCACACATACACTTAATATTTAACTTATACTGTCAGGCAAACAAATTCCATACTCAAATTTAAACACACAGGCATACAAAAGAACACACATCCAGAATGATGCATAGCATGCATGCATATAGTACATATATACATTTATATTTACATGCACAGGCACGTGCATGCGCACACACACATGCTTATAAACAAAAACATAGCATAACTCCTACTCAGACAAAAATATATACTGAGAATAACAGATTTGCGCACACACACACACCCACACCCACATACACACACACCACACACACACACACACACACACACACACAACACACACACACACACACACACACACACACCACACACACACACACGCAGACAAGCCCCATCCGGATGGGATGAGAATTACTTGAAGGAATTCTGGAAATATAGCTCTTGCCAGTCTAATTCAATGATTAAAATCACTGTGCAGGATCAACTTTATTTGTGATAATTACAGAGTATACATCCCCGTGGGAGTAATAGCTACCAGACAAATATTCTGCTGTTTCTCAGCAAAGTCCCTTTCACAATTCCAGTATCATCTGAATTGATTGGCTTGCATTTAAAGCATTTCCAATACTTTGGAAAGAAAGAAGATGGGGGGTATTTTTAGAAGAGTAAGGTATCACACATACGCGTGCTTGCAGGACTGTTCACTAAAATAATTGACGTGCAGTGTGATGTTATAGTCACACACTTTATCTTGCACTATTGCAGCAACTACCCTTTTCAGACAGGGTTATACATACAAACACCTTTGCGCGCGCACCACGCACACACACACACACACACACCACACACACCACACACACACAGCCGAACAAGAACATGCACACACACATCTAGGCTCCACAATCCTACTCCATGTTTTCAGCTCGTGTTGGGTCTCTGAGGCTATTGGCACTTATTTCCCAAATTAATGTTGTACCACAGATAATAATAATGGTGCGTGGGGAGCTATATTTTTCCAATCAGCTCTGGGACGAAGAACAAAGAAAGATGATTCAATGGGATTATTTGCTTTGTGGTGTGTGTGCTTGTGCCATAGAGCAAGACAGAGACAGCACAGAGATAGAAACAGAGACAGAAAAAGAGACAGACAGAGACAGACAAAGACAGAAACAGAGACAGACAGAGACAGAGACAGACAGCCAGAGACACAAAGAGACAGACAGAGACAGAGGCCAGACAAACGGAGACAGACAGAAACAGATGGACAGAGACGGACACAGAGACAGACAGAGAGACAGAGGTAGAGAGACAGAGGCAGACAGAGGCAGACAGACGACGGAGACAAATAGGAGGTTGAAGAAAAGTCAAAGATGAGAGAAAAAGAGAGATAGCAAACGTGGAAAGGAGAAATAGAATAAGCGAGCATGAATAGAGAAAGGAGGAGAGTCACCAACAGGGGAGCTGGAGGAGAAGAGAGATAAAGAAGAGACAGCGGATGGCCATGATTCCTTCTTGTCATTCCTCACTCCATCCCTGTAAAACTGATAGCACTTCCCTACTTTTCCGTCTATTCCACAGCCTTGTTGATTTTCAGGAAAATGTGTTTTGCACATGTACATTGAAGTGGAACAAGCTGTAATTGCCCAGCACACTGCCAGAGGACTTTAAGGCGTATGAATATCCTAAGGTATCAATTCTTCTTCACCTTTATTTTTTTTCCGTTGCGAAAAGGTGGTGGGGGGGGGGGATCTATCAGCCTTCTGTTCTGGATAAGAGAGGATGTCATCCACCATAGTGCTGTTTGGCTTGGGGCCATCTGTTCAATCCCAAATTCTTGATGAATACTAAACACCTGAAAATAGTAAAAATCCATGGCTGTTGTGTGAGTGTTTTGCGCCAGGCCAAAACCTGTTCGCTGGTGGTTTTGCTTAAATGGATTTGACTCCAACCTGCCATTGTTAATGTATTATTTCAAAGGAGCACAGAGTTTTAGTGTCAGTGGGGTGCAGTTGTGCACAGAAAACTCAGGCGTTGAAGAGAAGCCAATAATGGATATATCAGAGGTGATTATAGGGATGTGTGTCATAGCACAAATCTCTTAAAACTATTTCAGGTACTTCTGTGCAGCCGCATGGTGAATTTATGCGATTGGTCCAGGTTAAGAAAAGCAACCCTAAACCTTACTGCTCATTACCCTCGACCAGAAAGTACGCGAGATTCCCGAGGAGAAAATACGACGGCCTTGCCAGTGCCGGTGAGCAGGTTTTAAGACATATGGCAGCAAGCCAGTCGATGTAAAAGACAACTTCTGGTTCTAATGTGACCGTGACTCGAGAAGATACTGTTTGAGTGGTAAGTCCTCAGAGACAGCAGCGCTTATAAGAGCATCTTGAAGACATATGGCCAAGATGGTCTGGAGAGTGATAAGATCAAGGGCCGCAAATCTCACCTCCCCAGCCCCGGCTGAATAAGGGGACGGAAATACTCCGCGGTGAAGCGCTCCGATTTCAATAGGCTACAGTGTTTTCGTTGTTTTTGCGTTGTTTTGAACATCGTTCCAAATGGTACACTGGCAAACGTTACCGCTTGTGCTGCAAGAGGGAATAACTCGTCCTCATCATTGTGTTCAGCTGGATTGCTTTGATATATAAAACCGGCAGTAAAATCCGGCTTTGGGAAACACGCAGAGGAAGTAAGTATACAAGCCCTTCTTGGCATGAGAATATTCAGGAAACCCGGCAACAGGGTGTGGTATTTTAAAACATTTTTTTTAAGATCTTTTCTGTTCTTCCTCCTTCAGCCCCAATGACAGAACCTTTGACGCTCTGAAACCAAATGAGCCATAAGAGGCGATTAGCGGGAGCGGTGGCAGCGCCATCATTTCCCCAGTGCTTCTGCCTTCTTTCCTCTCCCCTTCGAATTTGATCAAAATTCACAGTCTGCCTCGTCCCTACGCAGGGTGAACCCTAACAGCCCTCTCCTGAGCATCAGATTAAATTACAGAACCCAACTCTCCCAGCCACCCCCCTCAACCCCCATCCCTCGCCTCCCCTCGCTGTGTCTTCCCCATGCAGATGTGACACTTGCCAGAGACTGAAGCACATCACCAATGGAGGTTGTGAACAGGGGGGGGGGGGTCCTGATTTGCAAATTTATGGTTTAGGTGGAGGACTAACACCAATGAAACAAGATTCTTTACCGCTCATCCCAACCTCCCCCCCCCAACACACACACACACACACACACACATATCAAACAAGCCATCTTACACACATAAAAAGAAACAGAGATACATTGTTTTTAGCATCTCCGCATGCAAACGGCTACAGCTTCTGTGAGATTTGTCAGCTTGTCTCATTCCTGATGGGGTGAAGGCTTCTCTTGGAGATGCAAAGCTCTATATTAAAAATACAACAACAAAAGGACAGTGTAAAATCTGTCTGAAGGTAAACAAAGAAGTTTTTTTTAAATTTCCAAAGAGGGTTTTGAATGTGCAGTGCAGGTCAGGACAGCACCCTGTCAGAGAACAATGCAACAGAATCTGCTTTGGCAGTGAGGTTGCAGCTGATCAGCATTCCCTCACATTCCCAAATTTCTATTAATGCATGTCACAATATCCCTCTGAAATCAGATCACAGGCTTAGATTGCCGGTTAAAAAAATAATTAAATTGAGGAACTGTAAAAAAATAATACTGGCCATATGAAAGCAATTTGTCAGTGCTTTTCCAAAATTATGTTTGACTGGAGGGAAGGTTCCCATTTTGAATCCCTGGACAGGCTCAGGAAAAAGGAGTCGAGAAAAGTGAATGAGTAGTCTGTTCTCTTCACTCGACAAATAACATGAAAGGCAGCCTTCGGTAGGTTTGGCAAGTATGTGGAAGAGGTGGATGACAGTAATCCATCCTCCCCAGACTATCATATGGTATTCATCTGACAAGGGAGGGGTACGAAGACGCTCAGCTCCACACCAGTGTTGTCACTCTGTCACTCTATTGTCTTCCACTGCCATACTCACCCTCTCAGACACACACACACACACACACACACACACACACTCTTGTCCAACCCATTCCTTTTATTTATCTATTTATTTATTTTTTGCTAAAGATGGACTAAATATGTAAAGGTTCACAATGGAGTGTGTTGAATAAAAAGGCGGATTTAAGCAGCTATGACTGAGTAAGTCTTAAATACTTGGTATGCAGATCTCATACTTATAAATGGTGTGTTTAACTGTGCACACGCACACACACACACACACACACACACACACACACACACACACACACACACACACACACACACACACACACACACACACACACATCTTTTACATGGTTTTATACACCACAGCGAATGCCTGATCCTGAATTATATACTCTTGGGAGATGAAGTTCTTCACACACCATCTCGTTTCATTCACAGTGATGTTGATGAATGTGTGTGTTTGCACAGAGTACCCTCCAGATCATTCATTCATACATATTCATACATTCTCTAATGAAATTTGCATGCAGTATGAATACCCAATTCCAATTTTCACAAGCTGCTCCTCATTATCAGTGTATACGTCCACAGGTGATATTCATAAAAATACATTTAAACCAGGAACTTGAGTGAATGTTTTCTCCTGCCAGACGAACAGAAGTTTGAGTTATGTTTTTCATTATTCAAATATGGATACTTCACGGTTATCATAATGGCAAGTGTGTGTGTGTGTGTGTGTGTGTGTGTGTGTGTGTGTGTGTTGGCAGTGATTGAGATTCATTCATGTTGTAGTATAGCTTTTGTTCTACAGGGAAGCTTATTGGCCCAGTAGTTGAATCAGCAGTGAACACAATATTGTGCCATTGAATTTGACAAGAATCAGGCATTTCTTTCCTTTTTTTTTAAATTTTAAATTTAGTCAAATTTCAGACACAATGTAAAGTGCATTTAATGTAGTACATAGTATTCATACTGTATACGGTTATGAATTGGTTACATATAAGTAGGTCATCCTTCTTTGCCATCCCAACCAAAGAAGGACAACTACAGATTTTTTTTAACAGATATTAAAATCAATTTACTGTCTTCCAACAATACTGTATTTATTAAAACATTAATTTGACTTAAAAGCATTACTCACTGAAAATAATATATTTTTTAATTTGATGAAACAATCTGCTCTTCTATTAATCTATAAATGGCATTTTAATTTCAGCAAATTGAACCTCAACTTGTTGAAAGAGGCAGTTTTTTTTTTTTTTTTATGGAATGAACCGCTGACATAACAAAGTAGACAGTACTGCAGGCTGCAAAGCTTCTTTCTTTGGATATTTCCAGCGTTTCCATCAAGGTCTTCTGGCCATCAGCCAATGCTCCCAATGTAACTCTCAACAGTTTCTGTCACTGATTAAAGATCAGGTAGACACAATTAAGCTGCTCCTGTTGGCACAAGAGAAACTCAACCCCAAAGCCAATGGCCTGTCTACACTTGCGGTAACCCTTATTAAAATAGCTCTGGTTCCAAATAGTGCAGGTTTTTGCACACGCTAACCACTCTTGGACTGGTCATATGGACGTTGATGGGAACCTTATATGACATCCACAAACAAATACAGACCTAACAACCGCACTGACTTATTTGGCGCCGGTAAAGAACATGTCCATTTTTTGTTTCTTGTTTTTTTCTTTCCTTTTTTTAATAAAATTGATAGGAGAGACCTATTTCAATTGCAGAGCTCTGACATGACCGTGACTGTGGTAAACTGTGTTAGCAGTTCATGGGAGGCTCTTTTTCACAAATCACCTGTATTTTCTTAATATGGGGTATGAGCGGCTATCTCTGCTGTCAACTCGATGGAGAGGTTTCTAACTGTAATTGGAGTAATAGTATGTTTTGACCGACCGCCAAGGGGAATTTACGAGCAACACAAATGTATTAAAAGTCAATGGCAGGAGGCGAATGGGTGGAGTTAATCGTGTGAAACTGCGAGCGACGCTAAATGTGCGAAATGAGCGTTGGTCCATCCATCCATTATCCAAACTGCTTACCCTGCTGTCAGGGTCGCGGGGATGCTGGAGCCTATCCCAGCAGTCACTGGGAGGCAAGCAAGGAGACACCCTAGACAGGCCATCACAGGTCTGACACTCACACACACACATGGCATTATTATATTATCAAATCAATGAAATTGTAAAGTCCACTTTTTTAATTATCACAATGTTGGCAATTGTCACAATGTTGGCAATATTTTGTATATGAATGCTTCTGCTCAATGTCTCCGCACGTCAGACACTGCCTACCATTCTTCTTTGAGATGTATTACTAATTGCAAATCATTGACACATCACTGTGAGTTGTAAGCTCGGGTGGGATGGCCTGCTCTGGCCACCCGAAGGCTCAGTCATTGGTATACTTTTATATATAAGGCAATCCTCGGTCTACTGCCTTCCTACATTTGTGACTTCACTGCACTGAGAAGTGCTGGCCCTTAGTCCTTTGGTTCTCTTGACTATGTGTTGCTTTCTGTTCCATATGCCCGCACTGAATTGGGTAAAAAGGCTTTTGTTCATTCTACACCTTTAACCTGGAATATGTCGCAGAATGACTGGAAATTTACAGAGTTAATCTCACTGAGCTGCTTTAAATCCAAATTGAGAGTACTTGAAGCTGATTTCACAACATGTACTTGTTTTTTATAATCTGCTTGTAATTTACTTTTTTTCTAATTTTTTTGTCTTTTGTTTGTGTTTTCAAATGTGTAATTTTGCAACTGTGTGATTTTGTATCTGTGCTTTCTAATTGCTGCGCCCAACAATTTATCCTATTTTGTCCAATTAATATAGATATAATTCTTAGCCGATTTGAGCTAATGGTTAGTTGGGCCATTGATGTCTACTAATTTCAATTTTCTTAAAGTAATACAATCTAAAAATACAGGTGAGTCTTATTACATTACAGGAGTGACTGTAGTGTCGGTCATAGTGGCTTGGAATTCGTTGCCATAATGTATTATTAACTTCCGGGTTGGCCGCTGAATTTCCCGTGAAGCGAGGCCGGACGAGCGCCACCGCGGCTGCTTAGACCCCCCCCCCCCCCACGAACGGTCGGCCCCCGCCAAAGTTTGTGAAAAAAACACAAATTGAAAGGTTTTATGATTACCGACCAGTCGGAGGTAAATAAAGACGATGTGAACCGAGAAAATACGCAATCACAATGGAGTTGTTGACCAAACTAAATCAATTATCCATCCGAAAACAAAGCTAACAGTTAGCAATGACATCAGCCCAACTCACCAAAAACGGGTGGTGTTCCCTCTGTGATGGTGTTTTAGCCAAACCACAGACATCGGAGAAGTCGTTTAATCTGCTGAAATGAGCGTTTGCTTGAGTTAAAAAACGTTAAACTCGAACGAAAATGTCAACTGGCGAAAGCCAATCCAAGTAGGGCTAGAAATCACGCCCCCTTTCCCGAAATACCTTCAGTCAAGATTAACAAACTCTCTTTTTTCCCCTCTCAAAAGTAAAACAAAGCGTACGCTAGCCATTAATATTCGACTGAATGTTATAAGTACAATTATCAGAACAATACAAACATTCGGTACTATCAAAAACAGGCTTCTCGTTGAGAGCTTTTTGAAATGCTCATGCCTGTTATCGGAACAAGTAGGCCTGTGTTTAAGTGCAGCTATTGTTATCAAACAGATAGTCGAACAGTCAGCAACAATATCGGGTCTATTCCACGCCTCATTAGACTCATTATGTGATATTTACTCCAAAATGTCCATATCCAATATTCTACTAACACCTTGCTAATGTGATGGGTGGGCCTGCTTGCTTTTTAGCATTGCATTCCAGTCCGGTGTACAAGAGGAGCGCACAACGTGCATATCAAGTGCAGCGTTCAGTCTATTTCTGGTGGAAACCGTGAATGTGGTAGAAATACCAACCAGCTTCCTCATGTTGCTCAAAGGTATACTGCAGAAATAAATCTTAAAATGGAAGAAATTCTGCAAATGTATTTAGCGACCCAAATAAAATCTCATGCGACCCATCTGTGGGTTGCGACCCAACCTCTGGGAATGACTGCTCTATGGGATATTTCCCCCTCCCACAATCTAACATATTAACATTAATAAATGAATTGAAATGTATTATGTAAATCAGTGTATTCAACTACATGCCGTGGAGAGCAATATTTAAGCAGGTCCTCTCTCTAACCTAACAACGCACCAGCAGATTACACTGATTAACAAACCTTCAATCAGACAGGGGAAACTAATTTGTGAAATCAGTTGGTGTTGGAAAGAAAACCTGCATATGTATGACTCTCCATTGCACATGATTCAATACTACTGATTTAAAATATAATTAAACCACTTACAACACCCTTAATGTCCTTAAATAAATGTAAAAAAAACAACATATATCAGGTTGTCATCTTGTCCAGCAGGGTATTTTCATCTTTCCTACTCTATTTTTTTCACTTGGCAAGAATCAGACATTATTTCTACTTGTGAGTCAACCATTTTTGTTCAAGGCATCACTGGAAATTTCCACATTTGTGGGGGAAGAGAAATTTGGATTATCAAGGTGTCTTAGGGTGGTTGACGGCAAAAACATTTTGGACTTCAGTGTTTAACAGCACCCCCTCCGGCCAAGGTAAAAGTGTACCTGCAACTTTAGTATGATGGATTGTTTGAATGTAAGCATTCCTTGCTAAGCATGAAAACACATTAATTGTGGGTTAGGCTCAAATAACAACCCACACACAGTCAAACCCACACAGACACATGCATATACACAAGCACACCGTGGCCTCAGCTCACTTCTCAGTATCACTGCAGTTCCTCTCCCAGGTTTCATTGCAACCCCAACACCCAACGTCCCACACCCCACCCCCTCCACATCATGACCCTAAATCTCAATGTTTCTCCCCAACAGAGGACCCTTGCCAGAATCAGTTTTCAAACTATTTCTATTGGCTTAGTGATAACCACCCCCATCCCACCTCCCACCCCCTAGTCTCACCACATGTGCACACCAGGACAACCTTATGTGCCTTTCTCTGCCAATCATAATTCCCTACAAAACTCACTTCTGATCTCTCTATTTTTTAAAATCTATAGAGATATGATCACCAGTCCATTTAGCACTTATAGGCACACAGCTGACCACGTCTTTCTGAGGAAAACAATAACTCTCCCAGTGCAGAACCCTAGTATTGACATTGTATTTGATTGACCAGTGGGTGGGAAAAGTTTTTCGTCCAATACCTCCATCCTACCCATCCTATTCCACTATCTCCCTATTTCATCTAATGTGCCTGACAACTTTGTCTCAGATCATGTCTTATTGCTGCAAAGGCCTACGAAAACCCATGCCAGATATTGGATTCTCCCGACATGCTAGCTCCTGTGGCGAGAAAACCTCAATTTATCTGACTTGCCTCAGAGGCGAATGGAGTTTGATGCCATGTTGAGTTTTTGGGGAGGTCATAGCAAGGTCTCAGAAGCGGCTGGTTCTCATTCTGCCCCTACGCTTAAATGGTTGATTAGCGTTGTTGTCGATGGGATCATTTAACGCGTGTTCCCTGCATTTGGACGTGTTATTGAATGAGCAGGGTCTTGACACAACATGGGTGTAGAATGAGATATGAAAACACACTGCCTTGTTCAGCAGTTGTGATACTTTGATGAGACATTTTGACAGGGAAGTTTTAGTATTTGTTCTTATATTTCACACAACATACTAGGAAATTATGTCATGGCAAGAGCGCTTTAGTCCAAACAATGCTATTGATGCACCAGATCTCTCTATGCTAGGTCGATAGAAAATCTCTCTCTCTCTCTCTCTCTCTCTCTCTCTCTCTCTCTCTCTCTCTCTCTCTCTCTCTCTCTCTCTCTCTCTCTCACTTGCTCCCTCTCTCCTCATCTCTCTCCCTTTTTTTGATAATTTCTTTGATATTTTGTCAAATTTTTTGATACTTTTTTGATTGACAACATATCTTAAATTTCTGAAATTTTTTTCTCTTTTTTGATAATGTTTTTGTTAAATAAAGACTTGTTTTAAAATTCAAAATTCTCTCTCCCCTCCTTCCCTCTCTCTCTCTCTCGCACGCGTGCACTGTCTCTTTCCCAGTCTCTCTCTTTTGCTGTTTCCCAAGTGGCACAAGTCGGAAATTCCTCCTTTGCTTTCTCACCCAGGATTTATTGGAGGCTGGTACTTTTCGGAGGATGTGGGTCTCAGTGGGTTAGCATTCAAATATACTGCTGTCAAGTAATGGCTTCTGTCAGAGACGCAGCAGTTTCTCATTCCCTGATATGCAGTTTGTTATATCAAAGGCACACTGTGGTGCCATAGGCCTCTAAACCTGTGTACTAGGGCATTGTGGGAAGACGTGCCAAGTGAATCTTGTACATTCTGCCTTTTGAAAAGACCATTGTTCTATTATGATGTGAGACCTTGATCAAATAGATGGTGTCAGTGAGAGGGTAAAAAATATCCACAGGATATAGGTGTTCTTACACAAAATAAAGAGTAAATAAGTATATGAGGATAAAAGCTAATATATGCCGGTGAAACAGTATAAACAGGTACCGTTTTGTCAGCCTAATAGCGATCCGCATGAAACTGTACTAGACTCATTTGCTGGCAAAGTAATACATTCGTTTAATTATTCTAATTAATATACGACAATAGTCAATTAATCTGATGCACTTCTATGAACTGTCATTAGTAACAGCGTAATTTACCGCTGCTAAATGTGCAACAAGTGTTTTTAATTGAACTGACTAATTAACATTTAGTCCTGTGTAATAATATCTCTATTGCCCAAGAATAAGACTTAATCAAGTAGCAGAAGTGAGTCTTATCAACAGGGTTAATAGGCTCCCTCTGGCATTTACCTGCTGATGTGCTATGGACCCGGACTAATCATTCATTCCTCTCATGTCAATCTATTTGAAATGTAGTTTGTGCAAACGATCAAGACACAGCCTTCCGTTTGTGCTGAGCAAGCAAACCAAAACCCTTTTCCAAAGTTGGCTTGAAAGCGTTTGCATCCAAGATGTACTTTCACACTCCTCTGTAAGAGTGACTTACTGGCGTGCATTAGTTCATCTGACAGAGACGAGCCCTCCTGTGAAACAGCTATAGTTCATTTATTTGCGGTTCCCTCACTTCAGAGCATTTTGTAGAACTTGTGAAACACACCCACCACCACAGGGAGAAGCCTCAAATGAGCGGTGTAGAACGGCCGCAGGAGCACCAACACACACACACACACACACACACACACACACACACACACACACACACACACACACATGCATTATTCACAGATACATGAATTACACACACACACACACACACACACACACACACACACACACAGAATATTTTGCCTCTCTAATTAATAAACAGAAAAAACTTCAAAGCGACAGGCTTGTCATTGAACCGCCCACATTAAAGAGTGCCGTAAGTGAATTACCATAACTTGAGTGACTTCACTCAGCCAGATCATGTCTAGATAGCTGAGGTAGTAAATCATTCTGGAAATGCACCAATGATCCTGAATGAAACTTTCCAAATATACCGGGCAATTAATTCCGAACATCTATCAAAAAAAAAGAAGAAAAAAAGTTATTCAAAATAAGATGGAGACCGTTTTCTTTCCAAACTGACATCATGAAACAATGATTTTAATGCTTCGTGCCTACCCTGCTGAGTGTTTTAAGAGAGCCGTTGGGACTCGGCATAATTGTAATTTAAGAGAATTTAGTCCCTTCAGTTGATGGCGAGGCAGTTGCTGCCATTTTCTTTGAATTCCATAACAACTTCAAAAGCAAAGGTTAAAAATGCTTTGAATAACATGCGGTTTCCCTCACCCTCTGATTATGCAGATCCCCACTGAGAATAGCATTTATGTTTTCGATGGGATGTGAAGAAGGCATCTTGAAAAATGCTACTGGACCTCCCTTTCACGAATGATTTACAGTTCCTTAAAAAAAAAAGAAGAAAAAAAGCACAGATGTCTCGTGTTGTGTGAACCTGTGTTGAACATAGCGGCTGTGCAGCAGTTCAGGTGACACGTGGATTCCTCGCCAGTTCCTCCTCTCGGTTATTCATCCAGAGTTCAGCAGGGTTTCTAAACAAGCCCTGCTTTGCTCTCATGCGCTCGGCAAGGTTCTCCTCAAGTCTCCTCCTGATGGCAGGGGTAGTTAATGGGAGCACTTCCTCCAATAATACACAATTTGCTTTTCACCAAGGGCGTCAAGCTGGTTCCCATCACATACAGTAAGCATACTGCGTGAAATATTGTTCACTTTTCCTGTGATTTGTACTCAGATTATGGATGGTAGGGAACCTCGCTGCTGCCTCGGGGAATTTTTTCCAAAAGCATCAGAATGTGGCATGGCATTCATAGTCTGCCACCGATGACTTGGCCGCTGTGGTGCAGAGGAGGAGATGTTTTTCATCAGTAATCCAACACATACAGACAGAATCTTTCCCCCCTCGTAATGACATTTCTATTTTCGTTCTGAGGGGCTCTCTTCCTGCTATTTACGCTGACTGATAGATAGTTTGTGGCACACATTTTCCATATTATTTTGACTTTCAGCCATCCGCCTCTTTTTCTATTGACACAGACAGCGTATCTCTTTCTTCCATCTTTCTCTTCCTGCCCCTCCATCCTCTAGGTCAGTATACCCATCTTGCTCATGGAAACAGGGCAAATATGTGCAGCGCTTCCTGCTAGTGATTTGTTGCAAGGCAACACGATACACTTTCCCCCCAACCACCCTCTTGGCCCCCACCCCCCATCTTTTTTTCTTAAAACATAGAGAAGATTCTCCTCATATGTTGTATCTCGCGGCGAGTCATCCCCTGCTCTTGGTCGAGTTGGTAAAGAACACACTGAATCAATTAAGAGGTGGAAACGCTGAATTTCAGTGATCCAGGCCACAAGTGTGGCTCCATCAGAAGTGTTTCTTCAAGAAGTGATTTTCACTGAATATCATAAGCACCACCTGGGGCTATTAGCATACATTTATTGGGCTCATGTAATTATCAGCATTGTCATTGGTATGGAAGCAACACCGTATCCCCACTGAATCCTGTATTCGCTCCCCTTTCCCAGCATATTAAACCTAATGACTTCTGCCCCAGGGCTGCAGGCAGCACAGCACCCGCAAAATGCCATGGGAGCTGGCTAATGGCACTGACATTAAAACCAGTCAGCATCTGGCCTCCTGCACGCAAGCACATATGCCTGAGCTTCTCTCCAGTCAAAACCAGCAGTGCCCAAGGCCCTCGGACTAACACCGAATATGTTAGGCAATGGGGAGAAATGATAGAGTCAATGTGAGGGCTAATTGACCAAGACTCTCTTCCTATGATGAGCCTGCTACAACCACACAGGGTCAGACATGACCAATCCATTCAAAGAACTGCACTAACAGGGCTGTATGTATGGATGTGTTTATGTGTACTTTTCCTCAATTAGGGATTTGTAATTTCCATCTGTCAGCAGGCACCACGCACTTAGGGGTGCATGGTATCTGACAAAGAACTATGCTTGATGCACTGTTGAAGTTGTGCATTACTAATGTCTGGGATCCCCAACTGCATTCATTGAGCACAGAGATAGGATGAGATACGTTCAGGATGTAATTTTGTTTGGGCTCAGGGCCGAATCCCATGTATGCTGATTAAAAGTACAGCTTGTCTTGGCTTGTTGATTGCCTTGGTTTTTTTAAAATTTTTATTTATTTATTTTATTTTGGCCTGTTATTTTTCATTGCTGTGCTCTGATTGCACCATCGGTGCTGATTCCTGTCTGCACTATGTTGAAGAACTTTATTCACCATCCTGGCTGACTTCTGTACATGGGGAGAAGGCTCTGGAAGGGTGTAGGAGGGCTGTAGCTAAAGGGAAAGAGGGAGTGACGAAGGGAGAGAAACCCAGAAGGAACAGAAAAACAGCAAAAAGGAGGATATGGATGTATACAGAATGAAGGAAAGACAGAAACCCAGAGAGGGAGCTGGAAAACAGGAAAGAGCCAAAGGGAATATAATGTGATGCAAAGTTGTGAGATCCGAATGAGATCAAACCAGGATTCTCAGAAATGAGAATGAAAAGAATTAGGTCAAGTGTGCAAAACAACAGAAATGAAGTGAAACAGAGCTTAAGATGCAGGGCAGAAAATGAGGAATTAACAGAGTAAATGGCAGGAGCGGGGTGGGTGGGGGTGGGGGGTGGTAGACTGCCGGCGGTTCCAAATGTCTCACCAGATGTTCCTCAATGTGAGCTCTGCTCCTCTGAGATGTCTCCCCATTAACCTGGCTTTATTGTTACAGATGTGCCGCTATTGACTCAGCGCACCCTTGATTTACACTCGGGCACAGAGCAGACGGGCCACGCCTCTCAGGACCCTCAAAAGCCAATGCTGTGGCCGGGAGGAGGGAGCAGCAGGAGAAGCAACGAGTTGGGCGTAGTGAGGAAAGATTATAAGGGAGGACAGCTCTTATCTATTTGTGTAACTGCCAGCTTTTGCAACTCTTTCTCAGTGCCACGCTGTGCCATGAGATATCTGCCATCGAAGAGGAAGCTCAGGAGTTTCCATGACTTGTTCTGTTGGATGGCACTGTGTAGCACCGAGTCTTGCCTTCCCTGCTCCTCCATATTCAGCAACCTCCTCTCCCTTTTTCTGTCTCTCCTCTCCCCTGTCGCCGTTTCCTCTCAGCTCACAACAGGCTGTGGAAAAGAGTTGGCGGGAGACAAAAAGACACTGCTTTAATCAATACCACAAGGCCTTCGCTGAAGAGCAGAGAGAGAAAGAGAGAGAGAGAGAGAGAGAGAGAGAGAGAGAGAGAGAGAGAGAGAGAGAGAGAGAGAGAGAGAGAGAGAGAGAGAGAGAGAGAGAGAGAGGAAAGTAAGTATGTGAACCGGAGCTGTGATGGAGGATGTCACCATGCCAAGTTGTATGCAGACCGACTATGCTCACCAGTTATTCTGTAAGTTTGACAAAAGCCTGGATAATGAGATCATGAGACAATGGATGCAACCATGACCAGAAATAACCAATTTGAGGTTGTGTTTTTTTTAAACATTTGTCCACGTGCAGAGTTTTATTGTCATCACTCGCGGACCTCTAAGCAGACATCAGACCACTCTGCACACAAAGTCTGCATCAATAAGGTTTACGTTCCTTCAGTTATATACCTTCACATATGGGAGTAGCCCAATACTATCACAGCCTTTTACCGCAATCAATTAACTTTTACTACAATCAGTTAGGTCTAGAGCTGTGTGAAAGGACATGTCATTGACAGTTGTTGAAGGAGGTTTGATGAGAAGTATTCTGTCATAATACCGTCCAGATTTTCCAGGCTACTGCGTGGCTCTGAGTTGGTGACCTCCAGTCCTTTAACCTGATTATTTAGCCATTGGTTGCCACCCCCAAACCAAAACTGACCAAAGTGCCATACAATAATAAAATAGAGACAGGGACATAACAGTTTAGAAACAGCCAAAAGGAAAATTAAATGACAAAGTGGGCGCAAGAAAAATAGGCAGGTCGAGAATAATTAAAGGCCAAGGAATAATGTGATGTTCAGATTACTATATGCAAAGCAACAGGCAGCAATTTATGTTCAATGGAAGACAGTAACATGACGCTACTACCACATGCCCAATACACAGCGCAGTATGACAGGCTAAAAATCAAAGTTGACCTTGCCTCAACTTTTTAGTATTGCTTTTAGCGAAGCATCAACCATTCATGTTGTTTTACAATTTACACTCCCCTTCTCCTTTCTCCTGAAATTCATAGTCCTTCCTTTTTTTTTTAAAAATTTATTTCTGATTTTTCCCTTTTTTCTCCCAATTTAGTGGCCAATCGATCCCTGTTTTAATTCAAACACCCACCCTCGCACTGTATGCGTTCGCCAACTGCATCTCTCCGGCCGGCAGTCTCGAAGGAGACCACCTCGCCACTTTCGTGACAAGGCGACTCCAAGCCGAACCACTGTTTTTCCGACACACACAGAGACGCATTCACGTGACGAACACAAGCCGACTCCGCCCCCCTCCCGAAGACAGCGTTGCCAATGATCGCTGCTTCGTCGAGTCCGGCCATAGTCGGATCTGACGAGACCGGGGCGCGAACCCCAGTCCCCAGTGGGCAACTGCATCGACACAGAGCCGATGCTTAGACCGCTACACCACCGCGGACCGAAATTCATAGTCCTTCCTAAATGGAGGAAAAAGGTATGTTAACTGCAGAGGTGTAAAAACCAGGTCCAGAAAGTAAATGTGCTCCAACCATGTTACCAAACCAGCTGATTTCATTCCCTGCCTAGTTGAGGAGTGGTGTTGACTAGAATCTGTTGGTGTAGTGCATGAGTGGAGCAAATACATGGTTTGGACTTTTACCTTCCGGACCTGGTTTTTACACCTCTGGAGCTGTTAGTCAGTTTCTATTTGCTGTGTATTCCTGAACTTATCATACAGCAATCGTTGGAGCACCATCTATAACATTTTTTTTGGCTCAGATTAACTGTATATTTTTAAACACACATTAGCTAGCTGTAGTAACATAATTTAGCTAATTGCTTGCTAATGTTAGCTAGCTGTATGTTGTGCAAACTGGGATAACTGCTTCATGAATAAGGAAGCACTTGAGTGTCACTTAACGTGTGAGAAAACGTACCTTGCTACACTTTATCATTTTGTAGTTTTGTAGCTCACAATATGAAAGCAGAATAAAGTATTTTTGTTCTTGAGGGATTTTGAGAATTTGGTAGCGGGGATAATTTTTAGCAATGTGCTAATCAGTGGATGCTCTCAGTAATTTCAGACGGCAATTAAATTGGCTGACAGTAAAAGCTGGGAGCAAACAGAGTCCAGAGACATAACAAAAATAATAATAACAAAAATTAAAAAATAAAACAAAATATAAAAAGGTACTCCTGCTGCTCAGTCTACCACATCATTAGAGCCTTGAAAATAGTGAGGATAATGTTTCAAATTCTGTTTGCCATTCCTCATAATAAAGTATAAAGTTGTGTGTCTAAAACATACATCATCTGTTAAATGTTATTCCTAAAACTTATTACTTGGCTTTTTACCAGAAGTAAGTGTGATACGCTGATGCCAAGAGGAATGGCCGAGTTGCTCTCTGCTGAATTTCAAGGTCTTAAATTACAGGATGAATTACAGAACTGCTGTAAACTGAAGAGCACAAACAAATACCAATTATTAGCATGTCTCCTGCTCATTAGTCACTGCTGAGACAAAGTATGAACACATGTTGTCCTTTTCGGTCTCCCCCATTCAACTCCAGAGCTGATCTGTGCCGACTTGAGCACGAGTCCACCGGAGTGTCTCCATACCAAGCTGTTGAGGTGGTATTGGTGGTGGTATAGGGGGTGGGGGTTGAATTGGGGTGGGGTAGGTAGGGTGGAGTTTCTCTGGGATATTTTCCCTGCTCATCCTCTCCTCCTTCCTTTTTCCTTGTCTCAAACCCCCCCTCCCCCCGGCCATCTCTCCATCATAGCCCAGGGCTCCTTGTAATCGTCCTCTGCCGTGCTGATTGGACTTTTCATTAGTCAACTCCCCACGGCTTGGTGTGACCTCCTGCGGGTCACTGCCTACTGATTACAGCCTCTCTTTTTCTCTGTCTCCATCTTCTTCATCCTCTCCTTGAAGAAGGGATGGCATGACACCGGAGTACTATATCCGTGAGGCAGCCTCCTCTCCCAGGTCTGGGGGGTCACCATATTGGAGTAGTTGTAAAATACTAAAAATATACCATGGAGTACTATCACTATACATTGTGTATTATCATTAACACACACACAGTCAGGGAGGGAGGTTATGAAGTTGTCACTGGTGTTATGTTGAATGCACTGCGGCAAACTGAAAAATGTTTATGACAGTATAGTTGTTTAACTGCAGTATGCCATGAAATACTATGAGGCAAGAGGGTAAATTCAGCCTCTGTTATGATGGGCACTTCTTCAGACGATTACAGCTGTCTCTGCATATTTTTTGCTTGACGCAGAACCTTATTGGATCTCAAGCATTACCTACCGCCTATGACATGTCCTTGGAAGTCAACAAACCACCTATAACTCAGCTGCTGAAGCGATTTTAATGATGTGGCTTCACCACAGGCTGCCGGCGTAGCGTACACGTAGCGCGGGTTGCATCTAAAATGTGTACTGGAATTGCACAAAGCGTGTGTCTGAGGGAAGGACAGACATATTTTTTTGGTGTTTGGCAGGCTGTGACCTTGTCCAAATGAAGCCGTGAACCCCACCACGTCGCCTGGCCTCATCTCTGTTGCCCCAACTCCTGGCACACTCCAAAAGCTGGAACAGATTACTCCCCTGTGCCTTTGCCCCAGCCCTGATTGCTGCTACATCCAGATAGGCTTTCAAGTGGCGTCCTGTGTGCACAGTGCCCCATGGGATACGCCCTGGTGCACCACACATGGGGACTATTACCCAGGCTGGCGGAGGCCTGTGCGTGCCGCATTGGTGGGGCAGACATTCCCCTCATCCATTCTGTAACAACAGCCCCCTTCCTCCGTCATCACAGTACATCAGACATGATAGTTCTGGTGTATGGACTTAGTCAACTCCAGAGTAGTCTTTACCTCACTCAAACGATGTAGGTATCTACTTTGAAATAACTTTGTCCAGCACAACAGTGCAGTCAATGAGTTGAGCTGAAATCAGACACATAAACATACAGAAGGACCGTGAGACAGTCAGACACACACACACACACACAAAGCCCTTAACAGCATTTCCTAAAGAATCTAATTGCATGGCAAAGTGGGGAAGCCGTCATGGAAATGACTTTTAATAAAGCAGTGTCGGCCGCTGTCTTGCCAAGTCCTGTCAAGACTGATGGGGGAAAATGTCTGCGACTTGTAAAATCTGGGGTGGGTGATGCTTTGCAGCGATGCCATGTGCATCCATATGACCTGTCTCCGCCAAAGGTCACGCAGTTGAGATGACCCCAGGGTTTACAAGAGAGGGGAGGTAAAGAATGCGGAGGTGTGAAGCAGATATCCTTTGGAGAGGACATCACCGGTACCCTCGCCTATCAGCGTTGGTAGAACTTGTGTGTGCCAGAATAATATAGATAATTACGTATTTACGTGTGTTTGTGCTTGTGTGTCAGTGTATGTGAGAGAGTGTGTTCGTGAGTGAGACAGAAAGACACAGAGAAATACAGTGACTCAAAAGAAAAGGCTGGATGTGTCTGTAAATAGGGGCCTGTGTTGTATACAAAGACTCTGTCATCCACTTGAGAGTGAGGGAAACAACTGTTTATCTGAGTGTTCGGCACAATGCCCTCCACCAAAAAAAAAAAAAATATATATATAAACAACTCTGCAGACAATAGCTGAGCTTTTCAGATTCCTTCACCGTGAACTTGTGTGGGAGAGAGAAATAAATACAGAAAATTAAACCCGTTGCAGGGATCAATAAGATAACTCTGCAGATGTTCTGAGGGAAAACAGCAGGTAGAGGACCTGACTCCCAAATGCAGAGTTAAAGATGGCAGAAGAAGAAACAGAGTCTGAACTTGCATGGAGGTAAACCACATAAGAAAGATTTAGGACAAATAAACACGCCATTCATGTGGTTAGCGAGAAGCTAAGCTGCAGGGATTTAAAATACAGGGAATTTATTTATTTTATTTTTTTCAAAAGATGCATTTTAATAGGTTTCGGATTAAAGTCAGGAGAAGAAGGAGCGGAGACAAAGGCATCACCAATAAAATAGCAATTATCCTCCAAGTCTAAGTCACATTTTAAGGCGGTATTGGGTTTAAAGATGATTCAGTGCATTAGTAATCACCAAGTGTCTTCGTTCTTTGTTTATCCATGGTTAAGTGATCAAAACAGGGCTGCAGACCAGCAACAGAAACGGTGGCTGCTGGCCTCAGAAGTCCGTGTGTCAGGTTCACTGAAAGCAACCAAAATGGAAAGAACACAGTCAAATTTCTCCCCGTATATCCTTTAATTAGTCCAATCAATACCTATCCACGCAACTGATTACGTTATATGGCATCATTACAGTGATATCCTCCTTTTTAGAATTTGTTTTTCTCTCTTTCCTCCAAGACTAAGAAGGTAGTTCCCCCTGATTTGTCGGCATTATGAGTCAGGGTTGCAGTGGCGTCACAGGTTGCTATTTCCAACCACCGATTTGCCTCTTTAAATGATGTTGAATAGGCAACATTTTACATGAGAGGATTATAACAGCACAAGACGAGGGAGGTTCCTCGCATTGCATTATCAAGAGTAGTGACTATGGAAAATCATCTCAAGCATTTTAATGGATTCCTGATTATTTAATTGAATGAGCTTCTCATAATGACCAGTTTGTGTCTTCCCGTGGCCTTTTGCGGTAGAAAAAAGGGGGGTTTCAATTTAAATCAATAAACTTGATTTATCTCTGCAGTGCCACTTTTGTTGTAAAATCCCATATATTTAAACATTACATTATTCATGTACAGAAAACACTGACCTTGACAGAGACAGTTATCTCTCCCACCACACTTAAAGATAATTCCTATTTATATGCAGCATTCAGATCAACAAAATCTGCACAGCTGAGACTGCACTAATGGAAGTCATGGTGTCGACTCCCATCCAGGGCCGTAGCCAGGGCTAAATATTTAACCGAAGTCCAGTAGAGCGGGTTTATTTTATAGCTCTACATTTGCACTTTTTTTTACTCTTTCCCCAGGAAAATTTGACTTTCAGACATGCAATTTCCTGCATTCTGGTGAATTTTAATGCATGTGACTCTAAATGTAATCTACGAACAGCAAGTCGACTTTTAGGACAAATAGTTGAAAATATTCTGGAAAAATAAAAGTTTATTTTAACCATTTTCTAAAGTAACATAACAACATAATCTGACTGCCTGTGATTACTCATCTACATCATTATCATTATTTTCATCACACACATCACTTGAGGCAAGTGTTCTGATTAATTAGATTGTTAGCCTAATTATAGACAAATGTATAGTGCACTATAACTGAATAGTTTGGAAATATGTGAAAATTCAGATGAGTGAAAGAGTACGTACTGAGCTGGGTATTCCATACGGACCGGTTCAACAGATATGTGAACATGGTAAATATGTAATGTTAATATTTACCTAGGGTGACCATATTTTGGTTATCAACAAAGGGGACGCTTAGACAACATACCGACATGTACCTGGCTGTGCTGAATGACGGAAGGTAAGCAGGTGTGGGTTTGGCTAGTACTCGGATGGGAGACCTCCTAGGAAAGCTTCAGTAGTGGGAAGTAGTGTTTGTGGGCCAGTAGGGGGCAGTCTTCTCTCTGGTCCTAATAAAAACAACAATAAAAGCCTAATGCCCCAGTGCAGTGACGGGGATAATGTGCTGTAGGAGATGCCGTCCTTCGGATGAGACGTTAAACCGAGGTCCTGACTCACTGCGGTCATTAAATATCCCATGGCATTTATCACAAAGAGTAGGGGTTCTCTGGTGTCCTGACAAAATTCCCAACCTGGCTCTCTCCATCTGGCCACCAAAACACCCCCCCCCCCAATGTAATTCGCTCAATGATTCCTCCCTCTCCACCTCAAGCTGATGTGTTGTGAGCGTCCTGGCACGAAATAGCTGCTGTGCATCACCCAGGTGGGCGCTACATATTGGTGGTGTTTGAGGTGAGCTTCCCCCTTCACTATGAAGTGCTTTGGGTATCAAGATAAAGCATTATAGAAATGTCATCCATTATTGACATTTATCATTAGAATGTAGGCTCTCGTTGTTCTTAT
The DNA here is from genome assembly GCF_029633865.1 of Lampris incognitus. Classification (NCBI taxonomy): domain Eukaryota; kingdom Metazoa; phylum Chordata; class Actinopteri; order Lampriformes; family Lampridae; genus Lampris; species Lampris incognitus. Next base: position 88,316,095 of record NC_079213.1, on the reverse strand, counting down.
CACTCCAACCATCAGATGTGACAGAAACATGGTCGCTTATCACTAAGGAATAAGTTCTAATTGGCTGAAATTGTGGTGGACACGTATTGGGGACAGAATTCAACCCAGGAACTAAGGGTTAAGTCATGGTTGCCCTGGCAGGTTAACGCAGGGTTAAGTTATGGTTGTCCAGCCAGTTTTCTGGTTATTCTTGCCACCTCCGCTCAGTCGAGCTGGGTTTGGTTGTCTCTCTGATTTACCGTGGATTAAATAAAGTTGCCTACACGGCTAAAGTGTGAACCTACGGTCTTCTCCGTTCCTTCGGCTCTACACTGGTGACCCCGACGTCGGTTTTCGGATACGTTTTCTGAAACCACACACATTATGGCTACGAACGCCGTTGCAATTAAACTGCCGGAGTTTTGGGAGTCTTCCGCGGCTACATGGTTCGCGCAGGCTGAGGCACAGTTCGCGCTCAGAGACATAACAGCAGACGAGACCAGGTACTACTACGTAGTGGCAGCGCTGGGGGGCGCTACGGCTTCCAGGATAAGCGGTTTCATAACCAACCCACCGGCCGATGGTAAATACGCCGCACTTAAACATCTCCTCCTTGAAACTTTTGAACTGTCAACAACGGAGAGAGCACGTCGCCTCTTCGCAATTCAGGGCTTGGGAGATGGCAAACCATCGGAGCTAATGAGCAGGATGTTAAACCTACTGGGTCAAGAAAAGCCATGTTTCCTGTTTATGGAGCTGTTTCTGCGCAACATGCCGCCCCACGTCCAGACTGCGCTCGCTAACTCCACCATCACTGATCCCCGTGAGCTGGCAAAGGAGGCTGACCGATTCTTCGTCGCTACACAACGTTCCTCCCACGCCGGGGTGCTGGCTCCTACCTTCACTGGCCCCCCGCCGACATCGCGGGCGTGGCCCGACGGTGGCGCCACAGCATCAGACCGCTACAAGCCCTCTGGACTCTGTATGTACCACGCTGGTTTTGGTGCGAACGCTAAACGGTGCCGTTCCCCCTGCAACAACAGGCCGACGGGAAACGAGAGGGCCAACACTCAGTAGTGGCCATGAGTGTTGGCGATACGAGCAGGCTACTCTTCATCCTCGACACCATCTCCGGTCGGCGATTTCTTTGTGACACGGGCGCACAGCGAAGCGTGCTCCCTGCTACTGACGTCGACATCATGGGCGGGGAGCGGGGCCCCCAGTTGGCGACGGCTGACGGCAGCCCTATCCACACCTACGGCGTGCGGTCTGTAGAACTGTGTTTTGGTGGACAACGTTTCACGTGGGAGTTCGTCATGGCCAATGTAACGCTTCCCCTCCTCGGAGCTGATTTTTTGTGCGCTTACGGTTTGCTAGTGGACATTCAGAGCAGCCGTCTGGTCGATGCCTTAACCTTCTCCTCCTTCGCATGTACGCGGAGGGAAGCGGCCTATGCAGGTCTAGCCAACTCTCTCTCAGAGGCAGACAAGTTCAACCGCCTCCTCGCTGAGTTCCCTGACCTCACCCAGCCTACCTTCTCTGCACCCACCGCTAAGCATGGGGTGGAGCATCACATTGCTACGAAGGGGCCCCCGGTCTACGCCAGAGCCAGGCGTCTCGACCCCGCCAAACTCGCCATTGCCAAGTCTGAGTTCGAGCACCTGGAACGCATGGGGATCATCCGCCGCTCAGACAGCCCGTGGGCGTCCCCACTCCACATCGTCGCTAAGCCTGATGGAGGTTGGCGCCCATGCGGGGACTACCGCCGACTAAATGACGCCACCACGCCCGACCGCTATCCTGTCCCGCATATCCAGGACTTTTCTGCAAACCTGTCTGGCAAATGCGTCTTCTCAAAAGTCGACCTAGTCCGTGGTTATCATCAAGTTCCCGTGCACCCCTCAGACATCCCCAAGACAGCGGTGACTACCCCATTCGGCCTATTTGAATTCCTACGAATGCCATTTGGACTCAAAAACGCGGCCCAGTCCTTTCAGCGGCTGATGGATTCAGTGCTCCGTGGCCTTCCTTTCATCTTCATCTATTTGGACGACATACTCATCGCCAGCGCCTCCGAGGAAGAACACCTATCCCATCTTCATGCCCTCTTCACACGCCTCAGCCAGCATGGGCTGATCGTCAACCCGGCGAAGTGCCGGTTTGGGCTGACAGCCATTGATTTCCTCGGGCACCGCATCACTGGGGACGGGGCAGTCCCCCTGCCCTCAAAGGTGGAAGCGGTGGCGGCCTTTCCGCGCCCCCAAACAGCTCGTGCGCTCAGGGAGTTCATCGGGATGGTGACATTCTACCACCACTTCATTCCCCGAGCCGCCTTTATCATCCGGCCACTGTACGAGGCGCTGAAAGGCATGTCCCCCAACCAGGCGGTCGACTGGACAGCAGAGCGGGACCGTGCGTTCACCGAGACTAAAGCTGCGCTCTCCCAGGCTACCCTGCTAGCGCATCCTTCACCTACAGCGCCTATTTCCATAACCACGGATGCATCGGACTATGCTGTTGGTGCAGTTCACGAACAGTGGGTGGGGGGGGCTTGGCAGCCTTTGGCCTTTTTCAGTCGCCAGCTTACACCCCGAGAGCGCAAGTATAGTACTTTTGACAGGGAACTCCTCGGTCTCTGGCTCGCCGTCCGGCATTTCCGTTTCCTGCTAGAGGGCCGCGAGTTTACTGTGTACGTGGACCACAAGCCCCTCACGTTTGCCATGTCCAAGACGGCCGAGCCATGGTCCGCTCGCCAGCAGCGACAACTCTCCTACATTTCGGAATTCACTACCGACATCCAGCACGTCGCTGGTAAGTCTAACCAGGTAGCTGACTGCCTCTCTAGGGCAGTGATTGGAGCGGTCCACCTAGGCCTTGACTATGCACAGATGGCTGCTGACCAGGCCACGGACCCGAGCATCCTCCGTCTCCGGGCCTCCGACACGGGGCTCCGCCTGCAGGACGTTCCTTTCAGCGACACAGGTGTCACCCTCCTGTGTGACGTCTCCACAGGACAGCCCAGGCCCATCGTCCCGCACAGCTGGAGACGCCCCGTATTTGAAGCTGTGCACGGCCTCTCTCATCCAGGCGGTAAGCCATCCGTGCGCCTGACCTCTGCTAAGTTTGTGTGGGAGGGACTTAAGAGAGACGTGAAAGCGTGGGCCGACTCGTGTGTTGCCTGTCAGCGGGCTAAGATACACCGCCACATTAAGGCGCCCCTGGAACGCTTCGCAGTGCCGGAGAGACGATTTGACCATGTCCACGTCGACCTGGTTGGTCCCCTACCCCCCTCCCATGGGTTCACCTACCTCTTCACTGTGGTGGACAGGACTACGCGCTGGCCTGAAGCTGCTCCCCTGGCATCCACGACGTCTGCTGATGTGGCCCGGGCTTTTATTGGGTCGTGGGTCTCACGTTTCGGTACGCCTTCCGACCTTTCATCTGACCGCGGGCCACAGTTTACCTCAGAGCTATGGAATGCTGTGGGTGAGGCTCTGGGCGTCAAGCTTCATCGCACTACCGCCTACCACCCTCAGGCGAACGGCCTATGTGAGCGCTTCCACCGGTCCATGAAGGCTGCGCTTCGGGCTACTCTCAAGGACTGCAACTGGGTCGACAAGCTCCCATGGGTCATGCTGGGCCTGCGGACCGCCCCGAAGGAAGACCTACAAGCCTCCTCTGCGGAGCTGGTGTATGGCACGCCGCTGCGAGTCCCAGGCGATTTCATGCCCAATGCAACGCGTCCCTGGTCAGCTGTGGACCAACGAGCCTCCTTGCTGGACGGGGTCAGAGCTTTCACACCCGTCCCTACCGCCCAACACGGCGCTCCGGTGTCCCAGGTGCCCCCAGGTCTGCAGTCAGCGGACTACGTGTTCATCCGTCACGACGCACACTGCCCCCCTCTGCAACCCCCTTATGACGGCCCCTTCCGCGTCCTGGAACGGGGAACTAAGCACCTGGTGGTGGATTTTGGGGGCACGGCCGAGCATGTTTCAGTGGACCGAGTTAAACCCGCACACCTGGACTTGACGCAGCCGTTGGAGTTAGCCCAACCTCCTCGTCGCGGTCGTCCCCCGGCTCCGCCTCCTCCCCCCGTGGAGGCCCGAGCTGCCTCTTCTGCTCCTCAGGCCGACCTCCACAGGCCCGCGTCAATGCCTCCCAGAGACACTCCGGCCCCTGTTATCCGGAGCCACCGCGGACGGCCTGTCGTCCCCCCGCGCCTGCCTGACTTCGATTACTAGGGCGAATTCTGGGGGGGCTCATGTGGTGGACACGTATTGGGGACAGAATTCAACCCAGGAACTAAGGGTTAAGTCATGGTTGCCCTGGCAGGTTAACGCAGGGTTAAGTTATGGTTGTCCAGCCAGTTTTCTGGTTATTCTTGCCACCTCCGCTCAGTCGAGCTGGGTTTGGTTGTCTCTCTGATTTACCGTGGATTAAATAAAGTTGCCTACACGGCTAAAGTGTGAACCTACGGTCTTCTCCGTTCCTTCGGCTCTACAAAATAAGACTTATTTGACAGGTCAATACAACCATAGGGCCTAAAGAGGAATTCACTCAGATTTGTTGACTGTTCTGCCTAAGCTATGCTCTAACTTGATACCGACCAATAAATTAGCATGCCGATATTATCGGCTGATATGAGCTAATTGCAAAATCGGTATCGGCTTTTACAATGGCAGATACATGTTAAAAAGGAAACGGAGAGACGGAATATTGCGCGTAGTTTGCAACTCCACTGTAGACAGCCATGTTTTGGAACTCTAAAAATCACAACAATCAGCTGACCCAAGAAGAGTAGAGCAGAATAGACCGTGGTGAAGTTAGTTTTAAGTTGGATATTTGACATGAACTCCGGATCCAGCGGCTTCCCTCCCTGACCGATTGCTCGAATGCAAACGTCCTCTTACTGCCAACCACAGAATTTACCCTTTGCACGTGACGTCACGTCCCACTCGCGGGGAATATGAACGCCATGACGGACGTCAGGAAGTGATAGACCGGGAAATTCAAAAGCGAACAACAAGAACAAACACAATATCGCGACGGATTAGTAGCTATTATAGTTTGAATTTAAGTGATGGCTACCAATAGTCAGAGTAATGTTGTGGAGTTGTCCTGTGAAGTGAGTCACCTTGTAGGACGGCACAAAGAGTGATATGTGGAGAAGCTAGCAATAGCAGGGTTAGCTACCGACCCGTACCTTCTTCCTACCGATGTGTTCACGGATCTAGCAAAATCGTCCCGAGTTCAATCCACACGATCTGTACCACTATGTTACCAACGGAGTGTCCCCATACACAGGTGCTGACCTAAAAGCATACAAAAGTCTGGATGCTTACCAGTTCTTTGTAGCTGGTTGGGTTACAGAATCGCGGTGCTACGCTCACAGCAGGGGGATGTACCTCATAATGGCAAAGGTAAGACATAGCTAGCCAGCTGTGTATGTTTTTAACCTGTTTCCCCTAGGATGCCATCAAAACTCAAATCGACTGTAACCAAAAGCAGTTCATACGTTCCTTGCCCTTTCATAGTAGGTTACAAAGTCTTGCCATCTAGCTAGCATTTGGGTCATTCCATAGAACGTGTTAAGTTTGAGTCCACAACATTCAAAGGGGACAAGGAGGCATAATAAAACTGTCAGTAATGTTTTCAGTGTCTGAAGCCACTGATTCAAGTGTACTGGTTAGCATGAAGCAAAATACAATTAAATAATAAATATACAATTTGTATATTTTTAGCTGTTTTTGTTAAATTACAATCATTTTCTAATGTCTACTCTGACTATTTCTCACATTCATGTAAGGTAACACTTAAAAAATATCTCATAAATCTCAGACATTTATTGTTCTTATGAGCAAAAATACTTCCCTCTTCATATGAAATGTGTTAATTAAATTAAAAGTGCATAATTTTTGGTTAAAATATATAATATATATTTATATATATATATATATTTTACATATTTTATATATTTTAACCAAACATTATTGAATTTGCCTCAACATACACAAAAATATCCCACCAAAACAGAGACATAATAGCCCATGCTAAAGACTCAATCTTATACCACAAGGGAATACCATGGCAGAAACAAGGTAACAGAAAATTTGATGTGACCATGGGCAGCTTCAACGGGGCAGAGACCTGTGAGCTAGTGGGCTTGTACTTGTTGTCCCAATTACAGGTCCTAGACATCAACGTCGGGCTATATAGAGATGACAGGCTGGCAGTCTGCAACAAATCGGCAAGAGAAGTCGAGAGAATAAAAAAGAATGTGGAGTGTATTTGCAAACAGTGGACTAAAAATTACAATTGAGGCTAACAAAAAACAGATTGACTTCCTCGACATCTCTCTAGATCTTAGAAATGGTACATACAGGCCTTACATGAAGCCCAACAATACACTACAATACATCCATAGAGAAAGCAATCATCCACCCTCCATTTTGAAAAATATCCCAGTGAGCATAAACAAAAGACTCTCATGTTTATCATCAAACGAGGCCATCTTTAATGAACTAGCCCCCCCCCCATACCAGGAAGCCTTACAGACATGTGGATATGATTTCAGACTTAAGTACAATCCACCACCAATTAGCGACAGCCAGCAACAACAACAACAAAAAGTGCAACAGAAGGCAAAACATCACCTGGTATAATCCTCCCTACAGCAGCACCGTGGCCTCTAATATTGGAAAACAATTTTTCAAACTTTTGGATGAATGCTTTACCCCAGACCATCTACTGAGAAAAATATTCAACAGAAACACTGTCAAAATGAGCTACAGCTGCATGCCAAATGTCCAGCAGAATATTTCATCCCACAACACAAGCATCATGGCCAAGACACAGACCCGCTAACCGTAACCAAGCACCCCCAACTGCAAATGCCGTGTTAAGACATCATGTCCTCTAGAAGTAAAATGCCAGATAGAGGGAGTCATCTACCAGGCATCGGTGACAAGAGAAGACAACTGCAGTGTGGGCACTTACGTGGGATTAACAGAGGGCCCTTTTAAAATTAGGTTTAACGCCCATATGAGTAGCTTCAGAAATGAGCATGCGAAAAATGCAACGGCCTTAAGCCGCCACAATTGGTCATTGGTAAACAAGAATATCAGTTATTCTGTCTCTTGGAAAATCCTTGCAAAGAGTAATGCATATTCAGTTAGGGGCAAAAGATGTAACCTGTGCTTGGCAGAAAAATATTTTATTATTTGCAGACCTGATATGTCCACCTTGAATAATAGAAACGAATTGGCCACCAGTTGTAGACACCGAGAAAAATATCTCACACCACTGATGTCAGGACAGCGGAGTCGCTGCCCATCTTTCGGTGCAGGTTGAAAACTCACCTCTTCAAGAACTACTACCCTGTTACTTGTTCTTAGCACTTATTGTATTCACTCATTAAAAAAAAAATCTCTTTCTTGCGCTTTTACTTTAACACTGGTTTTGCTCTTAGATGCTTGTTTTAGATGCACTTATGACCTCTGATGACTAGTAGTTCTCCTGATTTCCTACGTTAAATGCACTTATTGTAGGGGGTGCTTTGGATAAAAGCGTCGGCTAAATGACTGTAATGTAATGTAACGGGGAGTTCATTCCACCACTGTGGGTCCAGGACAGAAAAGAGCTGTGACCGGGTCAATCGGCAGCAGGGGCCTCTGAGTGATGGGGCAACCAGGCATCCCAAGGCAGCAGAGCGAAGTGGTCGGGCGGGGGTGTAGGGCTTGACCATGGCCTGGAGATAGGAAGGAGCTGTTCCTTTCACTGCCCTGTAGGCTAGCACCAGAGTCTTAAACTGGATGCGAGAAGCTACTGGGAGCTAGTTTAGAGACATGAGAAGGGGAGTTGTGTGGGAGAACTTAGGGCGGTTGAACACCAGACGAGTTGCAGCTTTCTGAACAAGCTCCAGAGGTCTGATGGCTGATGCCGGGGCGCCAGCAAGGAGGGAGTTGCCGTAGTCCAGCTGTGAGATGACCAGAGCCTGGATGAGCCTCTGTGCCATCTCGTCGGTGAGGAATGGGCGAATCATCCTGATGTTATACAGGAGAAATCTGCAGGAGCGAGAAACCGATGTAACGTTTGCAGCAAACGATAGTTGGTCATCCAGGATCACATCCAGATTCCTTGCAGTCTGAGTTGGCATCACCACGGTGTTGTCAATGATGATGGCCAGGTCTCAGTGCGGGCAACCTTTCCCCGGGAAGAACATCATCTCTGTCTTGCCCAGATTGAGCTTCAGGTGATGTGGGACCATCCACTCCGAGATGTCAGTCAAGCACGCAGCAATGCGTGTCTTTACTTGTGTGTCAGAGGTAGGAAAGGACAAGATCAGCTTGGTGTCATTAGCATAACAATGGTAAGAGAAGTTATGCGAGCAAATAACAGAACCCAGGGATGTTGTGTACAGGGAGAAAAGGAGAGGACCCAGAACTGAACCCTGTGGAACAGGTGTTCCACCCTACATATATATATATATATATATATATATATATATATATATATATATATATATACACACACACACACACACACACACACACAATCCAGATTCTAATAATAATAATTATTCTAATTACAAATTAATTAATTAATTATCTCATTCTAATAATCTGGATTATTTTGCTTCTTGTTTGTTGAGCACTTTCCCTACCATTGAAGGTTTCATTTAATGAAGTTTATAAGTTTATATATATATATATATATATATATATATATATATTTTACAAGACTACTTTAACAACAGACAACACTGTTGCTTAGCATTTTCTAATTGTGTGTGTGTGTGTGTGTGTGTGTGTGTGTATGTGGGTGAGTGTGTATGTTTGCACAATGTCAGTTGGATATGAGTGAGTAAGCATATTTCAAAGTGTTCAATTTAACACAAAATTAGTTCATGTGTACACTAAATATTTTAAAGGGGTAGATGGGAAATGAAAGCCTAACAGTATAATATAAACAAATTGATATTTCCCTTTTAACAGATTTTAATTTCATAGTTGCCAGTGCACATCAGTTGTGTGTGAAAGAGCCTACATAAGACTTTGTGTGATATAGCACACACCATTAATTCTGCTTTGGCTTCATGGTAAGCTTGGTACTATTTTCTTCTGTTACTGTACATGCATAACACACTATGCAGTAGTTGGACTGTGTACTGACGTCAGTTAAGAAATGTTTGCCCCCCTCGGTGCAAATGTCAAACTCCTCCCATGCATCTCTCTTTGTTTTTGCACAGGGCTCTGCATCACAGTGCTTTTTGTGACCTCACTCATCTCTGTTTAGCAGACAACCACAGTATGCTAACCTTGTTAAGACCTGAGCAGAAATGGCTTCTCCCTCGTAGATAACCATCAGTGTGTCTGCAAACTTCCATATGACACAGACCCGGACGGAACCGTGGCTCCGCAGAAGCCGGTCACTGTTCTGGAGAACGTCATGACTGGACAGTTTCATAGGACAGTGATAAAACTTTGTGTCTGAGGGATTTTATTTATTTCTTTAGAAGTTGGAAGTGTCTCTGGTCATTTCGGAAAATGGCCGAGATTAGTTTTTTGTTTTTGTTTTTTCCCACCCTGACAATCTATCAGAGGTTGGACATTTTTTCCCGTTTATTCTTTTTTTTCCTTCTTTTTTTTGCCAATTTTTCACTTGTGTTACTGACATGTGCTGATAGCAGGGTAAACAGCGCTCACCTCAGACTTCATGGGCAAATAAGAAACAGCTGCGGCGTCAATCCACAGGGACAAAGCCGACCCTTCCTTTTTCTTTATTTTACAACGTGTGACGTCTACATGAAGAGCTGTGGAGGAAAGCTGGTCACTGTCACAGTCACTTCGCCTTAACCACCAGCAATAAAAACAGTAGAGGTCAAAACAAGGGGTCAAGGCCTGCGCTCTTAATTTATATATATATATATATATATATATATATATATATATATATATATATATATGTGTGTGTGTGTGTGTGTGTGTGTGTGTGTGATTTGCAGAAAATCTGTTCCACACTCTGTGATACAACATGAAAATTTGACGTGTCGACAAAAAGGCTCCATTGTCCATGAATGGACAGCTAGCATTGACATCACAGGACATCTACACTTTTATTCAGTTAACTATCGATGTTTACGGGTTTGTCTCTCACTGTCTTAGTTTCGAGTAGTTGCGTTCAGCTGTAGATGCTGACTGCAATGTTGTGACGTGCATTGCAGATGAAAACCGCTCAGTTTGGGCCACAGCAACTGATCAAGGGGGACTTAATCATGCCAGTCATAGATCAAAATGACAAGGGGGGACTTGAAGCAGCTGAGTCTTTTACGGAGCGAAAACAAATAATTTCGGCTTGAATCACGATGAACTGTACCAGATTCATTTGACCAATCTCAAAGTATGACTCAAGCTCCACCAACTCCCCCGGCTGTTACCTTCCAGCTCCGTGGACGGCCCTGCTTATTGTCGATAGGGGCCGGTAATGTGATATACCGCCCCGCGGCAATAGCTGACATGCTATCAGCAGTGCCATAAATTCAACGGAAAATCAACAAGCTGGTTTGATTCTGGTGAAACTGCCGGGCTGCTGCAGTTAAATGAAATGCGACTTATTAACGACCGCTTGCGGGGCGTTACGTTTGAGCCTGAGAAATAATCAATAAAACCAAGAGTATCTGAAGAAAATGTAAAAATGAGCATATGTTTGGCCTCCGTACAGGGTGAGGCGAAAGACCACTTTGCATGAGTCAAGCGGAAATACATGATCGGGTGGACCTGTAAACAACCAAAAATATGACGGAAAACACCACTCCAAAGAGCCTGATTAAGTGTGTGTGTGTGGTGGTGGTGGTGTGGCGGGCGGGGGGGGGGGTTGCCATAAAATAATTACCAGATTTTTCCCCAACTGAATTATAGGGAAAAAGCATTTTTCTGGAAAACAAAATAAAAAGATTTTAAAAAGCCGTGGGCTGGCGCAATTAATCTCCATATGCACGGCTGATGTATTGCGACAAGCTTTCACTGGAGGAAATAAAGGGACATGCCACACAAATTGAGACAATCTGTCCCCATTTACTGGTGAGGGAAACAGTAGGGACGGGAGAGTAGCAGCTTTGGAGGTCCTATTAATCCATCCATCTAATAATAATAAGAAGAATGAATCTACATAACAGAAAACACAATCAATATGCCTGTTTTATTTGAACTGGTGAAAATTCAATATTTGCATGGAAATAGCCTTCACTGTGAGTGAGATTAGTGCATGTGATAGAATAGATAGAATATCATTCTTTTAGCTTTGAAAGACTGATACCGTTAAGATGTTAAGAAAGACAGATATAGATAGATAGACAGACAGACAGACAGACAGACAGAGAGAGAGAGAGAGAGAGAGAGAGAGAGAGATGGATATATATAGATAGAGAGAGAGAGAGAGAGAGAGAGAGAGAGAGAGAGAGAGAGAGAGAGAGAGATAGATAGATAGATAGATAGATAGATAGATAGATAGATAGATAGATAGATAGATAGATAAACATTCACACACAAAATGGCAGCATCGTCTCCTGAACATCAATGGTCGGCTTTTTAAATGTAACCCAAAACAAGTTCAAACTCCAGCACCACCACCACCACCACCACCCTTGTTGACATACCACAGTAATGCTCCACGTCGGCTCATTTGTGCCCGAGCATTCCTGGGGCGAGGGCAAGTTCAAGGAGACCTACCTGGTGTGAAAAGCAAGCTGCCAAGGACAGCCCCAGACGAGGTGTGAAGGCAAAGGTGAGGAGAGCAGTGTTTCTGATGACCTTTCTCCAGGAATGTTCTCTGTGTCAATCAATGCCAGGCCATGAGGCGCTTAGGTTTCTAGCTGAGATGGCTTCTCCGCTTTCCATCAGATCAGTGGAGGGATGTGACACCTGCAGCCTATGTGGGGATCATTTCCTGCCGCCAGAGTTGTACATAGCGAAATGTTGTTTTTCCAGCAACCCCAGTCGAGCCTGGCAGCCAAGCAGAGAGACCGGGCTAGCTTGATATGGATATATGTCTGCCTCGTCTGAGAGAGAACTACCCCCTGGCAGTAATTCACCTCTTTTTGAAGTGACTAAGCAGAAAAAATGCTTCTCTAGCGGCGGCGTCTCCAAACAATATTTTCTCACTAATGAGTGGGGTATACTGGGTCTATTCTGGTTTCTTCTGGGATACAAAATGACTCCATTTCCCTCCCAAATTGACCTAAGAACAACAGCAACATTTTCTGAGCATATTTTCTCAGTCGAACCACAACCGCAAGACCACAAACAAAACTGAACGCCATCGGAATGTACTGCAGACAAACTATACTGCGTGTCTCTGGTGTCTGTGAAGTCATGCTCCCACTGCAAGCATTGTTTTGTGTGTGTGTGTGTGTGTACATGTGTGTATATATGTGTCACCAAGGGCTCTTGGCAAAGGTACTTAATTTCTGCCAAGGAGTAATTGGCCCCAAGGGCAGCCATAAGTGGCTAGCCTATGGAAGGTAAGGGTCAAGACTGACCAATACCAGTAAAGACTGAGAGCCTCTATTGTTGATGGTCTACTTAAAATGAGGAGGAAAAAAAACATGTCTTTGCCCTGATTTCTTTCTAGCTGTTGACCACTTTCCCAGCAATTTCAATACTAGGCACCCTATGTTAAAATGAATGCTGTTCCTTACTCCACGTGAACCAATATTGCTGTTTGCTTGGGCAGGTAATCCCCTCTAAAATTTTAAAATTTAAATCTAAAATTAAAAAAATCAATTAAAATCAAGACTTTTCATATTACGACCTACTATAAGTGTGAATTTACAGATTCATCTGTTGTCGGCGAGGTTAAGGCCATGTGCATAATTGCATCCTCATGTCACATTCTTTGATTTGTGGTTTTTATACATAAGAATGGTTTGGTCTTTGAATTTAGATAACCTTTTACAAAGTTTCATCACACTGCAAGGAGGATCAGTCCCCCTCCATACAGCAGATCAGGAGGCAACCGCTTGGCTCCAGGACTTTGTATTCGCTAAATAAACTAAATACACTATAAAATACACAATATATATAGAAGGTCCGCTTAATAGGCATACTGTATTTCTCTATATGCTCGACCATACATTAGCTAATATGCTATGAGATTTATAGGAATTACAATCTTTTCTGCTGCCCTCCTATTAATCCCTCTACATCAGCATGGTTGATTACTTTGCCGATGCAGTCCGCGAAAGTAAGATGCAACTTCCCTAAGTGAGCTCCCAGCGCATGTGATTTACACTATCGATCCAACATCCTGATAAGAATTTTTAATTAATGAAGGAGGCTAATTGCCTAGAGACAGAAATCCGCCTGACCCTGAACGAGGCCTGATGATTTGCGTAGCGGCGCTGAGCCTAAGTTAATTGCTAGGCTGATTTGAGTCTCCTTGCCAGAGATAATACGCTGTGGCACATTTGAAAAATTGACCTGACTTTCTTCCTATTTAAAGATCATACATGGTGAGTGGGGAGTGAGTTAAGGCAGGGAGGGCTTTGGCGCTGTGAATTTCTGTGTATGTGAAATAGTGCCACGAATGAGGTGTAAAATATAGATCGTGTATTGGCACAGGGACGCATGCCAAATGTTGCCCATCATTTTCCTCATTTAGGTAATAAATATGGGATTCAGAAGGTCGGAACATGGAGGTTTGTGTGTGTGTGTGTGTGTGTGTGTGTGTGTGTGTGTGTTGGGGGGGGGATGCTGCCCTGCAAGGGGCTCTGAAAGCTTAACAACAAGCCCAGCCTTACCCTGAGTTAGGAGGACCACAAGGGGCATTTCCACAGCCTAAAGGCCTTCCATTAACTATTAATCTTCTCCTGGAGAGCAGTGGGAGAACAGTGGAGTCACAGCTGCCACCGGCTGCCCCCCCCCCCACCTCAACTCCAGCCTCCTCCTCCTTCCCCTTCTTTTTTTCCACTGTTTCCACTGGCAAACAATCAACACCTATGAGCTGGGCTAATTATTAAAAAAAAATACATTGGTTATGCATAATTTATGCTTAAAGCCCAGGGCTACCGGCATTAGATAAATATACCATCAGCATACTGAATTACAGCCACTTGAGATGAGAGGAAGAGTGCAGAGCCTTGGCAAAGAAACACAGCAAAAGCCGGACCTTAGCATTTCGTGGCCCGTAGTTGTCCCAGCCAAACAAACATAGTTGAACCTTGGCTGTAAAACGAGCATTAAAAGTCATGAATGTCTGCTCTTCCCACTGTTGGGCAATGCATCACGGAAAAAAGAAGTGTAAGAGCAGTACACGTATGCACACGCGGGAGAACAACGGGAATTAGGGAATATGAGCCATCGATGCGGCTTTTTGTTTTCCTAACAGGGCTTCATAACTTGAAGATATCATATGCATCATCTTAATTTACTTGGTTTCCTAAAGCAAGAAAAAAAAAAAAGAAAAGAAAGAAAAGCAAAGTCTACCTATCCATGACTTTTATACAAAAACTGACTGATACCACAAAAAAAAACGTTTTCATGTTAATTTCTTCACTCAAATGGTCACCATCTTTCCTGAATGAAGACGGCATGAATGAAGAATTCCTTTGCAGCATTACTGACAAATTGTTGAGTGCATAGTACTGAGGACCGCGGTGTAGTGTGTAAGCTAGTTGTGTTTTGGCTGCAGTCATATAAAGCTGTCACTGGTTGGTCTCGGCATGAGCCTCTGCAGGCTGTTGGTCTGCACCTCGGCTGGACCTGTTGACCTCGCAAGCCTGAGAAAGCAGCTCAGGACGGCTTTGCTGGGGCTTGCACCACGGCTTAGCAAAAACCCCGCAAACATAAGGAACTTCCGTCTCTTTCCCAGCCCTTTCCTCTGGCGATTTGGCGTCCGAGTGTGCAGCCCTCTGCACAGAGGGCTGGGATTTATGACCTAGCGGAGTGAGGAGATGGTGGAAAGCGGCCATTTCAGCGAGAAATAAAAACACTTTTCAGATGGTTATTGTACGGCCACCAAGAAAAACAAAAGACAACTTTCTACAGGGCCGCAGACCAGACTACATAAATACATCTATTCTGTACACAGCATTTAAATACTTTCTGCATCTCTGCCATTTGCTATTTTGGTTGAATAAATTATTGCTCCAATTTCTTTTTCGTTTGACTTGGAGGTGTCTTTTCTGGCAGATGTTTCATCTTGAAGGCAGGGTCATAGCTCCTTCGCTGATTTGACTTCCTTTGCCACAGGGCCCCAAAACTCTCGCAAAGGGCTTTGATAAAATACTTAAGACCTCTATCCAAAGCTGAACTCCAGACAAATACCAGTAAGAGGAACGGCCTTTGTGCCGCGGCCCACCCACGAGGGGAAATGAGAATTTGGACCAGATTTCTACATTGTTTTGATTCGAGAGACACGTAAAGAGTGACCATCTCCCAATGAACTGTGGACAGGGGAGAAGACAAGCGGACAGAGAATGAGAGAGAGAGACAGAAGAGGAGGGAGAAAATGGAGGGGAATGTAAAAGAGAGCACAACATTCCCAAGCGGGCCCGGTTAATTGCGCAGGATTGGAACCAGATGCAGCGCTGCAGTGACGTGATCTGAGGAGACCTTGAAGGTCCTTCTGGTTTGAGAGGGAAAGGAGGACCGGGAGACCAGAGGAGGATGGGGATAGATAGAGAAGATGACAATGAGAGATAATCGGGATGAACGGACGGCGTTGTGCTGTGTGACTTGGCCAGGGAGCAGAATGACAGATAACGTATTGTGTAATTGGGACAGCAATGGAAAAACCAGACCAGAAAAAAAAGAAAAAAGATCAAGATATCGCCACCATCTCTGAGAAAAAATGGACCCGAAACGTCCTAAAGGTCAAGCCGGCACTGCAGAGAACAGCCAAACGTTTTGTTGATCTCTGTGTTTGCATTATTAGCCTATCTGAGCCGCCACGCAGTTACAACCAACCTGTCTAATCAAATTAAGTCTTTTTTTGCCACGTTGTTCGCTACTAATTAATCGAAAATGTCTCCCTCTTAATGACAAAGCGGCAAATTAAGTCGTATCTGTATCTATCTCAGTATTCGCTCTCTGCCGGTGGAATAATGTCCCCTCCCATTGCGTGGCCAATTATGGCAGTGAGTGTCAGCCTGATTGTGCACAAGGGTAAACAAACGAAGGAGATAAGACTGGAAACACAAGGGGTGGTTGTGTAGGGCAATTTGCTCCAAAGCAAAATTGTCACCAGAACCAAACAAAACATAACGCTGCGTCATCGTACTATTTGAAAGGGAAATTGTTGTGCATAACAGATTTCAAAAGGTTCTGCCGAGGTATGCATATACATATATATATACATATATATACATATATATATACATATATATACATATATATATATATATATATACATACATATACATAAACATATACATATGCATATACATACAGGCCTTTGTAATGTACTATGATCACATCTTATGGTCTGACGTGTGTCTTAGCCTCTGTTTCATCAGCCTTTGTGTTGTAAAACCTATTGGTCACATATCACTCTGCATCCATTGTCCCTCAATGATCATTTCACTTTTTCACTTCCGTTTTCCTTCTCTCTCTCTCTCTCTCTCTCTCTCTCTCTCTCTCTCTCTCTCTCTCTCTCTCTCTCTCTCTCTCTCTCTCTCTCTCTCTCTCTCGCTTTCTCTTGCTCTCTCTCTCTCTCTCTCTCTCTCTCACACACACACACACACACACACACACACACACACACACACACACACACACACACACAGCACCTGAACTCCCTGTACCTTTTACGTGTTGCACACACACACGCACACACGCGTATGTGCGTGTGTGTGTGCAAAAACTCTGACTCCCAAGTTACCTTCAAGCCTGACCTTTATCCATTAAAAGGTTTTTGGTTCAGTTTCTGAGGGAAGCCACCTCCTGTGCTGGGGTTGTGTGATTTGTGATTAGTGGGTGGATCAGAGTGCTCCGGGTGGATTTGATGGGGCCCCAGGGCCCTCACTCTCATAATTACACTTTGTCCCTCGGGAGGGACCCTGAAGTGACAGCCATGCAGCTCCCATTTTTACCAGGTCAGGTCTGACGATTGAGCACATCCTGTATCCCGCCAATGGCCCTTTCCTTTTAAAGAGCTATTCCCCAGGACCCTGGGACACAGGGACGAGCTCCACATTACCAGCAGGCACCTGTTCTCCAACCTACTTTGAGGCTTTGAAGACACCACTATCAACACATGGATCCCTCCATCCACATAGCCATCACACGGATGGGAAGTTTGGGCCTTTTCCAACTCAACAGCACTGCTCACCCCCCCCCCCCACACACACACACACACCACCCCAAATCTGTGTGTTTTACAAGCCAAATGTTTGCTGATCCGGTGATCAGCCTAAACCCGAAACGTTCTGTGAAAATGGTTTTGGAAAAAAAAAAAAGAAGAGGAGAAAAGAAATGTGGGGCACAATAAATCTTAAGAGTTAAGCAGAAATGCTAAACAGATGTTTCAAAACTCTTGCGAATCTTAGAAGTTAACTTTAATGTTAATCCACCAGCCAGCATACTGTATCAATCTGGAGAATCCCTAAAAGCAGATTACAAAGAAGGATACTATTATGAAGATAATAAGATTATATTTAAGCAAAAATGAAATGATCCCCTTAGCAAAGTGTCCCGGATGAATAATTTCCCCGCGCTCTTCGCAAATTGACAAGCACTTCGTCAGCATGAATTTCACGAGTGCATTCGGGCCTGTTAAAAATGTAGGTTTTCATCATATTTATTGATTTCAATTCGACCAAAACCACATATTTAAATTGATTCCTCCCTCTCTATTCCATCTCTTTTTCTCCCCCCTTCTTTCTTTATTTGCTTCCTCGTGCGTTTGCTCCGCTGGCGCAGAAAGCCCACGTGCTCAAAGTCTCCCGTGGCGTCTATTTACATTGGACGGAGCAGCTTTAATGTTAATTTATGTTGTATTACACAGCACGTCAGCCAGGCTTTAAACATCATTTCCACTGAAAAGCCATTACATTTGGCCCTTCTGATGGGGGCGGGGGGGGGGGGGTAATTGGTCCAAATGTGCTCACAAGTGGAGGTCTTTTGGAGACGTTGAAGAGTCATCTGACGTTACTTAATCATCCCTGTATCCACTCGCATGCCAGTGTATGTGTACGGGGACTGTAATCTCAACAACTTTGCTACTAAGCACCGTAATTAAGCACCGACGGTTAACAAAACAGGGGCATTTGCTTTTAAACATGGTTTAAGTGGGAAGGGCTGAGGGGATCATGACAGGTTTTAATTGCCTTTCACACGTCATACAGTATTAATGCTGGTCAGTTTGGTATCCTCAGATGGATCAATACGTACATTAACACAATGTTCAGCAAAAAAATAAAAAATAAAAAAATGGTGCTGCAATTCCGCCCCAGATGTTGCATCAGTCCTTTGAAAGAAATACGGGGAGCACCAATTTTTAGGCCTTTTCAGCTGGAAAACTTTCCTCCTGCTGTCTAACACTGACAGCTGCTGAGTACACAAGAGCCAATTGCAGGCACTTTTATACACCACCCCCATCGAGAAAAACAAAAAACGAATGTGATCAAAAGAAGATAAATTGAATTTTAGGTCCACTTGGTTGGCAGTTTGGAACAAGGGCGAGATCAAGGTGTCCTTAACCGCTACAACATGCTGCTTCATTTTCCGCAGTTTAAAATCTTCGCCCTCTTCCTATTTATTCCTAATCAAGATCAAATGTGAAAAAAACCAAAAGAAGAAATGTGTAATTCCTACAAATTGCCTTTTCTTTAATCTTCTATATAGTTGCAATGTGGGCTTTGATATAGCTGATGCACGCTTGCCAAACGCGCACGGGGCTTTCCCACAATCCACTGCACCCAGAACTGGCCTCAGAACGCTTGACCCTTGTCACAGCATCTGCATGGGAGACAATGCGCGGCTTCTTCGGCGTCATTTGTCTCCGCTATGCCCATGTGCGTTGACAACGTAGACTTAACCCCAGGAGCTAGTGTCACACTGGTGCCATCAATACACGTCTGAGAGGAGGCCTCTTGGTCGCTGATATAGAAGCAGCTATCTGTCTTTTGTTTATGGATCAGAGAGGAGCTGCTGACTGGGCCAAAACTGTTGAAAAGCCCCAGGACACTTTTTTTCTTTTTCTTCACTAAACCACTGTGGATTTTCTTCGACGCAATTAGAAAGAAACATCATCTTAAAACAAGTAACGTTGAAACGTTCAGTGATGAAAATTAAAAATTGGTATAAAGGTTTGCAGAAGGGCAGATGCAGATATTTGTGTTTCTTTTCCAGGTAGTGGATAGGTGAGCAGGGCCATAATTCAAAGGTAAATTGTCTGTCAGCGGTGCACCACAAGGAAATATAAATATTCACAGGCAGATGCTTGTGTCTTAGATTGACTCACAAATCTCCCTTGCTCTCCCCTGGCTGTTTAGGATGCTCGGTGCGTCATACTCCTCTGCTTAGCAAATTAAAACGGAACATGACTTTGTTTCATCCCTAAATACACACACCATATGCAAAAGTCACTAAGTAAATCAGGCTATTGTTACGGTGTGGCATAAAGCAGTGTGTATTTTTTTATTTTATTTATTTATTTAGGATTCTTTGAGTGAACTTGAACTCATCTGCACTGAACAGAATATTATTCCGTGTATGTGTGTGTGTGTGTCTGCGGTTTACCGCGCAAACTATTGGACCCATCAGCCTAATATTATTTTTGCACAGTCATGACTGTGTGATTAAGAACATCTCATTATTGCGGTGATTAAAAACCTTCCAAAAAAAAACAAAACCGTTTGTTCTTGCTATCGCCACTCCCTCTCTTCATTCACTCTCGAGCTTCCTCGACCAACGGTGCTTCCCGCCGCTGCCCGCTATGAATCACCCGTGCGCATGTGTAGCTGAGTCAATGTGTTGTTCATTTTATCTTTATGTTATTCTTTTTGTCTTGGTGAACGATCTCAAAACCTGTGAGTAATATTTTCTGGAATAGGTTGTTTGCAGTCACGTGATTCTGATGACGCGCGAGATTCAGATGGAGGGCCAGAAGTGAAAAGCAGAACGGACGACATGGAGCTAGTTTAGCCCGAACTGTGCTAGTTTAGACGATATTATGAGATAAAGGTATAAACAGAAAGTAAGATATCTTGGACATGATCCTTATGTTATGAAGAGTGACTTTTTTTTGACGAAGTGGTCACTACACACGCGCGTTATCCGATTCCGCTCCGCAGACGATGGTTCGCAAGCCATGTTTTCCGGCGTTTTCGGTCAATTTCTTGCACACCCCCCCCCCCCATGAACAACAACATATGGTACACACTAAAAACGCCTCGTGGTTTCTCAGTTAATGACGCCAAACATAGGCATTTCGAAGGTTTGTGATAGTGCGTCCTATGTAGAACATCACTTCCTGCCCTCCATATGTAGTTCGTGACGTCATATGCAAACAACCTATAGTCTGTATATCACCGACCTTATGTTTAACAATTGAATATGTGGGCGTCCGGGTAGCGTAGTGGTCTATTCCGTTGCCTGCCAACACTGGATCGCCGGGTCGAATCCCCGTGTTAGCCCCGGCTTGGTCGGGTGTCTCTATAAACACAATTGGCCGTGTTTGCGGGTGGGAAGTCGGACGTGGTCACGTGTGTATCTGTCTTGGTCGCTGCACTAGCGCCTCCTCTGGTCGGTCGGAACAACCCCCAGATCGGCAGAGAGGGGGTGGAGCAGCGCCCGGGACGGCTCAAAAAACAGCGGGGTAATTGGCCAGATACAATTGGGGAGAAAAAAAGGGGGGGGGGGTTAAAAAAAAACACAACAACAAATGACTATATAGTTCCGGTGTACCTATTGTAGAAGGGGAACTTCACTTAGTGACACACAAGAGACGCAGGCGTGACGTGTTGGGAATTCGAGGCAAAAGTCGAGCCGCTCGTGTAATGTTAAGACGTGTTGTAACACTCTCTATCCTTGGTTAAACTAGCGCGTTTAAAAGTAAAATTTCCGGGCTTAAACCGCATGGAAATGTAACAATAGATTATTGCTAACATGTTTCTGAGTTCTGCCATTGGCTTCGGTCGGTAAAAGTGGCCATTACATCCAGTTAAATCTGTCGGAGTTGTTGTGTATTTGCATGTTTCCTGACTCGCTGCGGGGGGATGAGAGACAGCCTGCCACTGTGTGTGAACTGGCTGTGCCCCTGTGCCTATTTTGTTACGTTATTCTTGTGTACTTTTATGGAAGTACTGCATTGAGTGAGTGACCTAACAGTTTTGCTTGTTGATTGTTATCGTTTTTGCTTGTAATTTGACTGATGATTTCGAATACATGTGTGGCCACTGCGGGGGCAGATTCTTTTGGTCTGCACATATTTTATTTATAGTTGTATTTTGTTTTATCTATATTAAAAAAAAGAACGTTGAACAGATCTTGTAATGAGGAGGGAGAGACAGACTGCCACTGTATGTGAATCGACTGTGCATAACTGTAGTCCACTGACTGCCGGTTTCTACTGCAGCGGTCATACCAGTTTCCTGTTTGTTGGCTTGCGCTATTGACAATGGCATATTTTTCGCGATGCCTGCAAGATTTGGTTACGTCCAGACGTAACTTGATATGTACAATTTTCACCCGTTTGCTGGTAGGTGCAGGTGAAAGTGTGTCGACAACTCTGTGCATGTCGTTGACATTTATCCATGGTAAATCCTACCTATTTTCCATTCAATGAACTTGGGCGCTGCAGAAAAGTCTGATAATGGCAGGAAAAACACCTTTTTTCTGTCCGTGTGTACATGGGAGATACGCAGGCCTAGGGAAGAGCTGCACTCGAGGTGCACTCCTCTTGTTGCTGAACGTAATAGCTGCATCCTGCATTTTCTGCATAATTAAAAAATTGTGAACAAAAACATTTGCTGAGGGCGCCCGGGTAGTGGAGCGGACTATTCCGTTGCCTACCAACATGGGGATCGCCGGTTTGAATCCCCGTGTTACCTCCGGTTTGGTCGGGTGTCCCTACAGACACAATTGGCCATGTCTGCGGGTGGGAAGCCGGATGTGGGTGTGTGTCTTGGTCGCTGCACAAGCGCCTCCTCTGGTCGGTCAGGGTGCCTGTTCAGTGGGGAGGGGGAACTGGGGAGAATAGCGTGATCACCCCACGCGCTACGTCCCCCTGGTGAAACTCCTCACTGTCAGGTGTAAAGAAGTGGCTGGCGACTCCACATGTATCGGAGGAGGCTTGTGGTAGTCTGCAGCCCTCCCCGGATCAGCAGAGGGGGTGGAGCAGCGTCCGGGATGGCTCAGAAGAGTGGGGTATTGGCCGGGTACAATTGGGGAGAGAAAAAATGGGGGGGGGGTGAAGAAACCTTTGCTGAAACTGATTTTTTTTGTTTGTTTGTTTCCGTGCAGAGCTTCACATTCATACAGCTACCGTCACACCTGAGAACTGCTCAGAGAGACCAGTCCTCAACTACTGACAAAAGAAAGGCTTCACTGGAGCAGCTGGGATTCGGATGCCTTGCTCAATAGAGAATATATATATTCTGAGGGATGTGAATAATTTGTGAATAATTTCCTGCGTTTCACTGTTTTACAGTGAATGTCCTCTTAACATTGGGTTTATTAATACATTGGCTGGCGAACAATTTACATCCAAGTCACGATCTCCATCTTGTAAACAGCAAATAATCCTCAAATGAGTTTATGTATCACCAGAGAATTCGAGTCTCTTCATTAAAGTCGTACATTCATCCTTCACTGAGCTTCTATATTCCTTCTCCTTCCGTACGGGCTCCCTTTGCGTTCAGACAACATCTGTTCCCTCTCTTTACCGTGATATCCCACAAGACACATCAGTGATGTACAGTACAGTATCTTCCACCTACAACATGCCTGAAACGCACCTCCCCAAACACGCAGCCAGCCGTTAATCTCACCGTCCGAGTACACCCACAGGTTAAAGCTCGCTTTGCGATTAAAGCCTCTCCAGGATGAGCCTTTGGAGCAAATCCAGCATGTTTGCCCCACGCGTGACTTCTCTCGCGCAAGAAACTCCCGCTGTGGGTGCACGTATATCCCCGGCATCATTTTGGACCTGTTCCACTTCCAGCAGAGAAAAGAAAGAAAAAAAAATAAGAGAGAAACCTACAAACTGAGGGAGAGCAAAACCATACGGTAGTAGGTCAGAGGTCGACAACGAGTGATGAATGAGCAAATGAATATGCATCCGGGTCCCGGGCCCAGGAGAGCGGCATCCCATTCCACATTCCACTCAGCAGCGATGGTGCTTTTTCTGTGATGGGAAGTCACGTGGTGCAGGGCCCACTGGGCTGCAGGGTGGGGTTGTCTCACAGTCTACTCTGCTCTGTGAAACAAGGACAGAGCAAATATGTGACAAGCTTGGCTGTAATTCCATACCACGTGTTTCACGTTGGCTCAAGGGCCGTGAGTGTGTGCGCTGCTGGCCTGCATACGCCACCACTAACATGAGCTTCATACTGCTCTCATCTGTCTCATGGTTTCGACATCTCAAACATAGTCTGAGTACCAGTGTACCTAAACCAGCCAGTTATTAATTTTCAAAGTTTTTTTTAAAATTTATTTTATGTGTTCTGCTTCAACATGGACCGGTCTTGCACCACCCCATCGGCCATTACATGTTCCTGCCCCCCCCGTGGCCTCCCCCTTCCACTTGACTGTTCAAACATATAATGAGGAAAAGGCACCCCCCGTCACTTTCGGCTCCAGCTTATGTTTGCAATACGGCGCCCTCTATTGAAAACCAGTTTGCCCACAAACGGCATTTGTATAATGAGCAACTGGACTGGAGATTTTACTCATGAGCACACCTTCAAGCAGGAAGGGAGAACTCTTCAGTATGACCGGCTTAACATAGTGGTTTGCTCTCGTGGACACATAACTGGAGATCACTGACCCGTGGCTTGCTCCTTAAAAATTATTATTTTAAAAAAAAAGTTTTCAAAATAAAAAGAAATGTTTTTCTTCTCAATAACATATCACCAAAAAATCTGTGCCTCGTATACATACATACACAGGGTGTCCGTTGTGCGAGCAACATTTGGTCTCATATTCAGCAGGGCCACAAGGAGAGCAAAACTGCCAGTTCTGTAACCGGCATGGAGCCTCCAATGCCATTAAACACATCCGGCCCACACACCAGCCAGTGGGACCTCATGCCAGATATGAGGCAAGGCTTTAATCACTGTCATGACTTCATGACCATCCAGGAAGTGTAGGAGAGAGAGAGAGAGCAAATGAAAGCAAGTTCCTCCATGCGGACAGGGCCAGCTGGTTCGCTAATAGGTTCGTAAGACAATCCTTTATTAACCAGTCATTACAAAAGGTGCTAAGGGGACCGTCAGTGTCCTGCTCATCCCAACCTGGCAGTGTATTTGGCCTGCCAGAGCCCCCCGACCCCTCCGAGTGCTAATTTAGGTGAAGTGGTGCCCGAGGAGGGGTGGGCATAAGAACATGCCAGGAGATTATCAGTTCATCGGAAGGGCTTTGCAGACTCACGGAGAGGTGAGAAGAGAGGATGGCATCCTTCCATGTAGGGGAGGGGGAAGTGAAGTCTGCAGATGACAGATAAAACACAACGCTCGCCGACCTGCGCTTATAGATCTTATTCCAACCATCTCCCAGCTGTGTTCTTCAAATTCTGCCTTTTTTTTTCTTTTTGGCTCATCAGGAACGTGGAATATAGGATTTAATCTCATCTTAATTTGTGTCTTGGGAGATGGCCTTTCAATAAAGGAGTACTACCGATGATAAAAGGTAGCGAACAATTAACTTCTTACAGCCGGGGACCCCCTGAGCGGTCGTTTAGTCTTACTGTATGTTGGGATGAGAAGCAATCAGAAACACCTGATCTTTCTGCAGAACACTGAGAGCCACCTGTCAATGAGCCACTTTCTCAAACCCCCCCCCCACAAAAAAAGAGAACTCTACACTTTCTAAAGTGGAGGTAAAAAGCAAGTCCAAATAAACGATGGAATACTCAGAATAGTTAAGTCACGGGAGGAGGAATCAGGCAGGATATCCATAACATAGGCCCCTGTGTTGAAATAAGCCTCACAACATATTTTCACATCTCCAGCCGAGGTCACCCCCAGAGAAATGTATATTTAAATGTTCTTTAAGAGCACGGTCCACACTGTTTGACTTTCTGAGGGGGGAAGGGAATGTTTATTTAATTATATGCCATATCATCCGTGTATTAAGAGCTATGCTTTCTAAAACGCTGTATCCATTTTGGAAAATCAGAGAACGGTGTTCTTCGTTCAAAGTCTCGGGGGCTTTAAAGCGCTCTTCCTTCTGACAGCCAGGAACTTAATTCAGCAACCTTTAAAAGAGACTATGTTCGAGGTTTGAGCAATCAATCACTTTGTGATACTGGATGACACCGTTTGATGGAGATATTCTAAAACGAGTTTCCTCTTTAGGATTTAGCTTCACCCTTTTTTCCCCCTCCAAGTCACAAATATTCTTGTTTTTACTTCTCTAAAGGTGATGCACACTTTCAATCTAATCGCAACCGCGATGCCAGCCTGTGCAGCAATATAACCGCGAAAGGCTGCAATTTAATTAAATAATAAAGTGTGTGTGCATGTGAACATGCGTTTGTGTGCTGGGATAGGCTCCAGCATCCCCGTGACCCTGAGAGCAGGATAAGCGGTTTGGAAAATGGATGGATGGATATTGCAACCGCAATATTGTCCACAATAATCACAATATGATTTTCCACCAAATTGTGGAGCACTGCTTTCAATCACACCCAAAGTACCCAGAGGTGTAAGCTGAGGACAACGCTTCATTCATAACACCATATAAACACCAAATAAACACAACACTGCATGAGCACATCTTGGAAATGTGGTATTTCCAAGTAGCTTTGTGAAGCACTTTTCAAACTTGTGCAATGTCGAAGTCAGGCCAAACCGAACTCCAACGGATGAATGTGCTGTCTAAGATTATTGATCGATATCGTTATTTAAACATGATGCATTCAGGAACTGCCGAGTCAAACGTGTTGGCTTCAGCAGATAACTCAGATAACGTCGGAGGAAGGCGAAAATAAAGAGAGCCGAGTGTCCCGAGCAGGGAGGGAGGGGAGCAGTCTGGAAGGACATGAGAGAATATGCAAATCCATCGGCTTTCAGATAAATGAGATATATCAAACGTGCAAGGATGTTTTATTCAAGACAGCGGCAATGCCTGGGCTAAATAGTTCCTCCGCCGTGCAGTAAGACTTGGGCCCAGGCCTGTTCAAAGAGCCTTTTATTTGCCTCCGCTTGCTCTCTTCGGAAATATATATCTAGAAGACTTGAGTATGCTATCAATTTGTTGTGGGTTCCTACGGGTGTGTGTTTTTGGCAAGAGTTTTTTTTTGTGGGTGGCAGACAGACAAGTAGAGAGAGAGAGAGAGAGAGAGAGAGAGCGAGAGAGAAAAGAAAAGAAACGTTTGTGAAAAAGAAGGGGGGAAAGAACATTATTTTGGTGCTGGACATCAGTGGAGTAGAAACAAAGCAGCTACGAGGAGCTGACTCTCCCAGCTGTAATGAACTAGGCCTCTTTTTTCTTTCCTTTTTTTTTGTTTCACCACTGAGTTTTTGTTGCCAATTTGGTGGTGCCTGTGGGATGCAGTTCTTTTTTCCCCCGTCTATTTTTCCTCTCAACATCTTAAAGTGAAATCACCTGGGATGTAATTAATTAATTAGAATCAGTGCACTGAGCTGGGAGGAAGGGTGTGTGTGTGTGTGTGTGTGTGTGTGTGTGAGTGTGTGTGGAGGGTGGTGGTGGGGGGGGTTGCCGGGTGGTGGGCGCATGTGTTGCCAGGGTGTGCTGTGGTCGCTGTGTTCCGGGTGGTTGGGATTAATAACAGGGGGCCAATTTGAGATGGGAATCAGTGATCTTAACAGACATGGGGGGGTTGGGTATAACAGTGTTATTGGTGAGGAATGGGGGGGGGGGTCAAGGTTGTATAGTGGACCCCCCACAACCCACAGCCAATCAAAGTACAAAAGACATTTTGTATGTGGGGGGGGGGGGCGAGGAGACTTTACAGTACGTGTATTACTGGCAGCTGTCACACACCATACTGTCACCCACACCGGTAATCATAGAAGATCTTTTTTTTTTTAGCAAATGCTTTGAATTCAGAAGAGCAGCAAATATGCTGTATCTAACACACGGATGATCCGCTGCACAGAGAGTCCACTATTTCCCTTAGGGAGATTGGAAAAAAGAAAAAGAAAAAGAAAAAAGAGCATTGAACCCCCCCACCCCCCGTCACCCCCCCACCTCCCTCCTAAGTTAAGTCGCCCTTCAAAACCGAGGCGAGAAGAGGTGGAGACTGCTCTGGGCTACAACATGCTATCAAAATGCTAATACACTTTATAGCGGCTCCACCGCAACATGACTTTCAGGTTTGGAATTTAAAATCTCTTCACGGGAGGAGAGAGAGAGGCTGAGCTCAGGGAGGACGCTCGGGAAGGGAGAGGGGTGCGCGTAGACGGAACATGTGCTCCGGTTTAGGACCGCCCCGGTGAAATTGCTCCGAAATCCTGAAATTACTACTCTTGGCCAAGCAATCAAGTGCTGTGGTCAGTGGGTTGATGGTACAGCGACGCAATAAGCTCAAGTCCTGATCAGGCTTTAAGGATGGCACGAGTGTGCAGAAAAAAAGGAGAAAGGGAAGAATTAATTCGCTTTTGTGGAATCGTGGTTGGTGATGGGAGGTTTTTTTGTCCCCCCCCCCTTCTATGTAACAGAGATACTGCGCAGTGCCCTTCTCAAGATATCAACTGGTTTAATGGCAAAACGAATGTTAAATTTGGTCTTATTAGTGTTGGCCTTATCTCAGCTGACGTGTGACAGTCAGGGCCCAATTTGTCAGGTGACGAAAGAGGAAATGGCACATTTAGGACACTGGTAAAAAAAGAAAACAGTGATAGAATGGAAAAAAAACCACACACACACACACACACGCACACATACACACACTTACAGGACTCAGAGCTCACCACTTGTTATGGTGGCATAACCTGAATCGGTCACATTGGCACAGAGACAGCTTATACATAACTTAATGGAAAGGAAAACACTGAACCAAAAGGAAACTTACTCGTAACTTCCTTCCACCTGGCATTCCATAATGAAGGCTGCATGCGACACAGCCAAGATCCTGACCCGGAGCCCCTAATACTGGATAATATATAGGACCTGTTAGCATAGCCGAGGTGTAACTTTACCCAATTAAAATGACTGACGGGGTATGTCGAAAACCTTGACTGTGTCCAGTAACGATTGCAGATCCTGATTCAGATAACGTGTGAGCGTTACATTCTCAGTAATTTCACAAACTTGATGATTCATGGGTTTTAGCGTTCATTACTGTCCCCTTCCCCAACCCCCGAAAGCAGGCGCTGTTCAGAAGGGAAATATGATTCAAAGGATTTACCACATGTTTTCGCTGCAATTCCTATCTGGCAGGATTTTAAGGCAGGCGTTCCTAAATGGAAGTGTCTCGGGGCACAGGAACATCAACCTGACAACCATCATTCCAGGGATCACCCCCCCCCCCCCCGTGGTGCCTCTTTTGCAACTCTTCTGTCTCACAGACAGGAAGTGGGTGATGCTTCTATTGTACTTGGATTGCGTGAAAACTGACAATGTTTTTTTTTCTGTGTTTTTCAGACCATTGGGCATCCCACACCAGAAAACAAAAAAAGGACAGCAGTCTAAGGTATGCAGAGAACAGAGAAATGCAGTATATGCTATCTCAAAAGAGAAACTTTTGCAAAATCGATTTCATTAGGTATTTTGGACCTGTACTCCCATCTCCAATTTCTCGGTCGACGACACTAATGCCAATATATTTCTCCTCATACTGGCTATGCTATTTTATATCTACTGGCTTTAAACTGGCGGCACAGTGGTTAGCGCGGTCGCCTCACAGCAAGAAGGTCCTGGGTTCGAGCCCCAGGGTAGTCCAACCTTGGGGGTCATCGTGGGTCATCATCTGTGTGGCGTTTGCTTGTTCTCCTGTGTCTGCGTGGGTTTCCTCCCACAGTCCAAAGACATGTAGGTCAGCTGAATCAGCTGTAGTAAATTGTCCCTAGGTGTGTGTGTGTGTGTGTGTGTGTGTGTGTGTGTGTGTGTGTGTGTGTGTGTGTGTGTGTGTGTGTGTGTGTGTGTGTGTGTGTGTGTGTGTGGGCCCTGTGATGGCCTGGCGGCCTGTCCAGGGTGTCTCCCTGCCTGCCGCTCAATGACTGCTGGGATAGGCTCCAGCATCCCACAACCCCAGTTGGGATAAGTGGTTTGGATAATGGATGGGTGAATGGCTTTAAACTGAATTTATTCTATTCCATTTTTTTCATTTGCAATATGTTCAATCTTCACTAAGCACTGAGTATAAGAAGTATCCACTATTTATGTATAATTCTTTGAACAGCTTTTCTTCAACCTGCATCCATAGCTCTCGATCAGTGCAGTCAGCTTCTTGCAGAGGCCAGATGCATGTGCTAGACGAAACCTAACTCCTGAATCCCACTGTTTAATTTTTCACTCTCCCTACTCTTGAAAAAAAACGCTTGTGTTATGTTGAATGAGGCCTACTGCGTGTGAGGCACCCACCAAACCAAACGTCTTTCATGCATAAACCCACTTAGCCAGTAAAAACTTGATCCTGATTCTGGTTTTTCCCGTCACGCCGGACGATGTTTAGAGGCCGCGCCACTTGTACGGTACAATCGTTTCGACATGAATACGCATGAAGCAGAGATGTGCATTAATAGGTCACCTTCCCGCATACTCCCGGCTCCGCACGCCCACCCGGCAGCCTAAGTAGGAGAGTGAACTTCAAGGGCCCTCCATCTTCACTCCAATGCTGCTGCGCTCGCACATATATGAGGGTCCTGCACGGTTTGCTGTCGATGGCGCTCCCTCCGCTGACATTATGAAGATTTTAATGTGGTGTGCGTGAGATTGCTTTAAGGTTGTAAAGGAGATCAAAGCCCTAAAAGAGGATATGAACCTGGGCTGCTGTTCACTGTTGCCAGGTGAGTGTGGGAAGGAACGAGACAAGGCTAACTAACGCCGGCTCCCCTATAGCGTCTGCCGGGTATGGCTGGATATACAAAACGCTACACGAGCTCCGCTTGTGCAGCTTTCAAAGTAATTTGCTGTCATTGTTCCAAAGTGATTTTTTTTTGTTCCTGTTCTGTTTTTTTTTTTTTGTGGTTTTTTTGTGTCTACCATCTGACTCCTAAGCCTCTAAAATGCTTGCATTCATGCAGTTTCACACGGGTGCAGAAGGGGTGTCCTTGAAGCAATGTCTTGCTGAAGGTCGCCACGGGAGCGATAGATGCACCGGCTGTAACAAATGGCATATTCACCAAATGTTCATGCTGCTCTGCATAATTACATGCTACTCTATTTAGACCTATAGCATATTGCACGTGCACATTGTGTATGTACAGCACACATTAAGGATGCAAATACAGTAGCTGAAATAGTCATGGGCAGTTAAAGACATAAAAATTAAAAAAAGAGGATTCTGAAACTGTGGCCGGTGCTTTCGCTTTCTATATGGATTTGCCGGCATATAAATTGCGGCACAGCAGCGAGTAAAAGCGTTTGGTTTTGCCCCCCCCCCCCTTCGCCAACAGACTCTCAAAGGAGCTTCCTTAAAGAGGCTTCACCACTTGACAGAAACACAAACCTGAAAAAGAGGCAGCCCGGCTGCACTGCAGCGCCCTGATTAACCTTCCCTGACACCACCTCCTGCTAAATTGCTATCCC
This sequence comes from Lampris incognitus, assembly GCF_029633865.1. NCBI lineage: Eukaryota > Metazoa > Chordata > Actinopteri > Lampriformes > Lampridae > Lampris > Lampris incognitus. The sequence goes on along the minus strand of NC_079213.1, from coordinate 88,285,244 downwards.
TACTACCCCCCATCACCCCCCCCCCACACACACACGGTCATCCCTCTTCCCACTCTCCATGTTGAATGTCCTTCCCTCTCCGTTCTTCCCTTGCCTCCCAAACTACTCAGCGCTGGATTGTCTCTCATGTTGGAGCTTCCGCTCACCAGCCCGCTGCGTCTCACGCTGTCACGCCTCCCCTCTAAACAAGCAGACGGGGCTGAGCACACAGCAAGAGAAACAGGAACCCACCCGGGGACCCCTTCACACTGTAGCACCACACGCTCCTAATGAGCCTGCAAACGTCCAGCCTCCACCGGAGAGCTGGTGTGCGGCTCAGCCTACCCGATCCAGACGTCCGACAATGCTGGTTCGTCTGGATGGATTCGGGTTAATTACATCCACTTCGCCCACTGCTCTCATACCTTCACGATTTTATTTTTATTTTATTATTTTATCTGCAGCAAAGCCGTCTCTCTTTCTCTTGCCTCTGGTGAGTCTGCCTCTTGCCTGCCTCCCCCTCTCACAAACACCAACACTGTCACATATATGTTATACTACCATATGCTCCGTTCGTTTTAAAAAAAATATTTTCCTCCTTTTTCTCCCCAGTTGTACCCAGCCAATTACCCCACTCTTCCGAGCCATCCCGGTTGCTGCTCCACCCCCTCTGCCGATCCGGGGAGGGCTGCAGACTACCACATGCATCCTCCGATACATGTGGAGTCGCCGGCCGCTTCTTTTCACCTGACAGTGAGGAGTTTCATAAGGGGGACGTAGCGCGTGGGAGGATCATGCTATCCCCCCCCCCCCCAACAGGCTCCCCGATTGACTAGAGGAGGTGCTAGTGCAGCGACCAGGACACATACCCACATCCGGCTTCCCACCCACGGACACAGCCAACTGTGTCTGTAGGGACGCCTGACCAAGCCTGAGGTAACACGGGATTCAGACTGGAGATCCCCGTGTTGTTAGGCAACGGCATAGACCGCTATGCTACCCAGAGATCTCCCACGTGCTCCATTCTTGGCAGTCTTGATGTAATATTTCATGAAAAAGGGAAATACACGTGTGGGCTACGGACCCACTATGCAGGATGTTCTTCTCCGTCCATTTCATCGGTTTCTATTTGTGTCTTCCCGGCAGCGATTAATTGACATGTGACATGACAGGTGACGATATACTGCTGCAGCATGTCTGTTGTTCCACTGGGAGGAGAGGGGGGGGCTTGTGGGGGATTTAGACTGTCTGTGTTTTTTTTTCCATACATTTTGATCATGGTGTTAACTGTTAATTATGACCCTGACGCACTCTCGTTCGGTTTTGCTGCTATATGGTGAAGTCAGGATGAGGCCTTCTGAAGAACGTATGCATGCAAAACATATTCCAACGCCGCAGTGGGTGTGAAGAAGTCACCAAAACAATACCACAAAAAAAGGCATATACCACGATACCGCGACCACAGTGTGTATCACCAGTTAGCATACATTTGACAGAAGATAAAAACGTTTAAATTTCATTCAAACTAATATGCCAGAGTGTCTGTTAATTATCTTTATATGAGGCTGGGCCACATGGGAGTAAGCTATTGAGTTGAAAGGTTTTTAAATGAGCCGTTTAGAATACGCCATAAAGAAGATATTAACTGATTTGTACTCTGTAATACGGTTTTACACTCTTGCAAGAGAAACTTACATACTCTCTCTACAAAGGCAGAGCCCAGTCCTAATACCCATAGACACTGGCCTTTCAACCGTCAGTTGTTCCCATAGAAAATTCAACAATCACTTGCAATTAAGGTAGTCATTACTGCCCGCACTGGATAATTGCTTAACAAGGCATTCAGTAATAAATGCAGTGGCTCAGATGCTGCAGGATGTAAACAGAGATCCTTTGGCCCTGCATGCGGCTCAAGGGCTCTGGCGCACACATGCACGTGCAACAACAACAGATGAGTAGACTCGCTAGTCCTTGGCTAACGGGTCGGACTCTTTAGTCGACTGGTTAACGTAGCCGCCCGTGGTGCGGGAGACCTGGGTTCGTGTCCCGGTTGCAGCGGTTCCCTGGCTGCCCCTGAATTCGCTACATTGGTGTCAAAAATGGGATGGTGAGACCGTGAGGCCATCAGTAGCGCATGTGCCCAGAGGAGTTAGGGCGCTGATATGCTGAAGCGCGGGGAGGCGCTTCCCCCTCCTTCAGGAAGAGCGCCCCCGATCTTCAGCATATCAGCGCCCTCACGCCTCTGGGCGCATGCGCTTCCGATGGCCTCACGGTCTCACCAACCCACTTCTGACACCACTGTAATGATCATGAATGAGTAGACTCGCTAGCCGGTTGGACTATTCATTCCCTAGCCCTCAACCCTAACCTTAACCATCATAACATGCCAAACGTTAACCTTAACCTTAACCTAATCCTATTTCTAACCTTAACCCTAAATCCAGGTCCTAACCGTAAAATAGACCCTTTTTCCCCTTCATGGTGCTCCATAAAACGCCCCCAGAAGGTATGTGGTTTCTGATTTTTCTTGGATAGGAAAAAAAAAGGGTGCACACAAACACACACACACACAAACACACACACACACACACACACACACACACACACACACACACACACACACACACACACACACACACACACACACACACATGTATTTGCACGCATGCACATACACTTTTGCATGTAATCTATTCAACCACACATCACTTATATTTGGCATGTACACTCAAATGCTTCTTCAAGTCAAACTAGCTGCTCCATAGCAGAGCAATGAAATGCACTCATCGATGTCTTACACAAGGCCACAGGACATAAAAAAACACCCATGTCAGACCTCTAAACCTTTCCCTGTCAGAGAGCCCTCCCCACACAAAAAGCTGTCAGACTGTGTATCCCTTCATTCATCTGTCCATCTGCAAACACACACATACACTCTCTATGACTCATCATCAGTTCGGTAACCTATGGAGGTCATAGGAGCACAGCTCATGCCTCAACAAGTCTCTTCCACCGTTCCCTATCCATCACAGCTCTCCCTGCCTCCACTATGCTCATCTGTAGCCATTCTCTGATGTTGTTTACCCAGGTTTTTCTCTGGCTCCCTCTCTTCCTAGTCTCTTCTACCAGGCCTTGCAGGATGTCCATTGCAAGTGTCTTTTCCATTTGGCAAACGTGCCCAAACCAGTTTAATTTCCTTTTTTTTTTTTTTACCATCGTCAGTAAACTATCATGGTGACCAATAGCTTCCTTAACTCTATTCAGCACTTCAGTGTTGGTGACGTCTCTATGACTACTAGTGCCATATTTGATTCAATTGATGCTCACAAAAACTCAGTTTAAATTCTTCATTGACCCCCATCAAGGTTAACCGAGCGAGACTTCAAGTAAGTGCAGAGCCCACTCGGCAGATGAAATGAAAAACGCAGAATTTTTTGGTTTTTTGTTTGGTGCCACGGAATCGCTCTTTGAACAACAGAGTTACTGCTACAATGCGTTTAGAGGGAATTATGCAAGGCTGGCCAACTCAAGGTCCATTTTCATTCACTTGTCTGGGGTGTTTGAAAGAGTCTGATTTAGCAGGACTAGGGCCACGGTGAAACTCAATCACACAGTTTACAAGACGAGCATTCTTGATGCCCCCCCCCCATTTCTCACACCCCTGCGCAATATTGGATCCTCCCCCATTGGCCCTGCAAACGGTATGAAAGCTGAATGCCAGGAGTTTCCTCCAATGAAAAGGCATCTTTTTATTTCCTTTTATTTCATTTTTGTGTAGTCAGTCAATCTATTAAGAAGTTATGAGTCTATGGAAACAAGGCAGGAGGAAAGCGCTAACACTTTGGGAGTGTTGGCCATGAGAAAGGCCAGACGACCTCCCTGGTTGTGTGTGTATGTATGTGTGTGTGTGTGTGTGTGTGTGTGTGTGAGGAGGGGGGTGTTTTGTATGTCAGTGTGTGCGTTTATATACTATATAAATGATGGGGGAAAAAAGAAATAGACTTAAGAAATACAGACACACACTCAGAGTGTGCATGCACTGAGCTGGTCTGTGGTTATTTGTGAGAATGCACATTATAGGTGTTCCCATAACACTGAAGGCTGGCGGTAGGGTTTAATAGACCAACAGACCTTCAGCTGTCATCACCACCTAGCCGACCACCAACACAGCTGCCTGGATAGAGGGTGCACCAAACATACTACACCTTCTTCTTCTTCTTCTTCTTCTTGAATGTGTGTGTGTGTGTGTGTGTGTGTGTGTGTGTGTGTGTGTGTGTGTGTGTGTGTGTGCATGTGCACACATTTATTCCTGCTTAACTCTTACAATACAAGCTTATAATCAATGCATGTGCTGTGATTTTTGATATGTTTGTGAATAAATCCACGTATGATCATTTGTATATGGGAGTAGGCCAGATGCAGGTTTTCATATTGGGTGGTGATGTCGGTGCAGCTCAAACCCAACTTGTTTAAAAGAGGCTTAACCTTCGACTCTCGTGTGAGCTGTGTGTTTGTGTCGGCACATTTAGTTGTATCCCTCACGTTCAACCGTCGCCAGTAGCCTGCTGAAACCTGAGAGGGTTTCTGTGCTCCTCCGAATGGGTTTGACTGGTGCCTCTCTTATTTTATGTCCTTTTTTTTTTTAATTATCCATCCCAACAGGAGCTGCTTTGAGTCCCCAGCACATCAACACTCTCAGCTGCTCTGCTGTCTGGGATGCTGTAGCCCTTCCCCTCCCAGGCACACACATTGATCCACCCGTCCACCAAAGCCTGCATGCAAACATAGACTGCCAAGGAGTTGCTGAATTTACTTTTTGAAAAAGTTTCCCTCCTAAACTCCCACTGGGATACATACCCTGCCCGTGAATGGTATCAAGCTGACGAGAAGCTTCACTCGCCCAGCATTGAAACTTCTCCACCAGGACCTTTCCCTGCCAAGCAGGCTGATGGACAGAGCCTATGTCACACCTGCTAGGAGTGTTAGGTAGACGTTTTGGCAAGTACACGTGGATCATATATGTGTGTGCATGTGTCTGTGTGTGTGTGTGTGTGTGTGTGTGTGTGTGTGTGTGTGTGTGTTTGGAACAGGGTCAGTGGGTATTAACATTTGTTATTCCAGTGTGTGTCTAATCTAGCAGGTGCGGTTTGCGACAGCCTGGAAATAGTCCCACTATGACAGGCTCTGAATTATAGAAATTGACAGCAGACGGCACCCAGGGACTCACGAAATGGTGCCAGTGAATGATGAGTATGCAAAGCACTGTAGCATTTGGACCGCTGCACAACTCATTCCAACTGCATTGTCCCTGTGAGACCACGCTGACCAAAATCGCTTATTGATTTAAGACGTTTAGCTTGTATTCTCATTCAAAGCAGTTTACAGTGAGTGACATGTTAGCATCCAGCGTCTTGCTAAAGGACCTGTAGTTATGGACAGAGGGCCAATATGAACACGCAGTGCCTGTTCTGGGGATTGAACTTGTGATCCTTGGAATGGAGGCATGTGTCTATGCGCGGCGCTTCCCTTCAACCTGACAAACATTTTCCTCGGATGATCAGGACCAGAGGCCATTTTTTGTTAGCCAGCTTGAATCACACATAGTGGGAATGTGACATGGTGGGTTGCTCCAGTGAAACGTGGGAAATAACACAGCCTACAAACCAGAATAGTTTAGTATGAAACAGAGAAATTCAGGGTATTACAGTAATTGGACAATTTAATGAGGCCCTTAACTGTAACGTTTCCCGGGGAAACTGGCAGATGAGAACCCAAACGCACGACTCGCCAGACAGCGAGGTTACAGTAACACCCGGGGTTAACGGACAGGGGCAGGAAGGGGTCAGTACACAGGAAATCAGTCCGACAGGTGACCAGATAGACAAGGGACAGGCTGCCAGGCCATACAGGTTCAACGCTCCAGTGCTAGTTAGCGGGGTTTTCTGTCCAAATGGGCGGACAGATCCGACAAGGGGCAGGAAAGAGAAATGAGGTCCAGGAAACAGGCAGAAGACTTCAAACACAGGTAGACTAGCAGAAGAAAAGTAAATGAACGCCGCATAGCTTAGCTATACATACAAGACACAAGATTATCTGGTGAAGAAGCAGGGAAACCAGGGTGGAGGATGTGCTGGAGGGATTCAGGAAATGAGGAACAGGTGTGGGATATACGGGGTCGACCGATGACAAAACCAGGGGCAGGAACTGACACCAAAAGACAGGTGAGTACTTCAAAATAAAACAGGAAAACCAACACACAATGATTGAGGTAATGGGCTGAGTGTAGCAATGGAAGAAAATAAGCGCGCGCGCGCGCGCACACACACACACACACACACACACACACACACACACACACACACACACTTGACTGACACGTGAATACACTATCTTATGACCTTTGAGAAAGAGATGTCATAGCAACACCTTATACAAAATGTTTCTATAAAAACCAAGCCAACAAAGAAAAACACAACAAATCAGTATTTTTCTTTCTTTTTTAACTCCCCCCCTTTTCTCCCCGATTGTATTTTGCCAATTACCCCACTCTTCTGAGCTGTCCCGGTCGGTGCTCCGCCCCCTCTGCCGATAAGGGGAGGGCTGCAGACTACCACATGTCTCCTCCAATACACCTGGAGTCGCCAGCTGCTTCTTTGCACCTGACAGTGAGGAGTTTCGCCAGGGGGACATAGCCCGTGGGAGGATCACGCTATTTCCCCCAGTTCCCCCCGAACAGGCGCCCCAACGACCAGAGGAGGCACTATTGCAGCAACCAGGTCACATACCCATATCCGGCTTCCTACACACAGACACGGCCAACTGTGTCTGTAGGGACGCCCGACCAAGCAGGAGGTAGCACGGGGATCGAACCGGCAATCCCCGTGTTGGTAGAGTAGCGGATTTGTGGGGGGGGGGGGGCAATCCAGGAACCACCGCAGTCAGGACGCGAACCCGGATCTCCCGCACCATGGGCGACAACGTTAACCAGTCGACTAAAGCAGTGGTTCTCAACCTTTTTGGGGTCCTGGACCCCCTGCGTATTTTTGATCTACCCTGAGGACCCCTCCACCTGATCTTGGGGGAGGGGGGTTGCAATTTGATAGAAACAATAGAAACTGCATTTTAAATTGCATTATATTGTTTATTCACTCTTTGGGGCAAAAATAAGAGCTTTCAGTTGTAACTTAGATATAGTTAACAAAACAGAATTCTTATGCAGTAACTTTCAGATAGATGTAACAAAACAGAATTTTTATGCAGTAACTTTTAACAATGCAAACGGGAGCGAGATCTCTTATTAAAATACACTAAATTACACTTGTGAAACAGATGTAATTAGAGAAAAAAGTCATGTTACCCTTTATAGTTTAGGTAGATAAAGGTCTCAGTCACATTTGAGTAAAATAATCCTATTTCTATAAATGTCATAGGATCCTTTTTTTAAAGATATTTTATTTTCACGGACCCCTTGCAATTACACCACGGACCACTAGGGGTCCGCGGACCCCCGGTTGAGAAACACTGGACTAAAGGGTCCGACCCGTTAGCCAAGGGCTAGTGAGTCTATTCATCCGTGATCATTACACTACCCCCTCCTTCGGGAAGCGTTGTCCCTGCGCTTCAGCATGCCAGCTCCCTCACGCCTCTGGCTGCACGCTTTTCCGATGGCGTCACGGTCTCACCATTCCACTTTTGACACCAATGTAGCGAAATCTGATGTGGGGGGGTGGTGTAGCGGGGAACCGCCACAGCCGGGACGCGAACCCATGTTTCCCTCACCATGGGCGACTACGTTAACCAGTCAACTAAAGGGTCAGACGCCTTAGCCAAGGGCTAGTGAGTCTATTCATCTGTGCTGGTTACAGTAGGCAACGGAATAGACCGCCATGCCACCCGGGTACCCACAAATCAGTATCTTTAACTGTATTTGAGGATAATACCTATAGCATTAGATGTAGCCTGCTTGGAGGGGGTTAAAACAGATGGTTGGGCCTTACCATAAGAAAACACTTCTGTGGTTTCAGCTAAATTGAGGGTAAATAATATCGAAAAACTACTGTCTACATAGAAATACGTTTCCCCGCATTGCTATCTGGCACTGACTGTATTATTCTTTTGTTGTAAGTTATGCAGGACGGCAGGCAGTAAGCCGGTATAACTAGGTATAACTAAGCTCCAGTAGGTCTTTGTAGCACAACGGCTAAACATGCTAATCTTTGTTTGTTCCCTTGACTTTTCTCATTTCCTCTCTGGTTTGCTGGATGCTATAATTATCCATGTGGTGTTGACACAGAGATACTCTTCCTTGCCCACATCTAAACTGCAATGTATTGTTTTTCGAAAGGCCCTCTAACAACATATTCGTGCTTTGTTGACTGTTTGTGTTTACGTCTGTGCTCTTCCCCTGCTAGTCCTAATTGCTGTCCATTTCTTTCTTTCTTTCTCCCTCTCTCTTTCTCTCTCTCTCTCTCTCTCTCTCTCTCTCTCTCTCTCTCTCTCTCTCTCTCTCTCTCTCTCTCTCTCTCTCTCTCTCTCTCTCTCTCTCTCTCTCTCTCTCTCTCTCTCTCTCTCTCTCTCTCTCTCTCTCTCTCCCTCCCTCTCTCTCACTTGCGCTGTCCTTTTTTACTCCATACCCCTCCTTGATGTGGCTGTAAAAGGGATGGCGGCAGCGGCAGTGGTGGAGATGGCGCAGGAAAACAAAAGATAGCAAGAAAACCAAGTAAAATGGGAAAGAAAAATAGGAAAGCCAACACAAAAAGAAATGTGTGCTCACTTTTCTCCTCCCATGTGTGTGCATGTGTGGGTAAACCTGTATCCATACCTGGGCTTGTAGAGAATGTGTCTGTCTCAAATGGGGAAAGAAAAGAGAAGGGCTCCTTCAAAGGCCATTCACATGTCTGCCAGTGCTAATGGGAGAGAAGTGTCAAACATGCCTTGTTTATGCATCTTTTATGCCGCTGTGGTAAACGTTTGAGATAGCTCCTCCGATCTGCACAGTAGATACAACTGGAGTGAGGCTTCTCTCACTCCCTTCTATCCTTTTCTCTGGGGCTGTGTTTTTCTTTGCACCGCACAGTATCTTTGTGTGAGTTCCATGCAACAACTTCATGAACTCATAAAGATTCTACTGTACATTGTCGCTGTATTCTTGTGAACAAATTGAGAATAGCATGAATAGTGCAAAATACAGTTTAGTTACAACATCAGGAAGTTTGACCAGTGGCTACCAAACTAAATTTAGCAAGCTAATGTTCACGCACTAGCATCTTTCCCAATAAATGCCTACTCGTGCATAATGTTATGTATCGATCTATTCTTGTAGCTGACAAAACAACAGCAAATCAACATTTTCATAGTTAACATATGGTTGGAAACCAATATTGGGTTTTACAAGCCAGGGAAGGACTATGTGGCAATGCGTAATTTATCCTCAAATTTTTTAAATCACTGACTTGTAGCGGGAACTTTCTACTAGCCATGCTTTAAGCTGACTGGTTTGCTACAAGCAAAATCTTTGAGTTGAAGATTTAAATTTCCTTCACTTCACGTAGCCCAGGGTGAAACCGCAACTAGTTGTGGCACATCACCTCACTCCACTGACTTCTCATTGGTTCGCGCAGTGCCATAGTTTGGCATTGCGTTTAGTATGAATGAAAAGTTAGTTTGTCCACGCATTCGTATGAAGAATAACATTTGTTTTGTTTTGTTTTTTTTTTTACACAGGGATGCATTCAAGCTGTTAAGGATGTAGTGTTAAATTGTAAAAATGAACATCCGTTATATTCAATTTATTTTTTTCGTAATTTGTCAATTCTGCCCTGCCAAAATATGTGATTTTGGCAGGGCACTAGCGCTGTTTTTTCATCTGTAATCCCATATTCATTCAGATGGAAGATCTGGTTGTGAAACTACAGTATTGGTGCTGGCGGAGAGACACGACCTCATACATAACCCCGACCCTTTTAAGCATAGCCCCATTCCAACTGTCTGCTAGGCCGTAAAATCACTCAGCCCTTGAATCATCTCTACAGTGTTGCTCTAGCTGGACTTGTCATCATATTGTAGCAGCTCTGATTGATATCCCAGTGGAAAGGAGTTCCCTGACAGCACAGGCACATTCTACAGAAGCTTACCGGTATAATGTACATAATTCACCACTCTCAATGCCAGGCGTTCCCCATACCTCAGAGAGATTAGCCGTGAAAATGCACCGCACACATTCTCTGAGCGGTGGAAGATCTGCATCCTGCAGATTCTTATGTATGTCTCTTTGAAAATTGCGGGGTCTTTCCCAGGGCTTCTAATTACAGTTTCAGAGATCCTCTGCTCAGAAGGAGACAAACAGTGCATTCCCTGGAGCATGCTAACAATGTTTCCCTGCTCATCCTCTGCAGCTCATGTCAAACAGCTTCCTCATTCCATCTGTGTATGTTTCACACAACTGTTGTTCTCCACGTCAGTCAGGAGAGACAGACATTGTGATCTGTTGCCTGGTGTGACATGACTCCAAACGTTAATAGGAAAGACTGGCATAGTGCTGTGAAGGGCAAAATAAACAAACATCCAAATCACTTCTCTAACTACAGTAAATATGCACAAATTGTTGTCCTTGCAATACTGGAGCGAGACATTGACAAAAAGGGAGGGAGCATCTCACAATATGGTCTGAATCAGGGTGCCCAGCAACCATAAAGCACAAGACCCCATAAGACAATCAAATCCCATTACAGCTACAGCACAGGCTCAGAATAACATAATCAAGTCCTATCAAGAGCATTAGGCATACATATGAGGAATCAGGAACACTTTATTTGTTATTGCAGAAATGAAACGAAATATTGTTTCCCCCAGCCTACAGCAGTGCATCACGAAGACAAAAACATTTCTAAAAACTACAAGAACACATATATCAAACTAAAAAAATAAAAAATAAAAAATCACTGTCCGAGAGAACAAACACCAGGATGACTGTAGAAACTGCCGGTCTGCATGGGCTAGCAGTTAGCTTAGCCTGCCCTGCTTCCACATCCTGTCAGACTGCCCTCTGTGTTTCCTCCTCGGGTGCAGCTCCAGGCAGGGCCGTGGTCCCTGGGTCCACTGGACGCAGCAGACCAGGCTCCCACAGCTGATTCAGTGCCAACTCTCCCAGCCAGACACCTTCGACACACCTCCCCCCACTCAACACAATGACACCAAACACACAGTCAACACTAGGCAAGGCCACTGCCAGACCGCCTTTGGTGTTATCGGAACTGCCAATCTGCATGGGCTAGCAGTTAGCTTAGCCTGCCCCACTTCCGCGTCCTGTCAGACTGCCCTTGGCGTTTCCTCTTTGGGCGTTGCGCCAGGTAGGGCCATGGTCGCTGGACCCACAGGACACAGCAGACCAAGTTTTCCCAGCCGATCCAGTGCCAGCTCTCCCAGCCATCAAACGAAGATGTGGACAGATTTGGACAAAGACACTGCATGGACAGTAATGGGTGAGGCCGCCGCAAACGTAAGTTTGCGCTGCAATCTTCCCACACCAGTGAGGCCGCTGCAAACATGGGTGAGGCCGCTGCAAACATTAATTTGCGCCTCCATCTTCCCACACCAAAAGCGGAAGCCAGTTGGCCATATGGCCAGTTCCACCTAGGAGGTAGAGTGGAGGATATAAAATGGGGGTGATGACATGTCCCAACATAGCTTTATCGGCAATGTTAAATACAGTACATAATAACATATTGTTCAACTGCAAGGAAATTCTGATGAGTTGCACTGAGTCGACCCATTGAATCGATGCAACTTCGAGAGGCAACAAACGTGGGGTAAAAATAAAACTGAAACCATAGAAAGTGTCTCACCCCACAATTCATGTCAGCACTCACAGAAAGCCCACATTTGTACAAGAACCCTCCATGTTTTATTGAAACCAGAGGCGGGCTGCTCATTGTGGCCACTCACAGGTGCGAGGGGAAATGGCAGCCCGGCGCTGGGCCATGACAACTGTCAAAAGGGAGTATGAAAGGGCAGGCTGCCTTAGCTGTCGAGTCAGACAGGGAAAGGTAACTTTTTTTCTAAGCTTTCAAATGAAAGATGGGCAGGAGATTGGTACACGCTGGTGCAGGGCCACAGGGGCGGCCCTCAGTCAGCCCCACATCTCCAGCCAGTCATACTTGGCGGACCGTGGCTCTCTCACCCAATCCCTCAGACTCCCAGAGGAGGCCGGTTGACAGCTCTTCCACAGCCCCTGTCGCTGTCCAAAGAGCAGGCAACAGGTGCAGCAGGCCTTCTGCGGTTGTGCAAGTATCAGGTCCCCCCAGAAACTTCAGCCTGATGCCGTTTTTTTTTTGTGGTTTTTTTTGGGATACTCTTGAAGAAACAAAAATGTTTATGAAGCACACATTGTAAAGGAGTGATAGATGACATAGTTGCTGACATGGAGCTATGTCCACCACAAGGCGGTACTTGGATCTCTGATATGCTACAGTACTGACCCGCTGTCACATGATGAACCAACGCAGGTAATAGGCCTATCGCAACCAGCAAAAAACGGTCAACTTTATCTGACTTTAGAACACCATATATCCACATGAAGAAAAAACTGCTTCTGTACACACTGTTTCCAAACGTTCCCATTTTGAAAATCATGTAATCTTACATTGCTTTAGAGCCGATGATTTTATTTTTTTCTGAAAAGCATCGTCATTTCAATTCAGCAAACCATAAACAGCAGCACTTTGAAGTCTAAGCGGTCTCCTTGTTATCATTCCTGCATATAAATGTGTGTCCTGTCTGCTCTGACTGATCCCCCAGGAGTACAGAAGGACCATGCAGCCATAAAGATGAAAAGGCAAGGGCTATCCACATGTCCCCCCCACCCCCCCATCTGAAAGTGTTTTGTGTCTCAGATAACCTCTAAAATCCCTGATGGATTTGGAGTGAGTAAGTGCAAGTGGCTATATGAAGTCTCTGTTTGACTGTACAATGTCTGGCTTGAATTTCAAGTAAGACAGAGGACCAGCTGGGGGGACCGTATACCCATCACCCTCTTGGTTTAATGCTCAGATTCTGTGCAGTTCGGAGAAATCCGTAAAATTATGTCATTTACTGTGATTCATTCTGAAGCAAAGCAAAGTTCGTGATTAAAACCACTAGCATTGTGCAGAACATTTTGTGTGAGAAAGTGTGAGAACAACTGAACCTGATAGCATACAATTTACGACATATTTACCCCCTTGTCTTTAAACATAATGCAACATCCACATTCTCTTTTCAAGCTGTCATTGAAATGTATGTACATATATATACGTATATGTATGTATGCATTGGGTGAAAAACGGGATATAAGAACATGTGCAGTCTTGTACTTTGAATTTTACAAACTGGCTGCTGCAGCAAATGTACCATGGGGAACATGCCAAAAGCATTGCTCACTTGCGAGTCCCCCTTGCATGGAAAGTTGACATAGTACAAGAAACATCTCACAGGTTGATTGAGCTAACAGTCATGTACCAAACAACATGTGCTGTGCAGTTATGGTGGGAGGGTTCCTTGGTGGCTGCAGGAACTTATGTGTGGCTCTGGCTATTCTTTGTGTGTGTGTGTGTGTGTGCGCATGTGCGTGTGTGTGTGTGTGTGTATACTCCCATACGTGAAAGTTATGGCCCAAGCCCACACACACTGCTGCACTTGTAAACACCAGTGTCAGCATCAAAAGCCCAGCTATCCACAGGCATACCTGATTAGTGAAGGCCAGCTCACAATGGCAGCCCAACCTTAAACTGCTGGGACAGATGGACCGCTGACTATTATGCTGCTTTAATGCCTGAAATAGATTGCATGCACTGCAGGGTCAATGTGTTTTGCTTGACATAGTGTCTGTTATCATGTTGTGATAACCAAGGAATAAAGCTGATCTGGTTTATAATAATAATAATGGATTACATTTATATAGCACTTTTCTAGCGCTTCACATTGAAGGGGGTAACTCAATTCAACCACCAACAATGTGCAGCACCACCTGGGTGATGCACTGCAGCCATTTTATGCCAGGACGCTCACCACACATCAGCTTGAGGTGGAGAGGGAGGAATCATTGAGCCAATTACATGGAGGGATGATTAGGTGGCCAGATGGAGAGAGCCAGGTTGGGAATTTTGCCAGGACACTGGGGAACCCCCTACTCTTTGTGATAAGTGTCAAGGGATGTTTAATGACCACAGGGAGTCAGGACCTCAGTTTAACATCTCATCCAAAGGATATCATCTCCTACAGCACAAGTGTCCCGATCACTGTACTGGGGCATTGGGATTTGATAGTTGTTGTTCTTATTAGGAACAGAGGGAAGACTGCCCCCTACTGGATCACCAACACCACTTCCGGTAGCAACTGTTTTCCATGACGTCTCCCATCCAAGTACTAGCCAAGCCCATATCTGCTTAGCTTCCATCATTTGGCAGAGCCAGGATACACACACATATATATATATATATATATATAATGAACAAGTGTTTATGTTTCCAGTAGCCCAGCAATTTCCAAAATTTCAATTATCAACCACACATTAAACTATCGTATGACACATATTTTTTACTAGCCTTAATTATAATTTTCATTACCAAATGTTTTCCCAATTTGCTCAATTTTCTTCTAAAGTTGTCCTTTTCTAATGGTTTTTACTCCAGCCCAGCTCCTCAAATGACAGGACACACTTTCTTTTGTTGTCCTAAAGTCCTTCGTTTTGTTTCTTAATGCTTCATTTGAAAACTAATTAACTTCTCTCTTGGATTCAATTACCAAAGTGAAAGGCTAAAGCTATCTTGCCTCTGCAATGATAACACAATAATTGTATATCTGCCCCTACAACCTTTGGCGGACTGCTCTTTTAACCAGCGTCTGATCTGTTCGTTTGGCCTTGGAGCGCAGCATGTAATGTGAGTTGATTTATACAGTTCGAGTGATCAAATCACCCAGCAATAAACAATGTACAACTGCTGGCTGGGCTCTCCTTTCAAGACCAATGTGAATATCTCACATGGTGTTCTGCTTGAGTACACGCTGAGCGCCTCGACAATGTCCCCCATATTTCCTCTGCTATTGGCACGTTGTATAGGTATGTCTGTGTAGGCAGTGGTACGGGTGTAAAATTTTGTGAATGCATGTGACAAAGGAGTCTTTGAATTTATTCATCTGTGTGTGTGAGTGTACACACTCATGTATGTGTCTCATTGTGTGTGATTGATTGGATATGTGATTGTATGGGCAATTTTGTGATTGTGTGTATGTTTGTGTGTGCCTGTGTGTGCCTGTGTGTGTGTGAATGCATGTGTGTGTGCATGTGTGCATACATGTGTGCATATGTGTATGTGCACATGCACATTCTAGAGGAAAGGAAGGTTGTGTGCATATGTGTGTGTGTGTGTGTGTGTGTGTGTGTGTGTGTGTGTGTGTGTGTGTGTGTGTGTGTGTGTGTGTGCACATTCTAGAGGAGAGGAAGGTTGCAGCGGTCAAAATCTGGAAAGCATCACCGTTCACCACGGCTGTTGACAGAGTGTGCCTATAACTCTGGCTCTGGTCAGAAATGGTCTCAGACTGCAGGGAAAATGTCTGTAATGAGGTTAAAAATCATATAGAAATGATACATTCATATATAATACCTGTGCATGTCCCAGTTGCCTCGCCATAATAACTTGATGCTATATATTCCACCATGCAACACATGCTGGAATGCAGTTTTCCAGGGGAATAATGAATGTTTTCCTCAGTTTTGCTGGGGGATACTGTTTCTCCAACCTCATTTGTTATTTGATACATTACCTTGACACATTTTCGAGCATCTCGGGCACTCTGTTTTCCTTCAATACATCAATAAGAATCCCAGTTCTCTCAATGTAGTAAAGCCTCAAAGACAGTCAACTCAGCGGTAACTTGTCAACATGAAAATTGCCGCTCAGGGCCGTCGCTGACTGTCATTGTGGGTGTTCGAACACAACTTTGCAGTCATTCGCTCTTCCCCCCCCCTCCGCCCCAGAGGACACGATACACAGCACACACAACCTTTGGCGGACAATGTGCACACACACACACACACACACACACACACACACACACACACACACACACACACACACACACACACACACACACACTCGCATGCATACACTTCACAAGCTTCACGCGGGCTACTCACATGGATTCCATAAGGTAAGTCTAGTAGGTGCCTTGTGGCTCGCTGACCTCAAAACAATATTGGCTTCCTGTATGGGCAGAGGATGTCTTGACCAGCGTAAATCACCCTTTACCACGCTTCCATTACACCCCGAACCTCTGTCACCAGAGCCTCCCTTTACAATTTCAAAGCTAATTGCTTCTGACATAAACATGCATTTACCTTGCTGATATGCGGTTTGGGGAGTTGAATTATGCACGAGCACTTCTTCTGCAAGCTTCATTTGAGCCTGAGAAGGAAAGGGTTCAGCTGGTGCGACCAGGAAAGGGAAATAACCCAAAACGCCGATGCATCTGCATTAGGCAGCGCAGAGCATTAGCCCGTGTCTCTTTTAGCGTAATTATTATGTTGTCAGTGATCAATTAGAATTAGGCCAACACTGCGGTGGAGATTCAGAGGCATGCGTTTTAATAAATATGCTGATTTTTTTGGTGTCCGCATTTGCATAACCGAAGAGAGTTTGTGGGGTTTCTTTCACACGCGAACCATCTGTTTTAGCGCTGTGCACAAACACATCTCGGTTTTATCGGGAATTGCAAACTTCAACGCTGGGGAAGGTGTGTGTTACAGACAGTATTTAGGGATACTGATGCCATTATGCATTCAAAGTGAGTGAGAAATGCAAATGAGGCCTAAGATATAACAGATCTATTGTGCAGAGTAGAGTCCCAAAAGGCCTCTGATGATGACAAGTGGAGAGGAAAAAACTTAAATACACACACTAAAAAAAAAAAAAAAAGTGTACACAGAAGCTCTGGTGGTTGGATTACAACTGTTAATAAATGGAGCCTCTGTCCGATGCACGCCCGCTCGAACCCTGGGATAATAGTACCGTGTGGCGCTGACTGAGTGCAGCAATTTAGCAACGCAAACTTTACGTGTCGCATCAGCCGGGGCGATGATTAAAATATGTAAACTGTTTGGAGTGGGCCGGTGAATCCACTCTGAGATGTGCTGAAATACGCAGTCTGCGTAATCCCACGGGGAGGGGCGAACATCGACAAGAGAAATCGTCGGCGCTTGGGGGACATGAAAGCCAGCATCCATCTCCATTAAAACAGCCCCCTGCTTCACATTAAGGGTTGTCCTTCCGCCGGGGAGTGTAAAGCGGTGTGGACAACAAACAGCTGTTGGAGGTGGGCAAAAACAGGCGAGAACAATGCTAAAATGCGGTTAGCGTCGCTTTCGCATTCACGGCTGCACACATGCACACTCGCACGGGCGTGTGCGCGCGGACGACGTGACGCACATGAACGCAACTCGTGCACCCAAACAACGACGCTAATGCAGATATGCGAGGAAATTAAGATAGACGTATACATATGCAGGAATTCTCACACACACACACACACACACACACACACACACACACACACACACACACACACACACACACACACACACACACACAGGCACTCCATAAGCGTTTGATCCCTTGATAAAGAGAGGAAAAAGGATCCTGAGGCCCAGTGTCATTAAATCTGCGCTGGTTTATTTGTGTACGACGGCCCGGCTCAGGGGGAGAGCCGGGGAGTGTAGGGGTGGTCCATAGCCCATTTGTTCTCTGTTCGCTGCAGCCCGACTTGTGGAATTCACACTCTGGGCAGATTGACAGAAAGGTTGACAGTCGTAACTTGTGTACGTTTGCGAGAGTGTTTGTCTGTTGAGGGGTATAATGAGGGCCAGTATGCACAGGAAGCGTCATCTGTTTTTTTTTGTTTTTGTTTTTTTCCATGTTTGTTCCTGATATGTAGTCTGTAGAGAAATGAAAGGTTAAGTAATCATTCAGTATGGCTGTCTTTACATGTGTGTGTGTGTGTGTGGGGGGGTGGTGAGTGTGGCGGGACTTGTCGGGGTACACAGGGCATTGCTGAGGCTCTCCCCAGGGATTTCTCCGGGGGGAAACATTTGGAGACAGCTGTTTTTGACCCGCACTAAATGGAGACGTTGTCCCAAACTGCTGTGTGCCTCAGCTTTTGGCTCCCCTCCCCTCTCCCTTTGCCCCAACACTTCCCTCTCGGGCGGATGGTGGTATGGGTGGGTGGGTGTCGGGCGAGCTAGGGGGTGGCAGCCGTCCCAAGTCGAGCTATAGTAATCTACATGCTGACCTCTCCGCCCCCCCCCTCCCTGACTCCTTTCCTGCTTGACGTGGCACCTCGGCAGGATCCCGTCTCGCACAACTGGCCCGGGCTGCCTCTTAAGTGTCAAAGCAAGACTTAATTCAAAAGCCCCTGGGCCCATTGCTAACGATTCAGCTATGCTTACCACTCAATTATCTTCCCGTCCCTTTTCTCCGCTGCTAAAGCCCTCTTTCTGAAAAGATTTAGGGGAACCTCGTGGTGGGTCGCCCAGGTTCTCCATTTCACATTGCCCACCTCCTTCAAGATGCACAGAGGCCACTTTGTATTAAGGGCTACACCGAACTCTTCTGACAAGAGTCAAGGATTTGAAGTTCCCTTTTTTTGAAAACATTTTTTGTTTGTGGAAGTCAATTGGGGGGGGGGGGGGATTAAGCAACGCTCGAGCTGTTTGGGAGACAGTCTGTTGAAGTTGTAGGCTGTGTTGTTTTGGACGTCATGTCTCACAGCGTTTGATGGACCCTCTGGCAGCTATTAGCCTGGATGGGGGGGGGGGGTATACTCCTTTCACTTTCAGCAGTCAGCGGGAAACAAATAATGCGCTTGCCCTCCAGTGTTTTCTGAAGAGCCCCTGAGAGACCTGGAGGCTTGGAAACATTTACGGACATTCAGAACCACAGGAAAAACACCCCCATCCCTCCTCATCGCCCCCCCAACCACTCACGCATGCACACACACCCCACCATACACACACACACACACACACACACACCCCACCCACCCCTTTCCCTCAATCCTAACCAGCAGTGGATGTGGGACTAGGGAGCTTGAGAAAGGTCAAAGGTGAGTGAGAGAAAAGCACAGATGACTCTCAGATGGATTAGCGCAAAGTGATCCAGACCATCCCGTACGTTCGCAAGAAGGCCTCAGAGGTCATTTTCACGAGACGGTTAAGATAGGCCTGTTTAGGCAGTTTGTCGTGTATTAGAAAATTCTGCATAGACAGAAAGTGCCATTTCTATTCATTATTTATTTGTTCATCTGTTTTGCCAGATTGTGAGAAAGCTTCTCGAGTAAGCTTTAGTCTGTGGTGAGATAACCACGTCTGAAAATCTGTAAAATATTGATAACCACGTCTGTAAAATATAATAAATACATATAAATAAATAAACAATAAAATAAAATGAAAAGAAAAAAGAAAAAGAAAGCAAAAATTAAAAAATGAAATAAGAAAAAAAAAGACAATAAATATAAAAATAAAATAAAATATTACAACCACGTCTGTAAAATAATGGATTGAGTGGGACATGGCGTACCATCATTTCATCTTAATTGCTGCCTGTTTCTAGAGGTTGCATTTTTTCCCTTTTTATTGTTTGTAATTAAGTATGATGTTTGGGAGCATATCTCAGCATCTACAATAAGTAATTAGTAGAAGAAGTAGTAGTGATAGCTGTGGTTATAGCAGTAAAAGCACATAATTGGTAGACTGCATACAGCTGACTGTTCAGACCGGCCCTGATAGCATTATCAGTAAATTAGTGGAGCATAAACCCTTTGACTGACAAATGATGATTCCTCGCAGAGAGGTGGGCAAGCTATCATTAATCACGAGTGCATGGGAAATTGGAGCAGAGTGGCTTAACATCTCTTAAGCCTAAATTAGCAATGATTCATCATGTACAATATATGTATCTGGCTCTTCCTGGAAAAAGGGACATGATAAGAGAGTGGGCTTATCAAAAAGCAAACACTGTACTCATTTGTATTTTTTTTATTTTTATATATATATATAAATTGCCAAGTGGAGGCTCAATTTCCAGATGTAGAGTTGGATTTCGCTCAAGGTGGATGAAACAGCCTCTCAGCTCAGTCGCCTAGCGTAATGGATTACTTCAATATGTAGTATCTAAATAGATTAGCAGCAGGAATGATTACAGTGGATATGTATGTTTTTAGATGTCACGGGGTTTTGGACTAAGAGTGAAGTCTTAAGAGGGCCCTGGTTAGACTCTGTCTATCAGGTACATTATTATTACACTGATTCACCTGCACACACACATACACACACACACACACACACACACACACACACACACACACACACACACACACACACACACACACACACACACACACATCTCATATAGTCCTCCTGCTCCTCCTCTCTCCTGACACACACGCACACCCTCTTTTACAGCCCTTGCTCCTCTTTCTCCTCCCTCTGTTTCTCCACCTCGTGCTTGTCTTCCCTCTCTTCCTGTTCCTGTCCTCCGCACCCTACCCATTTCTCTAAATACATACACACACACACACACACACACACACACACACACACACACACACACACACACACACATACACTTAAACACGGTATCTATCTTACTTGTATCTCTCTAAAACCAATCTCCCTCTATCGCTCTATCGTTTATTCTTGCCTTTCCTCTGTCCTCTGTCCTATCTTGCGTTCCCAGCCTATCCTCTCTCTGTCTCCCTGTAAAGCCTTCACATGTGCAGTTGATTAATGAAGCTAACGCGGCACATACAGCTCAGGCTAAAGGGGTTTGCAGGGGAGGGAGGCGTCTGTTTGCTTCAGAGCAGCGAAGCCCCCTTTGTGTCCATGCAGTTTTTCTGCAATAATTTGGTAAATATAAACCCCTCCATTTTTTTCTCAAACAGTATATCTTATTTGTATTTTTATTCATTTCATACTTTTGATGGAATTTGAATAGAAAAAATAAGACATGACAAAGTTGTAAATTATCATAAGGTCTGGTGTGTGTGTGTGTGTGTGTGTGTGTGTGTGTGTGTGTGTGTGTGTGTGTGTGTGTGTGTGTGTGTGTGTGGATGTGTGTGTGCACGTGTGTGTGCAGGTGTGTGTGCATGTATGTGTTTGTGTATGTGTGTGTGTGTGTTCTCCTGCATATGTGTGTGTGTGTGTGTGTGTGACAGTGTATGTTTGATTAATTGATTATTATTGGATCTCAGTGTACAAAACAGTTGAAAAAAATAAAGGGGAATAGGAGATTTTGCTGACTTCAAGTCAGTTCGAGTCAAGCTGCAGGCTGAAGATAACAAAAGAAAGCCATTGCGTAGTATGTGTCAAAGGACATTCACAAAGTTGTTCCATGAATAACACACATTAGTTAATGTGAGGAAGGTCTCTTGATTATTTATGGTAAGATCATGGTCGTATTACCTGTTATTTACAGCATTACAGCATGTTTACATCTCTATTGTATGTTGAACTGTGAAAACTAGCAAATGTTTGCTTCAAACTGTTTGGTTTGACAAAAATTGATGGTAATCATTTATATTACGATTCTCTAATAAGTGTTAGTTAAAAGGTAATAAGGCTCTTATCAGTCCTTATAAGATGCTCATTAACATTGTTATGTGTTAATAAGACCATATAAGTGTTAATAATAGCATCATAAACATGTTTATTGTTAGATTATAAGACATTTATAAGCACTTGGTGATTTATAAGAAACTTGTTAACAGTTTATAGGCTGCCTAAGAATGTTAATAAAATCCTTAAGAGTATCTAATAATTTTTTATAATAACATAACAAACACATTTGTTGAGTTTAACTAACTTACCTATTATGTCCTTGGTAAACCTTTACTAAGCTTTTTTTGTTGCTTTATCAAGATTAATACATACTTTATCATGCATTTATTAGCCATCAACTATGCACTTATATAGCATTAACTATGCTTGTTGCAGCTACTGGAGCTAAAGTGGGAATGATGCTTTATTAAGATCAATAAATCCTTTATTCATCATTTATTAACAGTTAACTACTTTTCGTAGCTCCCCCATCTCAAATTAGCACGACTTGTGGTCAAGGTTGATAAAATGTGAATTAAAAATATATATAAATACAACATTTTGGCGGTGAAGCACAAAAACACACTTTAAGACAGCTCTTTCGATTGTTTCTTTTTTGTGCGTTTCACCATAGTGCATAGTTAACTGCTCTCAAATGAAGAATAAAGTTGTTTGAAGCTTAACAGAGCAACAAATAATGTTTGATAAAAGTTTAAAAATGACATAATAGATAAGTTAGTTAAAATCAATAAATGTGTTTGTAATGCTATTATAAACTATTACATAAGGATTTTATTAACATTCTCAAGCCGTTTAGCAATTGTTAACAAATGTCTTATAAGTGCTTATAAATGTCATAATCTCACAATAAACATGTATAAGATGCTATTATTAACACTTATATAGTCTTATTAACACATAATAATGTTAATAAACATCTTATAATGACTTATTACCTATTAACTAACACTTATTAGAGGGCCATCATATAAAGCGTTACCCAATATATCTGTGATATTGTAATAAATATTGATTATAAAAAAACATGAAATACCAGGCTTTTCTTTTTAATGCACTTGCCATTTCAAATCATTTAATCAAGTGTTGGGATCTGAAAATAATTTCACTTCCTGTTAATTCCATGAGCAATCAAATGTACAGTCAGTTATTGTCATCACTGATTGGACCTCATCCTGCATCAATAACAGAACGAGACAGGCAGTGCATACTGTAGACTATGGATGACCCTGGTCATGTAATAAGGGGTGGTATTCTGGGCTAGGTGAATAATTATGAGGAATTCGTGGGACTCCCTTACAGAGAGAGAGCGGTCCCTGTCGTATCCGCAACGCCAGTCCAGTGGGCACGTATATGTGTTTAACAGAAGAGTCAGGATTCAATTAGCTTTCAAATTAAAGTTTGAATTCAGTTTCTTGTCTTGTCCACATCACTTTGATTAAAGTTGATTTATTCATTATTAAAATTAAGAGACACTTCATGAAGAAATGAAAAAAGAGCACTTTCATACAGCCATCTTTTAGTTAACAGACAGATGGACATAAAAACGTAGTTTATCTCCCTGTGCCAGATCCTCCAGTCCGCCAGTGTTTCACAGGTTCAAACAGGAGAAGGATAAGTAAAAGAACGAGTGTAGAATGGAACTAAAAGTGGATCAGAGGTGAAACATTTGCAAAGGCAGATAAATGAGGAGCAGCTAATTGAGCAGCAACATAAGATGGGAGCATTTATCTGCTCTGATTCAACTTATTAGGCTTCAGCCCCCTTCACTGCATTTCTTCTTCAGTGGAATTTTCTGGGGAGGCGCGAGAAACTAACCGTTCAGTTTGGGCCATGGGCAAAACTGTTTGCAGAGTTTTCCCACACCGCAAAATACTGCAAGATGTTCTGCATTGTCATCACCTTAGTAAGGATGGCACTCCCTCACGCCGGCGACTGACTTTCTTCTGCATGTGAAATGAATTAGCATTGGTACTTGTCCTAATCTCATGATGAGAAACTTGAAGGGTTTTGGCCAAATATGTTGCCCAGTTTGACCAAGTCAAACTCCCGCCAGGAAAAATTGGCTCATACTTACAGCTTGGCAATGCAAACCCTCAAACACTAAAACAATGTCTGACAAACCCATTTAAGTGTGCTTGCTCACGTACAAGACGCCTCTCTTTTTTGCGTGCCATTTCTGCAAGCTTGGCATGGACAATTGTTTTCATAGCGTAAATGATTTACTTTGCTTCAAGACGTTTTTTTTCTTCTACTAAAAGGACTGTTAAATGCCCAAGATTGACAAGGAGCCTTTAGGTGCTCTTGGCAGGATGTGGTTAGTTGTTAGCTGGCCTAGGTAAACCATTTTATTCCCATCAGTGTCGGTGGTGGAATAGTGCTTTATTCTTCTTTTACCTGTCATGGCTGCCAGATGTAGGTCGATAGCCGTCTGCAACTACAACTCTGACAAGAGAGTCAAAGGCATTGCCCCAAATCCCGAAAAAAAAAACAGACACAAATTGACTGAGCATGCTGGCATGTTGTTTTTGGGTGGATTTCTCACTTCTTTAGAGATGGAAAAGTGACTTATCTTTTGAAAAACACGTTTTGTCAGCCTGTGCGTGTTTCAAATGTTGACTAAGCAATTTTTTGATCAATGCAACAGTCGCAGGATATGTTTATGCAGCATAGAGCCCGTAACTTCCTGTTAGACCACTGAATATACTCACAAGCTTCAGAGTTTGTTCAATTGGATAATGGAAACAAGGGTATTGAATGTGAATGCACATGCCTATCAATCATGGGATGGAACTGAAGAACCAAAAGAGCACAACCATGTTGAAATTTATGAGGGACTTGGTCTTGGTTAAACCGTTCCCAAAAGCTGTATGGGGATGTTGCCTAGTTGTTTTCTCTGTCTGGAACGCTATCAAATGGTGGAGCGGTTAAGGACCACATACGTTCACCTCCCTCTGAGATTTTGATTAATTTTGTGTTTGTCTGGATGTTTATTCCAATGCTAAGTCATTGCAGGCACACCAGATCTTGAGGATGCATTGTAGGTGGCTTGGACTTTTGTGCCCCTCTTGTCTGGCTCCAAAATTTCGCTCAACATGTGTGTTACACATTTCACTCCAACAACCCACATTCTGGTGTGTCCTGCACACCATAACTGTACCGTTAGCAATTAGCTCATCTCCACAAGGGAAATAACTGGACTGGCAGGACTTTAGAGCACTCTGATACGCAGACCCCTTTAACATCTCACGTCTCAGAGAAGGAAAAAAAAGGGGGAAATAATCACCAAAAGATGTGCAATGAAACAACAAAAAGCCAACAAGCTGTAATCCATTATTGTAAATTTTGAGGCAGTGGTGGGAGAATGGACAGTTAAGATTAGAGAAGAAGAAGAAGAAGAAGGCATCTTCTGGTTCTGCTCTGTGATTGCGGGGTCCTTAGCTCTGTGTGTGTGGCTGGCCATCACCGGGGCCGGACATCCACAGAGATAACAGACCCAAGCGTCAAAACGGGGGACAGGGAGGGGACGAATGGATTGATTACGCCACAACATCAGATATACCAAACCACTAATCTGATGGTCTATCTGCAGTCGTACATCATCATCTATCATCCTCCCTCCTGTCCGTCAGCACCGTGGCCCAGGGGCAGCCCGGGAGCCAGACGAGGTGAACTCTGTTATGCATGTGCATCTCATGAGCTCCTGACTCAATGCCTGCGCATTCATCAACCTGTCGCTCTCTGTCCACTGCCCTGCCAAACGTGACTTTGTGCTGTCTGAGAAAACGTTGCGGATATAATTAGTAGTGATGGAGCATCAGGCTTCCCACTGTGATATGTTTCATTTCCATTGATCCTCCAAAAACAGGAGATTGGGTAGAGAAAAAAAAAGAGAAATGGACCGCTAAGCTAGTGCATCACTTCCTACTCCATAAACATGCATTATCTAATAGGTGGATAGTATTGGACTTTTTATCATTCCGGTCGCATATGTTTTTGTATCGTATTGGGCCCGAGCTCAGAAGCCTGCATTTTGTTCATAAGTTATTATGAACAAAATACACTATTACAATACACTCACTTCAATACATTACATAATTACCTCACTCTTATCAGTGCAATAATAGATGGCGTGTTATGTTTGAGATTGAAATCCATTTTATAGACAAGGCAAGAAAACAAAGCCTTTTTTAAAGGCCGCTTTGCAAAGAATCCATAGACAGGATTAGATGTGTTGTGGGGAAAAAAAGTGGGTTGCAGAGTTTATACTGTTTTTTTTTTTTTAGCAAAAAGAGGGACAAAGATTTTGACGTCTGCATTAAGTCGAACATCTGCGTCCAACCGCGCTGTATAATTATGCATAGTAAGTGCTGCTAAAAGGTGCATGATGGAAAGCATGAGGTTATCGACTGAATAGAAATGAAAACCAGACTTTGCAGGGGGGGTGAGCAGCACAGGCTTTATTTCCTTAACAGATGGCTCCTTCCCTCACCGCCAACGTCAAGACGGTGTAGAAAAGGGTTTGGTGCTGGTCAGCGAGTGAAGAGGCCTCATAGAGCCGTTATCACAAGCTGTGTTGAGAGACACCGTCTGCCTCGGAGACAGCGGTCCATCAAACTCTGAAGCAATTACACCGAGAGCGTAGAGGTCACAGAGACGGAGAGGGAGGAATGAAGTCTGGTGGATTGGCTTATCGGATGGCCAGAAACCCAGGAACAGCTGAGGAAACTACGGCGGCACTTTTTCTCAGAAGTCGAGGGAGTTCAGCGCAAAGAGGGAGGTCAAAGGTCACGGATTGGAGTTTTATTTCACAGATCTCTTTATCAGGGATCTCTTAAATTTTTCAAGCCAAGCCAGACTAGTCAGGAGTGTGGGAGAGGATTAGAATAATTTGAATACAGTGATTTACTTTGAAATTGTACTCTACCTGCTGCATCAAGTTTCGTCAGTGGTGGCTATGTCAAGGGCAAATATTGCAACGCAAAAGCTTTTTTTCAGTGAAGAGTTTGATGGATAATAAGGTCACAGAAGGAGAAAAGAAGACAACTCATGCAATGGACTGATACGGTCTGATGGCTTCAAGCTACAACCAAAAAGTCAGGCCAAAAATTCTCTGAAGCAAATGGACTGGAATATCTTGTTTCAGCTCGCTTGACAAATGTGTTCCCTAGGTTCAATAACACATTCAAAATGACTCAGATCATGGGCAATCCCTTTAAAACGGCAATGCCACCATGTAAATATTTTATGCATGTCAAAACTCAACTCTGCTTTTGCAGTTCTTTGCATGCATACAGACCTCATAAGTCGAACGCCTCGCGTTAAAAATAACTCTCAAGTCGTCGATGCGAGCCTCAGATTCTGCCCACTGTAAGCTTTGATCGAACTCTCCATGGACTCATTAAACCAAAGTTGCCACCTGTTCTACGCTCCCGGTATCAGACTATCAGTGAACCTGGTTTCATAGCTCACTGCAGAATTATTTTCCTGTATGAAGTATGGGCTTACAAGAAAGGTTCAGGAGTTTAACAAGAGCGGTACACAGAATGCCCCGGCTAATAAACCACCAGCTGGTCACCTTACAATAGTTGACAAAGTCAAGCTCCAAACGGAAAGGGCTGGATCTGGCACTAGGTTTAATTGGGAGAGTACATGGCACAGCGGAGGTGCAACCAGGAGGGGAAACCCTTGGGACCGCCCTGCCAAAACCACCTAAGTAGTGAGACCCGTGTAATTGTTTCTCTGCGTGGCAGAAAAAAAGGGAACGGTCCTACCCTCTCCTCCATTTGCCCTCCATCCATATTTTATGTCCATCTTTACAACACTGAATTCTTTTGCTCTTCTTTTGTGGAAGATGATTGGAAACACCCAGTTCCCGTAAAAGTGCTCGCCATTG
This sequence comes from Lampris incognitus, assembly GCF_029633865.1. Taxonomy (NCBI): domain Eukaryota; kingdom Metazoa; phylum Chordata; class Actinopteri; order Lampriformes; family Lampridae; genus Lampris; species Lampris incognitus. The sequence goes on along the minus strand of NC_079213.1, from coordinate 88,257,729 downwards.
AACCAAATCAGTATTTCTGCCCCTTTGAAGATATGATCCTCTCCATCTGTAACCGACTCATTCTGCAAGTCTGTCCTCACCATTTCAGTTTGTCTGTAGTTGATAATGTGCTAAGAGAGCCCGCAGCCCTGGAGCCTAAACTATTTTTATCCATTATCTTACCTGCTTTTAATGTCTGACATGATCGCTATCTACGAAATGTTCACAATTATACCGCTGAAATAGTCAGGAATTAAGCAAACTGTAGTCATTAACTGTAATGTGTGCAAACACTGCATGGCAGACAAGGGTGTTTGTTTTGACTTGAGCAGAACAATCTCTGTCTCCATTCCATTCTCCCGCCATATTAATTGGGGTAATTGACTTGTGTTTGCAACACAAGGTAAAACACAGGCTCTGTGGCAATCTGACATAGCCAACCTGGCAGCCTGGAGCAATTGGCATCTGCTGGAGCGCCACACAGCAGTAACTGTGACGAGACAACCAGGCCAGCATTCTGGGTTATTTTAGAAACGCTCAGCTAGTTTTGAATGTCTGATTAAATGGGTCGTAGAAGTGTAACTTTTTTTTCACCTCCAGTATGTACGCTGGATTTGGGGAATTAGGTGCACCGTTTTCCATATGCTGCAAAAGCATATCACATTATTGTTGGGCGACAGAAGGTGTTTGGGCCATACTGAACAAATATGTCAGCTATGTGGCAGGATCTCCATCAACGAGTCAGCACTTCCCCTAAAACAATTACTCTGGTGGAGTGCCCATTAGAGTGGCAATCTATCAGCAAAGTGTTGGTCTTACAGGACCCTCGATGACATATATGGGACACCCAAGGGATCTACCCGCCTCCTCTGACTTATGACCTCATTCCTCTGTGTCCTGTCATTGGCCCACACAAGCCCTCACACACACACACACACACACACACACACACAGAGAGACATCCAGCTACCTGTACCTACTGACATACACACAGAGGAAGTGAAAATTACATCTTGATATTGTCACCACTTCACAACTTCTGCACAAAGTGTTTCGAAGAAAACACCCTTATCTCCATTACTCCGCATGTTAACTGGGGGGAAAGAGTTATGATAGAAGTTTTGGAGGTTTTACCTCACCCATAGGAGCACTTTGGAGCAAAAATTATGCAATGTGCTGAAAGGTTAGACCATCTAGGAACTGAACATCGTGCTAGCTCGCCAACAGAGGTGTTGATATACAAGGAACATCATTGCTCCGACTTGAAAAAAAACTACATATCTACGATCTGTGCCATATTTTATCCTATGAGTCACTTTGCTATTATCAAGTATGCGATGGCACTCTGCACTGCTGGTATTTCCACTGCCACAAATACTTGTATGATTTTAAATGCTTTGGTTTCTTTTTGAAGGATCTCACGGCTTCAGTAAAATCAAGAGAAAATGCTTAGAGTTAATCAAGCTCCCTCAGCATATTCTCTCTTAGCCCTCTGCAACCTACTACTTTTCTTTGTGCACTTATAATAAGAGGCCATATACTCTTAGTACAACACAGTATTCAGTAGCTCAAGACAACAAAAAAAAAGAAAGCAAACAAAAATAAATGACAGCATGAAGACACAACATTTAACTAGGTAATTGGCCTAATGTCTCTGGAGTATGATGAACAATGCCACATTGCCGTGTGCTATTGTGGCTACCTTCCCCCCCTTTAAGGCACACACTTGGAACAAGGCATTGGTGGATGTCAGGGACTTCTTGACTGTGTAGCTTCAAATCTCATCATCCCTTTGGACTTTATTATTTTCCAAACACACAAATGAAAATTATTGGAACTACTTGTGTGTGTCTGGTCTAGCTAAGTGGTTGACAGCACCGTATGGATTTTGAAGGCAGCCATTGGCAGTTGGCGGCACCAAATCATTTTTGAGTGGTCCATTTCCAAGATTACAGCAACACTAGCAGCGCGAGAATGTGCTGCTGTCGAATCAAAATGCTCGTTCCACTGTGGGGGATCCTGATTTCTGGTATGCAACCTTGTGGTTGACATTTAACCACAAAAGTAGTGATCCCTTTCCATCCCTCTACAATTTTTCCATCCAGCAACATTTGTTTTTCATTTGGAGAAACAAAACTGTTCTCCCTTTTCCTTCTGTGAAAACATGGCATCCCAGAGGGCATTCGAGGGAAATATCAATCATTATAGCGGATTGTACTGTGATTCGCTAAACATACTGTAACAGACCCGCTGTCTAGAGAGCTGGAGAGATTACATAAGGCCAGACTCGGGACACCAGAGATAGCCTGTTCTCTCACATAGTTCAAACTGTCGGCGTTATCTGTGGTGGTGGGAAGAGCACGCATATTTGGACGGATACCCAAAATGACGAGCACACTATTGTGGATGGATAAACATCGCCGGTGCAGGGGATCTCTAAATGAAACATGATCCATCTTGTCTGAAGAAACACACGGTCACCTGTGAATCCACTGCCGGGATGGGAGTATGGGAGAACGAAATCCGTGTTTCAGAAGACGTCTGTTATCATTCTGCTCATGGCAATGCTTTTAAAGTTAACCCTCCGTTTTACAGCACAGGCTTACGTGCAGCAGTGTGGTTTTCATGAAACTGAACAAAAATGTGTCTGTGCCTGACTGTTGTCGGCAAAGGAAAGAAAAAAAAAGTCACCCTTAAAACCTCAGAACAGGTGTGCGGGTGGCATGGCGGTCTACTCTGTTGCCTACTAACAGGGGTATCGCCGGTTCGAATCCCCGTGTTACCTCCAGCTCGGTCGGGTGTCCCTACAGACACAATTGGCCATGTCTGTGGGTGGGAAGCCGGATGTGGGTATGTGTCCTGGTCCCTGCACTAGCACCTCCTCTGGTCGGTCGGGGCACCTGTTCAGGGAGGAGGGGGAACTGGGGGGAATGGCGTGATCCTCCCACGTGCTACATCCCCCTGGCGACCCTCCTCACTGTCAGGTGAAAAGAAGCGGCTGGCGGCTCCACATGTATGGGAGGGGGCATGTGGTAGTCTGCAGCCCTCCCCGGATCAGCAGAGGGGGTGGAGCAGCAAGCAGGGCAGCTCAGAAGATTGGGGTAATTGGCCACATTAAAAAAAAAAAAAACTCAGAATATACTATGAATAATGCAAAATACTTGTTTGTGCAAAGTACACCATTAAACCTGCCACAACTTATTTTGCCTAAATTCTCAATAAGTTCAAGAGTTTCTCAGTGATGGATGTTGAAAACTGAACTTTATCCTGATTAGAGTGACTTGTGACGCCAACGGACTATTATATCCATTACACAAATGACAGAGAAGCTATGGGTACATTCTCGATGGCATATGTGCGCCGAGGTCTAACATAAATTGCCGAAAAATTTGCAATCATTCATGTAATCATGGCATGCATTTAACTCTCCTGTACTGGGAGTTAAACTTGAAAACGCACTACATTCTTCTGTTTCGATCATTTAAGCGGTAGATTTATTAAGGCCGAGCGGAGAGGTTTCCCTCGGGTCAGCGTGATTGAATTTCAGGGTGACAGGAATAAAAACACGTCGAAATTTGCTTTGAAATTTGCCGCGTAACAAAGTTGTTATGGTGTCCGAGATCCGGGTCTAACCTTTGACCCCTAGATCAAAGGACTGCAAAGAAAACAACAACCCGATGAAGCGGTTTGGTGTTTTGCATGTCATTCGCGGCTGGGGATGTGGGAAAACGGTTTGGGTTTTTGCTGTTATGCTGTTAATTTGCCAGAAGATGGATGGGGTTCATAACTGGCCAGGTCTGTGAGGTGAAGAGGAGGTAAATTGACACAGGCTGATTGTGCTTTCCTCCATATCTTACTAAAAAAAAAATGATACGATGGTATAACTCACTCATGCAGAATAATGAAACCGTGGAGGGAAAAATATATGCTTAGAGGATTACATGTCCCATTCCAGCATAATGCCATAACTCAGGAGTGTGTGGTGTGGGCCGGTTAATGCACAGGTCCAGGTGGAAATTGTTGGATATGACAGATGAAATGTTCGCCACAGGTTATTTTTTCCCATAATTCCCATGCTATGGATTCCTCAAGCCTGTTTGACACCCATTTATTTTGGAAGGTCATTTAAAAGCATTGCTCATTTCAATTTAAAATCACCAGATACCACAGCGTGTTCGATGTGCCGAGAATTCCCAGATGATTTGAGGAGTTTTGGTTTTGTGGAGTACAAACACAACACGGACTGTTTCCTCAGTGGCTTTTAAACAAAGGGGTTAAACACTGTCCATAGAGGAGCTGGCTGAAAACATGGAGTCAAATAGATGTATGCTGCTTCCTGTAGTTATGGCTCTACTTACATATTTTCAGCGTTTCTTGCTGACAAATTGCCTGCGGAGGGGAACTTTCCATTCAAGCTGGATACCACTGAGCCTCGATGAAAAGGTGTCAGGGAATAACCCTCAGCATTTGCAATGTGCTTTAAATGCCTCACGGGTAGGATTCACTGCAACAAATCAGTCCAGGTAGGGCCAGGTAATTTGTCAACCACATAAATCAAATTGACTATACTGTATAATACTTCTCTGCAGTTATCTAGACATTCTGGATCGGGTTATATTGTTTTATGTAATAAGATTTATATATAAGATGCATTTAGTAGACTCCACCCATCTGGCAATGTAAGCGAGTTGAAGCACTGAGAATAATTTGAAATACAGTGTGATCCTGTTCCTGAAGCCATAACTTCTCAACACAATGGAGAAGAGGAAAGAAGGCTCTCCATAACAAAGGCCATTTAATCACAGTTTTATTTATTTATTTGTTAGGATTTTGGGGGATTTTTTCCCTTATTTCTCCATAATTGTACTTGGCCAATTGCCCCATTCCGGTCTCTGCTCCCCAACTTCTGCTGATCCAGGAAGGGCTGCAGACTACCACATGCCTCTTCTGATACATGTGGAGTCGCCAGCCACTTCTTTTCACCTGACAGTGAGGAGTTTCACCAGGGGAACGTAGCACGTGGGAGGATCATCACACTATTCCCTCCAGTTCCCCCTTCCCCCCAAACAGGCGCCCTGACCAACCAGAGGGGGCAGTAGTGCAGTGACCAGGACACATACCCACATCCAGATCCCCACCCACAGACACAGACACAGCCAACTGTGTCTGTAAGGATGCCTGACCAAGCCAGAGGTAACACAAGGATTCGAACCGGCAGCCCCATGTTGGTAGGCAATGGAATAGACCACCACACCATCCAGGTGCCTTTAATCACGGTCTTAACGACAGAGCTTGAGAGTCTTTGAGAGTGAGCTTTCTCCATGGAACCCCCTTAGAGTCTGCCTATACATCCATATTCATACCCATATTCATACTGAGACGTCCGGAGGAGTTGGACGGGGGGAGGCACCAACATAGCTGGGGTCAAACATAATACCATGAATATGAATAGTGAAAATTAAAAAATGATGTTCTTCCGTTTTGATTTCACCAACCTCCGCTGTGCCTTTAAAATTAAAATATAATGAAAGTGAATTGAATCTAATTAAAACGTTTTTGTTGCAATACTATAGCTCATAACTATGCCTTATCAACTTTGTGTCTTTATTGTTAAAATTCACTTTAGATCAAGTTTATTTCCAGCATGGCTGGTGCCATTATTGTTGGAAATGCATGGTATTTGCTGCAGGTTGCCAAGCCACCCAGAAATCCCATTCGTCTTGGTTCATCTCCCCATATTTTTACCCTCATCTCTGCCGTGGAGTTCATCATTGTGCATTCCTTTTTGAAACCTTTTAACGCTTCGCTATCACCAACTTCCTTTCCGTCGCCGACCTTTTTTGATGTGGAAGGAGGCCGGTGAATTTCACTGGTGGGGATATCCTGTTTTGGATGTGCATGGGTGTCTTTCAATATTTTCTCTTGTTTTCATTTTTATGTCATCTCTCATTCATTACTGTAATAATAGCAGACCTCCTCAACAGGCTGGCGTGACCTCGTTCAGTGTCTCGTTCTACATTTGACAGAGGAACAGGGTTGAGTTTGTTTAAGCCTGATGAAAATCTTGTTGTTTTCCTCACTGAGCACGGTTCACATGGTCGTCACATTGTGTAACGACAAGCTAATTGCTGACTTGGTACATTTCCCTCCTAAGCGGAGAGGATTGTTATGGTCTCACAATGCTATTCAATTTACACAGCTGTGGATTTACAAGGGAAACAGTCCACATTAACAGTCTAATGGTATAATGCAACATTTGGGAATGGGAGGTGTAAAAGCGAACCCACTAAGGTGAAACTCTTCTCAAATTAAACCTCATTCTTATTCTCAGGGAGAAGTTTAAAGTCTATTTTATAATGTATACCTTGCACTGTTCCCTCTGCATAGTATGTATTATTCTGTTCTCCACAGGCGGCACAATGGCCCAGTGGAGCACTGTTGCCTCACAGCAAGAAGGTCCTGGGTTCGAACCCCAGGATGTCCCAGGTCCTTTCTGTGTGGAGTTTGCATGTTCTCCCTGTGTCTGTGTAGGTTTCCTCCGGGTGCTCCGGTTTCCCCCCACCATCAAAAAGACATGCTTGTTAGGGTTAATACTCCTGTCTGTGCCCCTGGCCAAGGCAATGGAAAGAAGAACTGGAGTTGGTCCCTGTGCACTGCAGCTGCCCACTGCTCCAATACAATAGGATGGCTTAAATGCAGAATACAAACTTCATTTTAGCCAAACAACAATAGTACAATGACAAAACTAAAGTGGCTTTCTTCTTCTTTCTTCTTCATGTGTGGACTACCAGTATTACAGTGTTATTTCTGTAAGATGCCCAAATGTCATATTGGATTGTGGTTTGACATGACTCACCAACATCACTCCGACACTTCATTTACTGGCTTTTGCCACCATTAGGCTTCCATTCCTTAATTAATCAATTTTTTTCAATCTGTCTCTTTTAGTAATTTTCCTGCTTGCAGGTTGACAGAGACCAAGGTGACACCTGCAACAGAGCTAATGGTTTCATCCCAGTCATCTGAAGGACCTCAGAGCCCAGCCACCAGTGGATGAAATGCAAAAAAGGGGGCATGTTAAAACCGCCCCTCTCCTTCGTCATCATTTGGCCTCAAAGGGGATGGGAAGAAAACCGTCCGAACAACATCTCACATCTCACCTCATACACACCACAGCGTCCAATCCATCATCCATGGCAGCCTTAATCTCTTTCCTTTCATTCCATGAAAGGAGTAGAGGTTGTAATGAAGGGGGGAGTTATTAGAAGAACGTTTAATTTTTCCCCCCTCTCACAAGACTACGGCTTGAGGGTTACTTTGCTACATACCATTTGAATTGCATAGTTTATCTCGTTTTCTTTGAAATCTCAAGGAGCCTCTTTGACACGTAGCCATGTGTTCCTCCTCTTCACTCACATGGTCTCTCACTGCCATTCTGAGTACCGATCCAGCTCAGTTTTTACTGGTTCCAGGTTTTATGAAAATGTGTGGGGCCTCAAACTCGGCCTCGAGCCTACGATTCGAGTCAGGTTTCACACCCAGGGTCAGTCTCACAAACCTGGGGGACAAACACAGAGAAGCAAGGGGGGAACCTGGGAGCTCATACACTGAGCCAAAGAACAGGGTCTTTTTTTTTTTAAATGAAAAAAAAAACTGGTTCTCCTATGTCATATCACTGTTATTGTTAAGAACAAGCTAAACAGGCTTTGTGCAATAAAAGTAGAGAGAAATTAAACTTTTAAGCACGCTCCACTTCAATTTTGGCTGTTGTCTATGATAAAAGTCATGTGATCGGCACATCGGGGGTGCCGGGTCACGCGAAACCAGATGCCCAGCTAGGCTTCCTGCACCCTTTTCACATTTTCAGCTCATAAAATAAGAAAATTGAGTTGAGGGCAGCTGAGATGGCGATTTATAACTTGCCCACAGCTAAATGCTTTCTATGTCCCGAGCACCGTAAAAATTTACCTCTTTCCTTGCCTCATTGTGATTCTTTCATTTTTCCTCCGAGTTCAAAAGGTTCAGAAGTGTGTCATTGCTCTTTTTTTTTCTTTCTTTTTTTTTAAAGTACAACGAAATGACTAATGAATCTCATCGAGCCAAGGGGTACAACACGTGGCAATGTTGTCCAAGTACCTACAGTTCCCCCTTGTTCTACACTATCAAGGCTCTATGGTTGAAAGATTATCTGCGATTACTGCAGTGGAAATCCTTGAAATGTAATTGTATTGTACTCCCTATGGTCCTCTATTGAGCCATACATGACCTTTCATTTCAAAATCAAAGAGGGTTAGGGCAGTTAACTATGTCCCAACACATAAATGTAGGAGATTAGAGTGCGTTTATTCGTTATTGAATAATGAGTTGTGCAAGCACAATACATTCCAGGGCAGACATTATCGATTTACCGTTGCTCCAAAAGCCATCCATTATTCATGTTCTGGGCTGCAGGCTCTTCTTTGATAGCACGGGGAAACAGGCATGAGCAATGGAGCCGTCAGGAGACACAGGACGCTGGAGGTTAAAACTGACCGACAAGCGACAGGAAATGAAAAGGGAGCGAGGTACAGCCAATCGCCCGGCATTCCTGCCAGAGGTACACCAGGGGGCCATCAGGTCAAAGGTGAAAGGTCGCTGGATGGCAAGCACAGCTGTGTGCAATGAGGAGCATATCAGGGCATCCCCGCGTGACCCCCGAATTCACCCGCTTCCACCGAGAGATATCCATAACACATCTGGGCCTGATTCCCCCGAGCAGGCAGGTATCGTGCAGGGAACAGAGAGCCTCTTTGCCCCCTGTTTGTTTGTTATTTATTAACCTCACCCCACCCTCACCCTGCCCTCCTCATTAGACCTGTGATTGACAGACTAAAATACCAACCCGATACCCACCCTGAAACACTCCAACGTACAGGAAGCACTTAATTTACCCTGCTTTGTGTGAAGTCGAGTCAGCGATTACCAAACACAAATAAGAGGGATGACCTGAACAGGCAACACAGTATTTCAAAGCAAAATGCAAATGTGTTAAGCGATACGTACATTTAGCTATGTAGTATGCATTTCATCTTCCCTCTGCAATATCAGATGTCTCAGCACCAACGTCGTCGTAACTGATGTATTATTTATTGTACCTGGCCAATGAAACGATTCTGAATCCTATGTAGTGCTTTTGCAGGGTCAGTTAGATAACTAGACACCGCTGGTTTATTTACTGGATCTTAGTCTGTGTCAGATAGTCCACACAAGGCTGATAATGTCAGAAGGAAGATCAACCTGATGATGAATCACCAGAGTCTCATTCTCCCTACAGGGTGCCCTCAAGTCTGATGACCCTTGTAGCCTGGTCATCTGTGTGTGTGTGTATGTGTGTGTGTGTGTGTGTGTGTGTGTGTGTGTGTGTGTGTGTGTGTGTGTGTGTGTGTGTGTAGACATGTTTTTGTGTTTGAGATTGTTTATATATGTGCTTTCAGGGTTTGAGATATGTTTTCCATATACATTTGTGTGCATGTGTTTGTAACTATATATATATGTGTGTGTGTGTGTGTGTGTGTGTGTGTGTGTGTGTGTGTGTGTGTGTGTGTGTGTGTGTGTGTGTGTGTGTGTGTGTGTGTGATTAGTTATGTGTGCATGCAAGTGCAACTTTGTCTTCATCTACACATGTACCAGAGCTGGATGCATTGGTTAGACCAATCCTACATAAAATTATAAATGAACGCTATTAATATACTCCATCACCATCCATCTGTCTTTCACACCCTTGGGCACAGGACTAAGGGTCAGAGTCAAAGGCTGGGGAAGGAACAAGAACCCCTGAGAGGAAGCTGTTGCTAGCATGAATGACAACTCTAACACATGCTAATGTACATCTGCCTGAGTCCATCAGTATGACAGGGTTTTTGTCAAATCATCAAGATCTCAGTATATTTGCATTTGGAAACAGGTTTGAATGTGAATTCAGATCTTATTTTGTGTGATTTGCAAATGCTACTACTACTTTGGTCAGCCTAGTGGCCCAGTGATTAGCACTGTTGCCTCACAGCAAGAAGGTCCTGGGTTCGAACCCCAGGCCATCCCAGGTCCTTTCTGTGTGGAGTTTGCATGTTCTCCCCATGTCTGTGTGGGTTTCCTCCGGGTGCTCCGGTTTCCTCCCAGCATCAAAAAGTCATGCATGTTAGGGTTAATACTCCTGTCTGTGCCCCTGACCAAGGCAATGGAAAGAAGAACTGGAGTTGGTCCCTGGGTGCTGCAACTGCCCGCTGCTCCTAGCTACACGGCTGCCCACTGCTTCCAGTGTGTGTGTGTTGGGAGGGGTTAAATGCAGAAGATGAATTTCCCCACAGGGATTAATAAAGTACATATTATCTTAGTTTATCACACCATATGCATATTCATGTATTGACATTTAACATGTATGCTAAATTATATTATATTATTATATTATAAAAATTATATTATGTCTTTATGCATACAAGTGCTGACAGAATGTATATGTGCAGTGCAGGATTGTGTGTGTGTGTGTGTGTGTGTGTGTGTGTGTGTGTGTGTGTGTGTGTGTGTGTGTGTGTGTGTGTGTGTGTGTGTTTACACTCAGCGTAAGTAAACAGGATTTGAACGTGCATGGGTGTCTGCGTGCCTCCAGTTGCCCACCTCCTCAATCACTGCCTTGCTCTCTGGCTGTGAGAGCTGAGCCCGCCAATTTAACAGTAGTCAGATCTCAGATCCCTCTCTTTCTCAGCATTACCATAATATATTTTATTTATCAAACGGCCCGCCATGAATGTGCCCCCCCCGCCACCTGTTAGTGATGCTCTCTCCATGCCACTGAATGCAAACGAGACCTCGGCCCCGCACGTAATTGAGCAGCAAGTTGCATCTTCAAAGTGCGCGCGGCAGATGTATCTCATCTCCCGAGACTTTATCTGCGAGGAATGGATAAATAAGGCATAGTCACAGAAATGCAGATGAAGGTGGGGGGTCGGGCGAGGAGAGGAAGAGGAGGAGAAGAGAAAGGGGTAAAGGAAAATATTTCCTCTCAGGCAGAACAGAGATGGACACCAGGAGAGGGTGCTACCAGGGGTGGGGTTGGTGGGGGATGAATTGTGCATGTGTATGAGTGCTGAGTAGGTGCATTGATATACTTTGAGCAAGAGTGAGAGAAACATAAACAGCATGCCTGAGTACACTCAGGTATGCCTGTTACCCTCCAAGACTCACTGACTGAAAATTGTACTACATGATGTAATTTAGCTTCCATATCTTAAAATGAAAGTCTTTGAATATCAAGAGAGAACCATATCATTGGAGGGTCTGCAATTCATATCTGGTCAAATGTCTAGAAGGAGTACAGAGGTGGACCTACTCGTATCTTTTTATTTTCAATGAAGAGAAACCATTGTTTTCATGTTTTTATATTTGGATAAAACCATTAGTAAGGACAGAGCTATGGATTTACAGTATATTCATTCTTACATTGGCTATTAAGCAAAACTTACATGTCTGTTTGGGGAAAGGTTGCTTTTATTATCTGTAACTTTGGGTTCGCGAAGCGAACCCTAGTTATATGAACAACGACAAAATGGCTGAGAGGGTTATTGCATTGTGACATCATCCACAATAGCTCGCTGGAAAAAAGAAAAACGATGGGGGTGCATTCCCCGTGCCAATCCCGGACAATATGACCCCCTGTGGTCATATGTCCTCCCACCGACCCCGTATTGGCACGCCCACCGGAAGCGCTATTCCTCTTTGTAAGTCGAACCATCTCCAACTAAATGAGCACCACACCTGTGGCCCGGGTAGGAGGAGAACGGCTCTATTCTCAGCCATTTTGTCGTTGTTCATATAACTAGGGTTCGCTTCGCGAACCCAAAGTTACATTTCACGTACTCCAAAATGGCTGAGAGGGTTATTGCATTGAACAACGACAGGATTCGTGCCTCCGTTCCCTAGCCGTCCAATGAACCCTTCAAACCCCTGGTGGGAAGGGGTATGCGTTCTGATGAGAGCATCCTAAGAGGCCTGCTCCAGAACAGCGTCGGCAACCGACCGCACCTTAACGTGCCGGTAATAATGCCGTAAGAAAGTGGTCTCACCACTCCAAACCGCCGCCTGGCGGATGACCTCCCAGTCGATACCTGACAACACAGCTATCGACGTAGCAGTCCCTCGGGTAGAATGCGCCTTCAGCTTAGGAGCTGTTTTACCGGCTTTGGTATACGCCTCCGTAATACCATCCACCAGCCAGTGTGCTAGCCTCTGGGTGGAAAGGGCATAACCTGGTTTGCTCACTCTGTAGGTCAACAGCAGCCTGTCAGACCTACGAATATCTGCTGTGCGCCGCATGTAAATGCGTAAAGCCCGTACAGGACACGAGAGGTGCAAGCGTTTCTCATCCCTAGTCACCGGTGACGGATGAAACGTGTGTATCACCACCGGGGCCCTACTCGTCAGGACAGACACAGTTTTGGGCACGAAGCTGGGGTCTGTAAAGAGCGTGACCATCAGATCACCAGAAAACACCATCCCCTTGATGGTGAGTGCAGTGAGCTCACAACCCCTCGCTGCGGTGGTAAGTGCCAAGAGCACAGCCAGCTTAGCCGAGACATAACGCATGTCTGCCGTAGACATGGGTTCAAAGGGATCTTTCTCTAGTGCGCGCAGAACAAGGGAAGCATCCCAAGTTTCAGCTCTCGTAAGCTCCTTAGCTGAGAGCTTCTTAGCACCCAACAGGTACTGCGTCATGAGCGGGTGCGTGAAAACCGTGCTACCCTCGATCTTCCCCCCGGAAGAACGTGAGAGCCGATACACAGACTTTGACCGAGGAGAAAGACCATAGTCTATCACTCCTACTGACCTCCACAAAAGTCAGTATAGGGCCAATCCCTACTGACAAAGGGTCCATGTCGCGTTCAGCGCAAAATTGGTCAAATCGATTCCAGTACCCCTGGTACCTGGAATACGTGGAGTCTTTACGCGCCGCTAAGATGACACGAATCAATTGCGCACTAAGTCCCATAGCTAAGAGCCTGGCTTTGTAAGCATCCACGCCGCTAATCGGGAGCCTCCTATCCAGGGGCCCTCCCGTAGCAGCCCTCCTGCTTGCGTGAGCGCGTCCGCCCACTCCGGGACGTCGAACCGCTCGCCTACTATCCAGGGCACTATTCGCGGAAACCACGGGGTGCTCGGTTCGTACGGGGCCACGAGAACTAACCGACCCCCTGTGCGCTCGAACTTGACCACCAGGTTTAGGAGGCACCTGCGCGGGGGGAATGCGTAAAGCATCTCCTCGGGCCATGGATCTAGTCCAAGCGCGTTGACCCCCAACGGCGCTAGGTCGGACGGGAGCATCGAGTACCAACGAGGGCACTTGTAATTGAGTTTCGATGCGAACAGATCCACTTGAGCTACCCCGAACCTCTCCCAGATCATAGCCACTACGGCTGGGTTGAGGCTCCAATTGTCCGCATGCGGGCCGCCTCTCGAGAGGATGTCCGCTGCTTCGTTGTCCTTCCCAGGAACATGAAGCGCCCTGATTGATAGCGCGTTGCTGTTGACCCAAATCCAAATTTGCATGGCCAACTCTCTGCAACGCTTGGACTTCATACCGCCTTGGCGGTTATTGTAGGCCTTGGCCGTCATGCTGTCTGTCATTATCAGTATGTGACGGCCTACGAGATCCTGAGCGAAATGCTGGATAGCCAGCCAAATCGTCTCCGTCTCGCGCGCGTTGATGTGGCCCTTCTCCCCAGACGGCCACACTCCTCGCGCTGTTTTGTAGCCAAGGACGGCCCCCCAACCCGAGAGGGACGCATCCGTATAAATCGTTACCTCGGGTCCCCTGGGGCTCATAGGGACCCCAGACATGTCCACGCAGGCTCTGTTCCAGTGGTCTAGGTCCTGCGCTACCACGCGCGGGACCAGGATAAGATGGTTGTTGTACCGGCGTTCGTTGCCGTATTTCAAGAAGTGAACTGCGAACCACAATTGCAGTCTCCTCATGAACAACAGACCTAAAGGAACAACTTGGTGAGCCGATGCCAGAAGGCCCAGCAGCCTCCTGATCATCCGATAAGTGACATATGTCCCCGGGACGAAATGTGCTAACGTGGTCCTGGTGGAATGCCATCTCTCTTGCGTAAGGGTTGCGCGCATGGATACCGTATCCAAACTCAGACCCAGATACGTTGCCTGGCACGAAGGCCATGGCGCGCTCTTCTTTATGTTGATAGTGAAACCCATGTACTCCATGAATTCCATCAACTCCTGAGTATGGAGTATTGCTTGTTCCGGCGACCGGGCCAACACCAACAGGTCGTCTAGGAACCATGCCAAGCGCATACCTTTGCGCATCAACACTCCGAGCGCTGCTTTCACACACCTTGTGAATGTCAGAGGAGAGAGGCGATATCCGAACGGGAGGCATGTGTACTGGTAACACTGACCCCGGTAACAGAACCGAAGATACTTTCTGTGTCTTTCCGCAATCGGACAATGATAGAAAGCATATTTTAGGTCGACCGAAGTTAGCCAATCGGACTGTGTCACCATTGACAGCAGAACAGGTGTGTGTGGTGTGTGTAGCATTTTGAAACTGACCTTCTCTACATACTTGTTGAAGGGTTTCAAATCTAGGATTGGGCGCATGCCCCCATCCTTCTTCGGGACCAGAAAGTAACGGCTGTAAAACCCGGCTTCTCTTTCTAGGGGAGGAACCACCGTGATTGCCCCTTTCGAGAGTAACTCTGTAAGTTCGTTGTCTAGGATTTGTGCTTCGGCCACCGACCCCGGTTCCGTATGCACTATTCCCAAGTACGGGGATACAATACCGTTCTCGAAAAGGATTTGGTGTCCGTGGGCTATCTGATCCAAAACAGAAGCCGACGGGACCAATTCCTTCCACCTGTGTAACATGCGTGACAGAGGTTTCGTTGCCTCCTGTACCTTGCTGTTCAGGTTGCGCGCGTAAGTTGCGCGTAAAGGGTCTGGGGAAGCCCCGCCCGCCATGCCCTGCATCCATGGGGGGGCTTCGTCCTTGTAAAGGAGATCCAGATGGGGGAATTGGCGTTTTGAACCTTTCCAAATTACCATTTGACCCATCAGAGAGACTAAACATTGTCGCATCATAGTCCCCTCCCAGGGGCTCATTTGCGCTCATGTCATTATTATCCAATATTTCCAGCAGGGATGTTATTACATTGTTATCATCATCTTTACCTAAAGATTCCGACAGACAATCAGACTTGCGTTTCAAACCTTTTAAAACGCAATCACAATCATCACCAACATAAAAACTTTTATTCACATTCGCAACCTTTGGAATAGAACAAGTAGACTGTGCATCAGAAACCAAAATAAAAGGCGCAGTGTTTAGCCCTGCGCACGCTGTGTCCCCTGAACAAGCGTCTATATCGCCGGAGACGGCTCTGGAATCAGTCTGTTGGTGTGGGTCGTAACATCCTGCCGAAACACGTCACTTGGCAGCTCCCTTCTTGGAAGTGTCTGTGCTGTCCGGCTTGGCCGCCTTGGCCGCTGGATCTGTGGAAGACTGGGAGTTTGGACGTGAGCCCTGTCCACGCCCGCGCCCCACTTTACCACCTCTTTTTGGATAAGTCTCTCTCCATTTCTGCTTGCGCGCAGGCTTGTCCCCCTGCCCTGTGCCCACCGCGGGCTTAGGGGTAGGCGGGTTCTTCATCATCGGGAGAAGCTCCTTGTGCAAGGTTTCGCGCTCGGCCTGGGCGGCCTTGTATTTGCTGATAATGTCCGGGGTCGTTCCAAACAGGCCCTGGTTCCCTGCGCAGGAGTGGGCCATCCACTCCTTGCAGAATTCCTCTTTTAACCCGGCTGTCTCTAGCCAGAGACGTCTGCGCGAAAGGGGGGAGGCAGCTGCGCTAGAACCGCACTCTAGAGCGATGGAATACAGCAGCGATCCCAGGGAGTCAGCTATGCGTTTCATTTCCAAGATGTACTCACAACCTGCTTCGCTGGCCACTACGTCACCGAACTCGGCCCCGTCGATACCTGCTGTAGCGATGGCGGCTTTGCTTTGCTCGACGTTTGATAGGCTGCAGAGCTTGCGCATGTACGCCGTTATCATCCCAGCCGTTGAGACGAGTCCAGCTGCGCGTGTACTGGCGTGCCATGCATCACACGCGTAACGATCCACCTGTTGGCCCCACTGCGAAGGGTGTTTGGGAGTATCGCGAGACCCCACCTTGGTGTTAGGGTTGAACGATAAAACGTCCCTCTCTGGTTGCGGAATTTTCCAGTCTTTGTAGTTGAGGTTCCTAACCTCGACTGCTAAGACGTCAACCCCCTTCTGACTGAACTTTGAGGACGATTTAAGTAGCGGATCCGCCTCCGCCCGCTTAAACGCTCGTTCGATGTGAGGATAAGGTGGTAGAGTGGAGTCCCTGACCCTCTCTGCCATTCGTGGAAAATCGGCTACCACCGGATCTTGAGGATTGCCCGGCTCGGTAACGATATCGGCAGACTTGACCGCTCGCGCGAACAGATCGCGGAAACTGGCGAGGAATGTTTCGGACCCACGTTGCATGGCGTAGCCATCTTTGTTTGGTTGAGACGAACTTGGCTGGTCGTCTTCCACGCCCTGATCGTCTACTTCCTTAGGCAGTGAATCCTCGGGTTCCGCACCCGCCGAATAACATGCCACGGATTCACCAGGGAGAGATAGGATCTCATTGATCCAGTCCTCTCTAACTATCCCGGATGGTGGGATAGCCTCTGGCTCCGGAGGGATGCTAATGCTAGCCGCCGTCCCGTGACTGTAGCTAGGAAGCATCGGAGGGATGTTGCTAGCCTCCGCCCCATGGCTATGGCTAGGTAGCACCATGCTAGCCGCCTCGTTAGAAGGTGCGAAGGGATCTGCAAGTCCCCATCTTTGACGGTACAGGGCAGCCCACCTTTGGCGCCCCGATCCTCTGATGGTTTTACAGAAATTGCAGTCGATCTCATTACGGTCTACATCCCTCAAGAAGCCCGTGTAGTGAACATGCGGGATATGGGACACAGTCCGGATGGGGGTCCCACTGGAGCGTCGCCGGTTTAACACACCCGCACCAAGCGTAGAATCCGGCCACATCGACCGGATTAACGAACATCTTGGCGATAAAAGGTAAGCTAACTATAAATTAGTATCTAATATACCAGTATATCACTAGATTACTTGCGTATTTGCAGTTTTCCTCTTAGTCCCAGCGAGAGAGAAACAGCCATCGATCGATCTCATTTAGTTGGAGATGGAAAGAGTAATAGCGCTTCCGGTGGGCGTGCCAATACGGGGTCGGTGGGAGGACATATGACCACAGGGGGTCATATTGTCCGGGATTGGCACGGGGAATGCACCTCCATCGTTTTTCTTTTTTCCAGCGAGCTATTGTGGATGATGTCACAATGCAATAACCCTCTCAGCCATTTTGGAGTACGTGAAATGTAATTAGGGGTTCGAATTACCTGCTAACACTCTAACTCAGTAACTTAATGAAATGTTGTGTACTTTGGCCTAAAACAGCATGAAGCCAAATAGCTTTGTTAGAACTAATTTAAAGACGGTAATTTGAAGACGATTAATTATTCACAAACTCAACATCAAAATTTCCAAATTTTTACCCATTAAAGCTTTGTCAGATTAGTAAAACACAAAGTCACTTATTCTGAATTATCTATAATCTGATTATGATTTCATCAATAACTGTGCAGGCCTAGAATTACAGTTTTTGGCAAGATGAATGTAATCCCATTTCATGCAAACCGTTTTCCATGACCGTGTCTGACGGTGCACCACATCTGATGATTTGCCAAGTCCTGATATTCAAAACCACTGTATTGTTTGTATGTTTTATTTTGTAATACATCTGCAGTACTTGTAGATACTGCTATACAGTATCTTTTCTAACTTTTGGGATTCATCCTGACAATACTGACTTTATTCAAGTTTAATTTTGCAGCCTAATTTCCTCATAAAGTTCATTTTGAACCCCATCCCACACACACACATCCTCCACCCCCCTTGTGGGCTTCTGTTTGTTACTTTGAAGAGATATTAAGGGCCCGGGCGCTCCTAATGATGTGTCTGAACAGTATCTTGGATGCCGGCTAGGTGCGGGGAAGGGTAAATTAGCAATTATAAGGCTGGTTCACATCTACTGAGCGTGGACAGAGTCAGCAAAATCCCACCGCCACCCACTGCCTCATTAATGTCCAAGCCAGAGAGATGGAGGCAAACACGGAGTCTGGGGGTCTCCGTGGTTACTCTGGGCGAGGATCGAATTGATGACACGCTGTGTCACCCAGACGGTGACGAGGCACTAATGAGCTTCCAACACCAATGAAAGCTAATAATCAGTCCTCTGAAGGGAGGGGAGGGAGGCAGAGTGGATGGGTGGGAGGAAGCGAGACAGACAGAGTGGGAGAGACAGAGACAGAAAGCGAGAGAGAGACAGAGAGACAGAGAGAGAGACAGAGAGAGACAGCAAGAGACAGAGAGACAGAGAGAGAAAGAGACAGAGAGACAGAGAGAGATGGAGAGTGCACAGAGGTAAATTTAAAGTCCAAAAAAAATGTCATTGCAGATCAATACTTCCACAGCATAAAGGGCAGAAATATGGGGAGAGTGTCCAGTAGAAAGCCGGCGGATAGATAGCTACAGTCAGCAAATACATGGAGGATCTTTAAAGGATCTTTACTCATGCCTGTGCACAGTCTCTCATAAGAGAATTCATAAATACACATATTCACAATGGACACTCACATAAGGATGTATCAGTGTAAACCCATTCATGTCTAGTAAAAGCAAACACACACATTTGTGTTTCCTTTCTGGACAACCTTGGAATAGCCTTGGAATTATAGAATAGAATAGAATAGAATAAAAGCTTTGTTGCTACATGTCCTAGGCTTATAAGACTTCATGATGGGATGAAGCTGGAATAGTTCTACTTTGATTTTGATAAGTTTAAATAGAAACCAGGAGAAAGAGAGAGATAATGCAAACAAACATGAGCTCACAATCTCTCTGAGGCATGCCGTTAGCTTGGCTGAGGCACCCTACGATGTTCCTTCATCGGTAAGCTCTGCAAGCGTTTACCGAGGCTCACACAATAGAAGGGATGAGCCTCTCACAAAAGCATTTCACCACAAACACAGACGCACAATAACGACTTAAGCAACCCATGGACAGCCAAGCCAAGGCCTCTGCGGCTTCTGCCCCCCATTTACTCTAATGTAAAACCATAAGAGCCATTTAGATGGAGAGGGAATGCACTTGAGGCTAGTACAATGGGAAACCCCGGCCACATGAAAGCTAGGCAACGTGGCTCTAATGCCCGCGGGTGTTGTGGAGGAGGAATCTGGGGATGTTTACAATTGCGCTGGAGGTGCCTGAAAATGGCACAGACACCAAAGTGATAATACCAAGGGCATCATTATTCTTTCCCTCTTGTGCCTTGAAGAATTATCTAATTTAGGGCCATCAAACAGAAAACCACTTCCATGTGTGTGCTATGAGAAAGGGAAGGTTTTTCAAAATGCCCTTAAATTAGGCAGAAAGCTCGGCAGCCACATTATTTGTTTGGAAGGTCTGCTGTATGCTGTAAAGCCAGTCATCACAGTTGTATTTCTCTGGATGGCAGGATGACCTCACAGCGGACTCAGGAAAGGAGATTGAATGGAGGCATTCTAATTTTGTAGTAAAAATCCTCTCAACCGAAACATTTGAACCTGCTCATGCATGTTTTACATCACAATATGACTCAGAACCCGACTCATGATTTTGCACTGGTTGCGTTCAGTATAGATGCCAAAGTACTAATTACGCTAGACGCTCCAACTGGTGTCGATGCATATTTATTATTCTGATATTTTAATTTTACATTTTTCTTTTTTTTTAAGTGAGGCCACAGAAAGAAGAGGGGGAGTAGGGGATGCTAGAGATGACATATATGTGGCTCCAGATATAAGAGTCTTGATCACTCAATGTCTCCAGGCCCGCCCAGTCTCCCAGACAAACGTTCATATGCAACATATTTGCTGGCCCCAGAATATGTAGATTGTCCACATATGGATGAATGAGGACATCACTGGAGAGTGAGAACATCTATTACATATACATTTTTAGGGTTAGGGGTACATGATTAGAGTGGATGTCCTGAAAAACATCCTCATTCGCTGATGCATTAAATGCATTTTACAGTATTAAACATTATTTTTACAGTATGTAAAGTTACAGTACATAGAGAAAGAGAAATTACCGTTAAGTAATTTTACATACTGTAAAAATGCTATTTCATATTGTAAAATGCAACCAGTGCAAAATCAGTAAGATTTGATATGTTGACATGTTGCAAGACTAGTTGACATACCACATCATACGCATGTGACAGAACATTGGCAATCTATGTATTTTGGGAACTGCATATACCTTATGAATTATGTGCATGTTTTGTCTCTTAGACTGGGTTGCTCCAGGCACCACGGTGTGTTTTCAGTCATACGTCCATCACAATTTCAACTGCCACTTACAGTACAGCCAATTCTCAAGCAGAGCACACACTGTAAATGAAAGTTTGAACAAGACTGCATCCCCACTCACTGTCAGTCTTCATACCTGCAGCATGCTCAGTTGACAAGGAGAGAGATTTAAAATATGTAACAATATAATATGCATGGCTACAGACTTAAGAGTTCCAGTCCTTGATTGCGACAGCCTGAGACCACGCCAAAACTGTTGTAAAATAAACCCATCAACACACACTTTTGCATAACTGCATTTAAACATTAACACACTAACCGAACAGCAGCACATATGCTTGCAGTTGTGTTGCTTACGAATCACAATAAGCTTCTTCTCGAGAGCCGCATTTGATAATCAGCAATCACAAGACGAACATGTTGTTGATCGTTTGTGTTTTTGTTTTATTACCATTTTGTGTAACTGACGTTCACTGGGAGCGATAACGAACTCAAAGCAATGCCTTGCGGTGAATTCATAACAACAAAATAGATGCGGTGTGCCCAGCAAAGCGAGTGTACAGGTGGTAGGGAAGAGGTTTCGAAAGATCAGAGTGGCATTTGGGAGAGCCCTTGGGAGAACGAGAGGGTGTAACAAATTACTGCTGGGGATAATATGGGCTGAAATGAGGTGTGAAGCTGAGCCCTGCATGCCCTCTGATTCCCCTCTCTGAGGCTGCTCATTACAACTGGGTCTTACCTCGGCATCTCCTCACATGTCCAGCCCTGCTTCATACTTTCAGTGTACCTTTTAGCCTTAGCCAAACATACATAGCTTTAGCTATGTACACTGATGCTTTTACCCATTGTGTGAGTGTTAGAGCGGCTCAGTGAACATGTCCAGTTTCATTTCAAGTTTATTTACGGTGGATTCTGTCGTCTCTTCAGAAGAAAAATCCCTTTTCTTCAAAAATTTGAAAAGTTTTGAAAAATAACGTGCCATACGGTGTTCATCAATTTACAAGTGAAAGTAGTCAGAGTAAAGTTCGTAAATGGAATTGTAGATGTGGTAGCATGATAGCGCCCCAGTTCTTTTGGCAGAACAAACACATGCCATCTGCCCCTTTCATCCAAAATGCTTTAAAAGAAACATGAGTACATACATTCTCCTGTAACCTTTCGTTGTTATACTCGCTCCCCTGACCCTGGCTACATCCACACTGGTCCATGGGTGCACTTATCCGCAGGTAAACAGTCCTATTCACTGTCCCTTTCAGAGAGAGCCTGTCTGCTGGATGGAGTCTGTTTTTGATGGGAGTGATGAGGAAGAACCTGAATGGTTTCAGTGTCTTCATCTCTCCCCATGGAGGGAGCCCACTGCACTCTGAGAAGGGGTCATGCTCTAACAAAGAGAGGGCCATCAGTCACCTAATACTGAAGGGCCAACAAACTTCAATGCCTCTCAGAGAGGACAGAGCCACAGCACTGTGCTGGACACGGTTGCAAGAAAGGGTAAAGACAGAAACATGAACTCGTACATTTACCACGAGGGTTAGATTTCAAACGATGCTTTTAAGTATTGATTTTACGATGTTTATGTTGTACTGGAGCGTGCATAATGAAGTACAAATAAAAAAAAGGTAGCAGACAGGGCATAGACTATGATTATTAAGTGAACCTGTAACAACATTAAAACATGTAATGTTCACTTTTTATAGTGGTTTAACCAAATACAGCATGACGAGGGGGCTGGAGCTTAATGTAGCAAAAGACCTCGCACAGATTGCAAGGCCATTGCAGGGACACACAAAAATAATTATGCATCCATTCAAATCTAAAAAGCTACCGAATGTCTCCAGTTCACTCACATGCATCTCTTTGAACTGTGGGAGAAAACCGAAGACATCCAGTGGAAATCCGTCCAAGTAACTCCTCACAGAGGCGCTAGAATCAAACCAAGGGTTCTCTGCAATGGGGCAAAATTTAAATCCATCTGCCCATAATGTAGCAAAAATAAATTATAACCACTTATTTATTATTTATTTGTCCATTATCTCTCTCATCTTCTTTTGGTTTATTCCCTGTTTCTCAGGGGTCATCACAACGGGTTTTACAGTTTCCATTGGTACCCTGTGAAGACACAGCACCAGTAGTGGCTGTTGTTAACCCAGGTCTGACCGATCCGGTATGATCTTTTTAATTTGCATTTGCGAGTCTTATGTCGGATGCCCTTCCTGACACAACCACTAACCCTATGGATGGGGGTACAGGTAAAGTGCTGGATGCCATCCCAATATTCATGGACTTGCACCCATGCCTGTCGTCTGAATTTGTCTATTATCTATACATGCTTAATCAAATCCAGGGTTGCAGGAGGCTGGAGTCTATCCCATTTGGTGAAAGCCAGAGAGACACCCTGGGCAGGTCACCAGTGCGTCACAAGGCCTACACGCAGTCACTCACACACTATCCATACCTCTTGGCAATTTAAAGTTAAAAATAATGATGATTATAATAGTAACAATACTAATGATAATAATAACAATAATACCAGGACACTGAATTTCATGATGTTTTAATTATAATCTACAGCTTATAAAGTTGAATTGAAACTCAGAATGTCTGGTGTGATCCATCTCGGTATTGGAGAGGATTTGCTCATCTCCACACAGTTGATGGGTAGCAGCAGGCCCACCCACCCTTTTCAGGGGCCACTGGGCCCCTGAAAAGGTTCAGGGAATCCCCCCTTACACTTCCATCACACATTTTTAGTAGAAAATTAAATTTCTTTCTTAAAAAACGATTTCAGATTTTTCCCTTTTTATCCCAATTTAGTGGCCAATCGCTCCCTATTCTAGTTCAAACACCCACCCTCGTACTGCATGCGTGCACCAACTGCATCTCTCTGGCCGATTCCAGGCCAAACCACTGCTTTTTCCCGACACACACACAGACGCTTTCATGTGACGAACACAAGCCGACTCCGCCCCCCTCCCGAAGACAGCGTTACCAATTGTTGCTGCTTCATCGAATCCGGCCATAATCGGATCTGACGAGACCGGGGCGCGAACCCCGGTCCCCAGTGGGCAACTGCATCGACACAAAGCCAATGCTTATACCGCTACACCACCGTGGACCCTGAAAATTTAATTTATTACCTTTGTGGTGACCCACATCTATATATCGAGAGACATTCACCTAAGAGGACGGTGTACCTTTAAGGGAAGAGGCGAGGGGTCAGATAATGCACTTCCGCTTCCGGTTCACAGTCAGTTCAGTGTCGTTGTCGAACGTATGACATGCAAAGTTGGAGCTAGTAAACTACCTCGACTACGTCTACTCTCACGTCTCGTGTCTCATTGTTTTCTAACTCCACACCTTATGGATTCATCTTTGCCTCTTATACAGCCATCTTCCATTTCTTACTAGATGCAATTTCCTTTATTATTGTCTTTAAAGTCAATCTGTTTAGCCAGTTCACAGTCAATGGCAAGTATTGCCATTATAATTGCTTATATTTAGGATGAACATGATTATTGTTGATCTCCATGCAACCCCCCCCCCCTTCAATGGCTGGGCCCCAGAAAGCTTTCCCCTCCATCCCCATTATGGGCAGTTCTGTGTAGCGGTGGCAGAACGCTTGCCTTCATAGTCTCTCCTTGCCTTACATACACACACACACACACGCACACACACACACACACACACCCACACACACACACACACAAAAAGTTTCACAGAGAGAAGATTCATTTCTGGTGTGCTTCGCTTCACCTCTCTGCAACACTAAGAAATGAGACATTTGGGGGCAGCACTTGGCCTGATTAGAGGATCCTTGTCAGAAGTGATGAGTGCCCTCTACTTCCTCATGGATCATGAGCCAAGTCCTACCCACAATGCATCTACTTGGAAATACAGGAGTCAGAGGACCAAGCCACTCACGTGTCTGCCTGATGTGCACTGTGACGGAGAATCAGCCTTGTGTATCCCTTTGGATCCCTTTCTTTAATCACTTCAGCAATAACAATCTTTCAGGCAGGTGGTCACATGGCCATGACTGGGACAGGAGCATCAAAGACAAAAACACAAACATTACGGAGAAAAACATCCCAGCATGTACGCACTCTCAGAGCAAAAATAAAACCATGTGTGCACTATGCTCATGAAATTGAGTTGCAAAGTTGCCATTACCTTTAGAAGGGAATGAAAAGCATTAATTTGACCAGCCGAGTAGGCAGCCAGTTCAAAGACGAAGAACATAGCCTATGGCGTCTATCTTCTGTAAGGGCGAGCTAGGAAGACATGGCAATGGGATATGAAATTAGACACACTGGTGCTCGCAAATCCATCACAGCCATTAGCCTGGTCTTTCAACAACTCCACAGTTTGTCTGAGTGAGGTCACTAGTTGGCTGACAATGGGAGACTGGTGGTACTGGGCAACTCCCAGGTGTGAATGTGTGCATGCATATGAATGAGAAGTAGGTGGATGCTGAGGAAGAGCCTGCATTCCCTGTGACAGATGGTGGACATGCCCCATGTTTGGCCTATCAACAGAATTGACAAACAGGCTGATACTGTTTCAGCTTCTTCTTCTTCTTTTTTTTTATATCAAGCTAGACCTCTAGGCACCAAGTACTAATGTTGCTATTCGTTAAGCATCATGAGCCTCTTTACTAAGGCAGAATAGCAGATTAGGCCAACATCTGGACTCCACAGTTTTGCTTCCATTCCAGTGAGCTTGCATAAGATATTACAAAGCCCACACGATACTCCAAACCCAAAACAGGATACTTAATTAATAGGAACAAAGTCTTTCTTACTGTGCCTATCCTGTATTATACTTGAGTTTGCCTAATGTAGGTTTGTGTGCCATTCTGATCCTGTTCAGCGCTATCTCACATAGCCTCTCCAAGCTTTGCTTTTGAAGTATGTATAATGATTCAGATTTCCCCCAACCTCTCCACTGGTAGTAATTTATGATGCTGCATTATCTCTCCGCTCATATTTCCCCTCACTGGAATCTACTGTTTCTTTCCCGAGAGGTTTCAGGAAGTAGTCCCTTTACCCAACTGGTTAGCTTATCTTCCTACCCTCCCAAATACAAACCAGACAATATAAATTATAATTTGAAAACGTGTTAATCCGTCTGGATTGGGCCAATTATGTGGCCTCATGCTGGGCCTGCAGACCAGAGTCAATTCTCCCCAGCTGGTGAAAGTATTTCCTGGGCACTAATTTTCACCCCCCCCCCCCCCCCACTCACACACATGTGCCTTTCCTCATTGCTTGTCCCGACTGAACCTGTGGCTCGCATGAATTGCAAAACTCTGGACGGGCTGAATAAGCAGGAGGGTCCTCCGGTTTTCTCATGTGAAACCCTAAGACCTCAAATGACATGGTTCAAAGACTTGAAATATGACCATTTGGCAACAAGCACACTCATAATCGAGGGTGGGAAGAGAGGCAATTTAATAGAATCCATATTTCCTCCTTTTGTTTGTGCCAGCAGGCTGTTTATGATATTAAAATGTGTCACTATATTCCGTTTATGATTTGTTTATTAATCACTAATTTTGAAATTGGAGATGGACAGAGGGAGGTCGTGTTTTCATTGCTGCACATCCAAAGGTCCTTACGTGCTCAGTTGAAGCCCATAATTGCTCAATTGTACGGATCCAAAATATGCCCCGATATCAGTGTGAACCCATGCATGACTTTTCCTCCTTTATCTGTGGAAAGAAAACATGGCTTTGTCCTCAGAAAAGCAATTTTACAAATGATGTAATGAGTCTAAGAGCACCCCCCCTCTCCCCCACCCCACCCCACCCCACCCCAGGTCTGTCTCCACTGGGCCCATCAGACAGCTCTTCCTCCCTCTCATTACATCTTGCTCTGACTAATGAAGTTTCCCAATCAGCGGTTTCGTTAAATGTGTTTACCTTAGAAACCGCATAACCAGCCCCATTTGTTTAATGCCTACCCATCCCCAACCCCCTTCTCGGCTGATGGGGTGGATAAATTGCTCGTCAGCGACTGCTCCTGTTTAGACGGCTGGTCAGCCTGAGCAGGAAGCTAGTTATTGGGTTGACATTTGAATGTATGTTTCCAGTGGATCAGGGGTCAGGGTCAGCACCTCTCGCTGCATTTTTATTTAACCACCACAGTCATATAAATGCACAGGGCAGGAAAAGCTGATAGGGGCGTTTGACAAGACAGAGTTACAAATAAAAGTCTGAGTGTGACCTCTGGAATATGGGGTCATAAACACTTTATTCTTTTCTGTGGTGTGTGTGTGTGTGTGTGTCTTTGAAAGAGAAAGAAAAACGGGGCGCAGACTGGTTGTAATGGCGGGGAGCTTGCCTTCCACATGAAAGACCCTTTGTGCACATGGGAACGTACTCAGTCAAGGCCATCCAAAGGCCTGACTTAGACCTTCTGCCGCAAAAAAGAAAAAAAATGTGTGCAACTTAACTGCTTAACTTTTCTACAGAATTTGGAGGTCTCCACCTCTAACGAGCTGTCAGTTTGGAGCCGCGTCTTCTCCCATCTCATACAAAAACAGAAATTCTTAGACTCTTCATCAACAGTACAAAGTCTCTAAGCTTGTGCAACATGTCAACTTTCTTTTGAAGCCACAGTGCATGCAAAGATCCACAACAAATAAATAGATAAATAAATTAAATGAAGTCAACACCAATAGTCACTTTATTTATTTTTGTGTGGCGAAGCCTAATTTTGTCTTGCAAATAGAATTGTCACAAATTAAAATTACAGTATTTTTGCAATTGGAATCATTTGTTCCCCCTTTTTCTCCCCAATTATACCTGGCCAACCCTCGTTCCAATCCTCACCTATGGTCATAAGCTTTGGGTAGTGACTGAAAGGGTGAGATCAAGGATACAAGTGGCTGAAATTAGTTTCCTCTGTAGGGTGTCTGAGCTCAGCCTTAGAGATAGGGTGAGGAGCTCGGACATCTGGAGGGAGCTCAGCGTAGAGCCACTACTCCTTCATGTTAGAAGGAGCTAGTTGAGGTGGTTCAGGCATCTGATTAGGATGCCTCCTGGGTGCCTTCCTTTGGAGGTTTTCCAGGCACATCCAACTGGGGGGAGACTGCGGGGTAGACCCAGAACTTGCTGGAGGGACTACATGTCCAATCTGGCCCGAGAATGCCTTGGTATCCCCCAGGAGGAGTTGGAGGACGTTGCTGGAGAGAGGGACGTCTGGAGTGCCCTACTTAGCTTGCTACCACCATGACCCAACCCCAGAAAAGCGGCTGAGGATGAAATGAGATAAGATGAGATTGTACCTGGCCAATTACCCCACTCTTCTGAGCCATCCTGATCACTGTTTCACCCCCTCTGTCAATCCGGGGAGGGCTGCAGACTACCACATGTCTCCTCTGATACATGTGGAGTTGCCAGCCACTTCTTTTCACCCAACAGTGAGGAGTTTCACCAGGGGGATGTAGCATGTGGGAGGATCACGCTATTCCCCTCAGTTCCCCCTCCCCCCGAACAGGTGCCCCGACCGACCAGAGGAGGTGCTAGTGCAGCGACCAGGATACATACCCACACCCAGCTTCCCACTCACAGATACGTCAACTGTGTCTGTAGGGACACCCGACCAAGCCGGAGGTAACACAGGGATTCGAACCAGCGATCCTCATGTTGGTAGGCAACGGAATAGACCGCCATGCTACCCAGACCGCCTGACAATTTGTATTATTTGCTATGTGGTCTGGAGAGACATCCCCCAAATTGAACACTGTCCGGGAAAAGAGATGCTGAATAATAAATGGAGACATGTGAGGGAACCAATAAGTCCAGCATGTAGGTGGCAGACACCGCCCACGCCGTCTTTTCAGCCCTGTACTGTAAGATGTGTTAATGTATAACACTTGGCTAACACTAAGTTCAACACTGAAATGGTGAGATAAGAAGAGGCACGGCAATAAAGCCCAAGAGGACAGTGATTAACAAGGTTTTGAAGAGAAAATTACTCGGTGTACTGTGACCGGACTGGCGTTTCACACTTGGGAAACATTGTCAGACAAGATGCATTGCAACAAGCGGTCATTGTTTCCAACACAAAAAAGGAATCCAAAGTAATTTACTGTCCAAAATCTTAAAGATTATCCCAAATGACTTTCTCCACTGAAGGGGAAAAAAATAATGAAACAAGGATTGAGATTTCCAGATTGTTTCAGACCAATCTGTTTGGCTATTTGCAAAGAAATCCCCAAAATTAAATCCATTAAGGAAAAACAGAACATAAACAAAAATAAATCGAGCAATATTCCAGGCCGGCCCTGATAATGACAGCCCAGAGGTTTGTAGATATCCAGTGAATATATGTCCTGTCTATCATCCGCCATATGTCTGTCCTCTTAACCCTCCCTTAACACTGTCTGTGTGGTTGTTGTTATTGTTGATGTTGTGTCTCTTTACCAGTACCCATTTTGTGAATAATTGTTTCTGGTGCTGACGCCGTGTGGTGATGGAGGACATTACTGGTAAGTCTGGTAAGATGACTGTGCGGAAAAAAGGGTGTCTTGCATCGTGCATTATATATGTCTGCCCTTGCACATTTATAGGCATAAGGACAATCTTTTAATTAAATTCCAAGAGGGAATACCCTTTTATAGAATCATGACCTATGATTAATTTGACGCTGGTGAAAGATCTAAAGGATGATAATAGCATGATAATCATGAAATTCAGATTTTCAGTATGAAAATACATTAAATATCCTCACCTGAGTGCATGACCCTGATATTATTAAAACCTTGTTTCAGCAAGATACATGTACCTATTATAGTATAGCCACCAGTATGGGATACTTGATGAATATATCAAGTCCAGCCCACTCAGTTCCTATAATAAAGTCAACCAGCAACGGCGCATTAATCATTTATATGAAACATTTCTGGGCGCCATAGTCCTGGCACAGTGCCTGGTGCAGGTTGCCTCCAGAAAAGCAGGTGCTGCTGGGTAATAAGTGAAGCGACTTCCTGGGTAGTCATGGAGCTGGAGGACTATATGAACCCACTGTATGTTCCCCCCACCTCATGATCAAGGCACAGCTTGTACCTGCCAGATGATGAGATGATGGAGGAGTATTATTTGGAGGGGTCTTTAGTGTTTGTGTGTGTGTGTGTGTGTGTGTGTGTGTGTGTGTGTGTGTGTGTGTGTGTGTGTGTGTGTGTGTGTGTGTGTGTGTGTGTGTGTGTGTGTGTGTGTGTGTGTGTGTGTGTGATCTGAAACAGTGCAGACTTTTGGTGCTGGAATGAGGCAATCAGCTCATTGCATGCTCTCTCTGTCTCTTTGTCTCTGTATCTCTCTCTCTCTCTCTCTCTCTCTCTCTCTCTCTCTCTCTCTCTCTCTCTCTCTCTCTCTCTCTCTCTCTCTCTCCCTCCATCTCTGTTTTGACAGTAGGTCTGGTAATTACTTGGGCAGCAAGTCTCTTGGCTGAGGCTTTGCCTGCAGCATTGTGCTAGCCATGGAGCACCGGCTCAGGAGCAAGCATAAGCAGAGCAACATGCAGGGGAGCAAGCTGTTCTCAAGATGACTGGTATCCACTGGTTAATTCCAAATAATCTAGTCTGGTTTGTTTGTTTGTTTGAGTAGTAACACATGAGACACAAATGCAATCGTTAAAAAAAAAGATAGCAACAAGAGATGCAAATTGTGCATAAACCCAGATAAAAATCCATCCATCCATTCTGGTTTTAACAACCTGGGTCTTATTTTTATAGTCTTGGCCATCATGGCATATTGGTTATGATATCATCAGCTTCAATGTGGAGATCTTGGATATGGGACCATTGCTGGGCATAGCTTTACAAAGGCATCTGTCAGTGCCATGGAGTCCAATTTTACCCAATTATCTAGGTATTTGGAAGTGAAAACGAAAGTGCGAGTTAAAAGTCACCACTTAAAAGTCCAATATTATCAACAATGGCCCATTGCACTGCAGCTGACCATACTAAGCATTGATAAACTAGCTGGCAAGCACAACAGAGAAGTCATAGATAATGGGAAATCATGCACATAGTCTGACTGAGGAACCAACGGACAAATTTAAGGATAATTTTCCCATGGGACCACTGCTGTTTCCAGTAGTGGTCCCATTTCCAAGATCTCCACAATGAAACTGTTGAGTAAAATTATTTCATAACTGATATGCACAATGGCAAAAACTACAAAAATAAGAACCAAAAAACCAATAATAAAAAAAAACAATCATCCTAAGCAAAGGACGAAGGGAATCAGTGATAGCTGAGACTTATTCTGAGGACACAACTTGTTTTGCCTGCATTGTTTTGTTATCCTTTGAGGGTTGTCATCATGCGCTGTTATGAAGTGTTTTGTTCCTGAAACTCTTACTGTATTGTCTACCTTACCCACTTGGTACCCACTGCACATGCATCTGCTGTGGAGGACAGACCTGCTCTTTTCTACTGTGGAACTTTGTCCTCATCTGAATCAGGGGTCTAAGGTCAGAGGGTGTTGTTCTTTGTCATTTAGTATATCTACCTGTTTCTCACAATGTGTATGTAAAGCCTTCTGAGAACGTCACTGTGATTTGGTCCAAGTCTACACAGAACACATTTGATTTAACTTGACTGGTCACAGGATCTAAATGACATGGAAATCCCACCAAATCAATCCTAAAAAAAAAAAAATCTATTGATTTCAAATTGATTGATCTGAGCTCAATTGGTGCCAGCTTTTTAATATCATACACTGCTGAAATAGTAAAATGTGTCCTAACATATTTGACTATATCAATTTTTCATGAGACGCAGATCGGGCATCGCTCGGGACATTGTCAGCGCCTGAGAGCTCGGCAAACCCTTATCCTATTACCTGTCAATCACGTTTCCCTGCAACTCGATTACCCGGTATACCTGTGACTTCCAATTACCTCCACAGGGAAGGGCAGGTGTCAAAATATTGATTCCATTAATGTCGCACTCAAAATAATGACAATGTGCTGAAGAGTTATGACCATCTAGATAAAGGATGAACTAATCAAAGGGTGGCAATGATGAAGTGGGTGACATTTGGGACTTGTAAAAGAAGAGTTGAAAGTCTTTAAGCCCTTATGGATCTGAACAAAGAGGATCCTCGTCATGTGAATCGGCAGTGTGATCAATCAGCATATTGATTGACATCAATTACAGATGCCCTTTTAACTGGAAGATGCCACTTGTTATTTCCTGGTTCAGGTATAATAACTGTTGTACAGTCAAAGGAGAGGCTAGACGAATACAAAGCAAGGCCTTAGGGAAGAGAGACTGGGATGTACATGGATGATTGCAATTATTGTGGACATTGTTGTTGGGTGTATGTCCGCCATTGTGCCGGTTTCATGGCTGGGGCTCTCATGAGAAAAACAAGACACTAAATCCCTGTAGAACAGCATGGCTGAATAAAAGATTAAATAAGGGGCGTCTGGGTAGCGTAGTGGTCTATTCCATTGCCTACCAACACAGGGATCGGCAGTTTGTGTTACCTCCGGCTTCGTCGGGCACCTCTACGGACACAAATGGCCGTGTCTGTGGGTGGGAAGCCAGATGTGGGTATATGTCCTGGTCACTGAACTAGCACCTCCTCTGGTCGGTCAAGGCGCCTGTTGGGGGGGGGCGCTGGGAAAAATTGCGTGATCCTCCCATGTGCTACGTCCTCCTGGTGAAACTCCTCACTGTCAGGTGAAAAGAAGCAGCTGGGACCCCCCCCCCCCCCCCCAAAAAAAAAGATGAAATAAGAATATATCCCAGTGTCATGTGGAAGTTTCAGGAAAATTGAGGAGGGAAACATGTTCAATTCACTTTAGCTGCATAACAGCTCTACATGTGAGTTGCTGTTCAAATCCTGCTAGTCCATTATTAGAGCCACATCTTAACTGGATCAACCTGTTGTGAAAATGCAATTCAAACGTTTTAAGGAACATTTCCAGCAGAATATGGTGTTAATAGTAAATTAGCGATATCATACTGAGCAGGAATTTCATGACTAAGGATGCCTGTTGTTTCAGAGTGTGTATCCAGCTGTGGCTCCGCTCCATCAATAAGCACTATCAGGGATGGCCCTTCGAACAGCTGAGGACCCAAGGTCAAGTGGTCTAAACTTGGATTAAATTACCCAGATTAAGTTATTTCCACTACTGCCCCTCTGGAATAGCACCCAATTAATCATCATATGACAGCGCTTTGCAGAGGATTGTTCAAAGTGGCCCCGTAACGATATATAGCTTTTATGTATTTGTGTAAAATGGACCACTAAAGCTTGAAATGTGCTCCCAGGCTAAGAGTATACAGTCTTGTTTTTCAGAAACACAACATTCTTTTATTACCAGCTGGTCCAACCGCATTACAGTAAAAATGCTGCGCCCGGTATTACTGGTGCCTCTGTTTTGGCGGTTGTGGCTGGGAAGTAAAAAGGTGCGCTCTTATCTTCGAGGCATCTGTTGACTAGTCATGTGTGGTGACACGGCCCTTCAAACAAAACTAGAACATATTTAAACATTTACTGGCAGCGGAGGAGGGGTGCAGAATGGAGTAAATGCTGCAATAGCTGCTTTATGCCAGAGTAGTTTCAGGGCGCCAGCAGCTAAATTGGTTTACAAGTTGATGCATTAGAAAAACACTGATGGAAACATAATCAAAAACACAGGACTGACTGCATGCCAGAGAGGCGACATATAAATCAGAAAAGAACCAAGATCAGGGGTGGGGGGCGCGGGGCGCAGACACATAATCGGCACATTTTCCTCAAGAAAGAGACGCTGAATAATTGAAGCCAGACGGTAGAATTAGATAGCACTTGTCATGAAAGGGACCCTGGGCTTACCTCACCATGTTATCACAAGTTGGGGACTGGTCCATTGTGATTTTCGTGCCGTGGTGTTCAAGGAGTTCAGCTAAAAAAGATTGTCTGGAACGGGACCATCTAACTACATGGCTCCAGGCAGGTGTTTAGTGGAGTTGGTCTGTGTGTGTGTGCGCACACATGCACACATACCTCAATGTGTATGCATATATATATATATATATATATATATATATATATATCCATATATGTCCATGTGCTTGCTTGCATGAATTTCTGTGGGTACTTTTTTTCTCCAATATCAGAGAAAGCCTTGGTGGGAACTTATTCAGAGTTCAGCTATTCAGCAGTTTGTAGCTCCAAATACTGTTCACAAAGTATTCAGTAGTGACATGCTGTGCACTTCAAACCAGTGTTTACTCTAGCAAAAAAAAAATATCTGCCTGAAAAGAATATTTCAAGCTTTTAGACAAAGACCTTTTACTCCTCTGGTATCACGCAGAGGAGGAGGAGGACAGCGTGTGCCGTCTTTTTAAGATATGACAAGAGAATGTAGTGCTTTTATAGCCAATAATTATGAAGCACATTTGAATTCTTAGTAGTCTTTTCATTGCTGCGATGTGTATTCAGGCATCTGACCTGTGCTCACAATAACCTGCTGCAGCCAAATAATATTTACTTCTTTTAAATACAGCCAGAGACCTCAATTAAGTCTGCTCGCCACCTTTCTGTGGGGGCTAAATGGATTTATTTCTTCTGACAAATTGCTTCTCTCGCAGAGCACTTGGAGGACAGTCCATTGTGAATAGTTAAAGGATGAGTCAAGCCACCACCCCGCCCAACTTGTTCTCTTTTACTGATGTTTCTAGAAGGATGCAGAACATCCCAGACACTTGTTTATGGACACTGGATGGATTTTTAAGCAACTTTGTGTTACATTGATGGCTAACATAAATTGGTTTTAGCTGTTTGTTGAACTGGGATAGTAACTTCCCTCCAGTAACAGCCCCCAGGAAGGATGTAAATGCCCAATGTTTTTATAGCATATTCAGGTCAATTTGTCTGTCTGTTTAAACCTGGAAGAGTTCTTATGGGTTATTCAAGTATTTAATTTATGCCAATGTACACATAATGTCAATCTGGTTACTCCCAGACCACTAATGTCATGTCATTTATGAGGGTGTGGGCACTTATAATTGGGCTCACATTTCAAGATATCTCCATGCCAAGTCTGCAAACCACCTTAGCACCACTGTGTTACAGTGTTTTGCAGTTACAAGCAAAATCATGACTTTACCAAATGTTTTTTTTTTTGGGAGCTGGGTTCAAATTAATCCTATCAATTCTTATTGAAACGTGGCTTCAGATGCATAACTTTTGGCATGGCACAGAGAAAATAAACAGCCACAATATGTGGACTATTAAAAAAGTCTGCGGTGCTGGAAAGTGAAACAAGATACCAGCTGACAAGACCAAGAAGCAGGAAGTACGTGCCACAGAGTAAAGTCAGTACCGTATTTCCCGGACTACAAGTCGCACTGGAGTATATATCACACTCAGCAAAAAACACGTTGTTGTGAGGAAAAAAAAACAAAACATATATAAGTCACTTCGGTGTGTAAATCACATTTATATGGAGGTACAATATAGAGCCCTGCGCCGGACTGTTTACTTAATCCTGCTCCCCCTGGATTTCTGACCATTCCTGCCCGCACCCGCAATGTATGTGCCCACTGCCAGCTGCACCTGCAACATTCTGACCATTCACACCCTTCTCCCATTCCACAAGGAAAAAACGTCATTTTATTGTGTAGTATTAGCAAAAATATGCATACTTGTCAGTGATAATATAGCGTTCCAGTGCAAAATTGCATTACTAGTGCAACAATCAGTTATTCTACTGCAACAAGTACACATATTCCTTAGCAAATTTATATTGCATTTATTTATTTTACTTATTGTTTTAGGTCATGTGTTATTTGCTGTGGTTGTTTATTTTGCTGAGGTTTTATTTTGTTTCATCTCCCTGTGTCTTTTCGTGCTCTAATCAGTGTTGTATTCTACACAATGACACTAAAGGCTTTCTAGTCTGTTCTATTCATTGCCTTTCCCGGCAATGAAGTCATACGGTCGAACGTCTCTACAGCAAAGTGCGACACACTTCTCAATAGCATCTTGTTTAATATGTGCAGGGAGAAGTGCTTTATCTCTGAAGGGGAGCTTACTTAGACTGGGGACAACGGAGCAGGTATGTCACCTCAACCCAGACGTGCCAGATTTGTGCCCGTTGTAGATCAATACTTCTGCACATTTGTCGCAACTAACAAAGTCCCGTTTGTTTCCATCTGTCAGTAACAACAGATTTTTTTTTTCAAATGTCAAACTTGCCTTGCTTTTCTTTTGTATTGTAATGACCGGTTTTGATCTTCTTTTCAACTTCATTGGTTGACTCCATCCTTCTGGTTAGTGCTAACTAAATCCAGGGACCTGCAGTTTCTTTTTTTTGACCACCCGCTCCGACCCGCAGCAAAGTTAAAACCGCTTGCTCTAGCGAGATTTACATTGCGTCCTGTGAGACCCGCGGGATCCGAATCCCAATGCAGTCCTCTAGTACAATATTTTCAGTTGAGTCATAAGATTAAACAGTGCCTTCTAGTGGCCTTAGTTGAAATGCTGTCTTTGTTGACACACCTCTTCAGTGTCGCGTGGAGGTCGGGGACAGTACCTGTGGAGTGGCAGACTGGGGTGGTGGTACCCATATTTAAAAAGGGGGACCAGAGGGTGTGCTCCTATTATTGGGGCATCACAGTGCTGAGCCTCCCTTGGAAAGTCTACTCTACCGATTGTCGAACTTCGGATCCAGAGGGAACAAAGTGGATTCCGTCCTGGCCGTGGAACAACGGACCAACTCTTTACCCTTGCAGAAGTGCTGAGATGGGCATGGGAGTTTGACCAGCCAGTCAACAGGTGTTTTGTGGACTTGGAGAAGGCTTACGATCATGTACCCCGGCACTCTGTGGGGGTTACTGCGGGAGTATGGGGTACCGGGGCAGTTGCTACAAGCCATCTGGTCCTTGTATAACCAAAGTGAGAGCTGTGTCCGCATTCTCAGCACAAAGTCAAACATGCAGTGTATTCATCTGACAAAATTACATTGTATAAGCCACTTTGGAATATAAGTCGCAGGACCAGCCAGATGAGTAAAGAAATAGTGACTTTAGGTTCTGGTGCTCTAAAAATGGAATTTCTCGATGTATTAAGAATAATACTCGAACTATTTTCACTATTTATCAATGTTTTCTTTCTAATGCAGATTTGCTATACGGCAGCTCCAACAACACTCCCCAGCAAACATGCCCATGTGGGCCCACTGTGGGTAGGTGTGGGTTTACTGTGGGGCAATGTGGGTAGGGGCAAACCCGCACTAATCCCACATGGGCCCCATGTGGTTAGCCCATGCGGGGCCCACAGTAGTTTTGCCCTTTGAGGCCCCTATGTGGGCTTATTGTGGGCAAGCCAAACTGTGCTCTTGCCCACAGCAAGCCCATATGGGCCCCATGTGGGTCAGCCCATGCGGGGCCCACAGCAGTTTTGCCCTTTGAGGCCCCCATGAGGGTTTTCTGTGGGCAACCCACTGTGGTCTTGCCCACAGTAAGCCCACATGGGCTCTCTGTAGGTTAGCCCATGCGGGGCCCACAGCAGTTTTGACCTTTGAGGTCAACCCCCTGTTGACAGTACAGTTAAAACGTTTTAAGATTACAACTGCTTTAGGGTAAGTCAGTGTCGGCGCCAGAACAAATCTGACGGCCGGGCCAACGGTTTTCACGGGGGCGCATGAGCATTAGGCTGTCAAATTTACATTCTATATTTGAATATTCTTCGATTGTGAATTTTTTTTATTAATTATTTGCTAAATTAACCTTCGAATGTGCGCTTAGAATCATTACTTGTGCTCTGCGCTTTCCCCCCGTTCTTTTCCATTCGCGCACAGACGCTACAAGCAGATCGCGAGCTTACTCGCAGCAAACAGCCCACTACAACAACACACTGATATGCTAGCTGCACTGCGTCACAGTAGGCTACTAAATGGCTAAGCCGAAAGAACCTCGAATCAAAGAAAAAAGTGGTGTGTAAGGTATGCCATTTTTGAGCGAGTGTAACACTCCACAACTAAGTTACGAATTTAAAGCAACATCTTCAAACTAAGCACCCATCAGAATTCGCGCAGACCTGTGACGAGGCGCCGGCTTCAAAACAGCCACGCCTGATAGCGTTATTCCAACAACATGTTGCCTCCCCGCCCCGGCACTTCTGCGCGATCAGGACGTGTTTTTTCCAATGCTGGGAACATCGTTAACAAAAAACGTGCAGCACTCGCCTCTGACCAAGTAAATCACCTTGTATTTTTAGCAAACAATCTCTAAAATAGTCATGCGAGCTGCGAAGTTGTCAAACTCAAATGTCGATTTTGCCACGTTTTTAAAGTACCCTTTTCCTGTGTGTCACACGCAATTACCACCTGAATGGACAAAATCACACACTGATTTTCCGCTCCGGTGTCCTGCTAACCCCGCTCCTCAACAATCACGAAATTTAAGCATTTTATTTCATTGATTATTATTATTATTATTATTATTATTATTATTATTATTATTATGTATTTAAATGTGCTATGTGCATTAATTAATTTTAATTTTTATATGATGTTTAAGTACTAATTTTCACATCATCAGTGGGTAATTGGCGGGGGGGCACAACTTTCATTTGGGGGGGGGCGAGGCCCGGCCAATGCCCCCCCGTAGCGCCGACACTGGGGTAAGTGGCACTCTGTGGTGACCCACATCTATATATCGAGAGACATTCACCTAAGAGGACGGTGTACCTTTAAGGGAAGAGGCGAGGGGTCAGATAATGCACTTCCGCTTCCGGTTCACAGTCAGTTCAGTGTCGTTGTCGAACGTATGACATGCAAAGTTGGAGCTAGTAAACTACCTCGACTACGTCTACTCTCACGTCTCGTTGTTTTCTAACTCCACATTGGTGACCCCGACGTGATCGAACTACTAATACCAGTATGTCTGACAACGACGACGCCGGTGCTAACAACATAGCTATTGCTAACGCTAGCATTTACGCCGCTACTGTGAAGCTACCCGACTTTTGGCAGCATAATCCACGGCCGTGGTTTCAACATGTGGAAGCCCAGTTCCAGCTGAGAGGGATAACGCAGGATGCAACGCAGTACTTCCACGTAGTGGCGGCGTTAGACGCATCGACAACGGCGCGAGCAATGACGCTGTTGGAAGCTCCGCCAGCTGCTGGCAAGTACGATGCTATAAAGACATTCCTCCTGAAACTATTTGAACTGTCGGAGCTGGAGAAGACAGACCGTTTACTGTCCCTGAATGGCCTCGGCGACGGCAAACCGTCTGAGTTAATGGAAAAAATGCTGTCTGTGCTGGGATCGGCTGATGCGGCCTTTCTTTTCACACACATTTTTCTGAGGCAGCTCCCCGCACCTGTACGCACAGCACTGGCCAGTTCTCCTCTCGCCGCCTCCAAGGACTACCGTTCTCTGGCTGCTGAAGCAGACAGGGTTTTCCTGGCCAACCGGCAACAGTTTGTGCATGCCCTGCTACCCCACCAGACCGCCCCACCACCACATGTGTACGACTATATGGACACCGCGGCTGCGGTGACAGCCCGCCGCCAACCTGACGACGGGCTCTGTTATTACCATGCCAGGTTTGGGGCAAAACAGTGTGGCAAACCCGGCAGTTACAGGGTTCAGGGAAACGCCAAGGCCGGCGCTCGTTAACGGCTATGGGCGCCGGCCGTGACTGCAAGCTGTTGTTCATCAGAGACTCCTTGTCAGGCCGGCGGCTGCTGGTTGACTCTGGCGCTCAACGCAGCATACTACCAGCACAAGCTGTGGACACGATGACCGACAGTCAAGGCCCCCAGATGGACGCCGCCAACGGCACGTCCATTCGGACGTACGGTATCAGACATGTGGACGTGTGTTTTGGCGGCCGACGTTTCGGCTGGGACTTTGTGATGGCTGCTGTATCCACCCCGCCTATGGCCCGGGTTTCGGCCCCATCTGTTTCCCCTCCTGTGAAGCGCAGCCGTTATGGCCGCAGGGTCCGCCCCCTGACTCGTCACCTGTTTTCCCCGTGACTTTGCACTATGTCATTGACTGTTCTGTTGTAGTCTATTTTTATGTTCATGACTTGCACTTTTGCTGTTTTGCATTGTTTTGTGTAGGTGAATTCTGGGGGGGCCTGTGTGGTGACCCACATCTATATAACGAGAGACATTCACCTAAGAGGACGGTGTACCTTTAAGGGAAGAGGCGAGGGGTCAGATAATGCACTTCCGCTCCCGGTTCACAGTCAGTTCAGTGTCGTTGTCAGATGTATGACATGCTAAGTTGGAGCTAGTAAACTACCTCGACTACGTCTACTCTCACGTCTCCTGTCTCGTTGTTTTCTAACTCCACAACTCAAACTTTTTATTTACCGCCCATGCCCAATGCTGCATATAGTTAGACCTCTGCTAAAATGACAGTAAAATGTAAACAACTTGTCCAAGGTATAGCCGGTCCATCCCATACTTATCTAAAACTGCCCATCCAACAAGACAAGTACTGTCTCAACTTTTTGGTTTGTCGCAGCTGTTTCATATTATAGTTAAGAGAAAGAACACTAGTTTTTTTGTTAATTTTTTGTCCCTTAAATTTTCTCATAGAGTAGCTCATGCTGGGTTTTTTTTAACCAACTTAATTACAGATGAACTATTACTCATAACTTTACAATTCTAATACTTTTGAACCATCAGAAATTTAGGGAACATACACACACAGCAGCTTATTGTAGTCTCATATAGTCTGCAATACATCTGACATGTTGTGCATGTGTGCAGTAATAAACTTGACACCCTCCATCACTCTAGCAGTACACAAGTAAATATAGCCTATTTAGGCTATATTTACTTGGGCTTGGTCACGAGGTGGTGCCAATACTCATTACTTTAAATACTCCGAGAAGTTGGATTTGGGTAGTTTAATTTGAATTTTGCCCCGCCTGAGTCCACGGAACAATCAAAGTATCAGTTTTTAAAATGAGTGTTAGCCTATATTGTAATGTAAATGTAGTCTTTTGACTAATTGACAGAAAAGTGAGCTGAGTGAACGGCTAACAAGTTACATGGTAAAATGCTATATTGGATGTTAATTATTGTTTTTCAAGCACTGTGATGGATTAAAACGGGTCCAAATTGACCCAATGACACAAAAGGTGTTTTCTTTTTTTTTCTCCCTTTTTCTCCCCAGTTGTATCCGTCCAATCACCCCACTCTTCCGAGCTGTCCCGGTCGCTGCTCCACCACCTCTGCCGATCCGGGGAGGACTGCAGACTACCACATGCCTCCTCCGACATATGTGGAGTTACCGGCCACTTCTTTTCACCTGACAGTGAGGAGTTTCACCAGGGGGACGTAGCACTTGGGAAGATCACGCTATCCCCCCCCCCCCCGAACAGGCACCCCGACCGACCAGAGGAGGCGCTGGTGCAGCGACCAGGACACATACCCACATCTGGCTTTCTACCTGCAGACACGGCCAATTGTGTCTGTAGAATGCCTGACCAAGCCGGAGGTAACACGGGGATTCAAACTGGCGAGCCGAGCCGCATGTTTGTAGGCAATGGAATAGACTGCTACACTACCCAGACGCCCCTTAAGGTGTTTTCTAACACTTTAAGAGGGTTACGCAACACCAGCACTGTGGGAAGAAGAGCAAAAGGGAAACACAAAGGGAGACACAAAATCCTTTCACAGGAGAAATAAGTGTGGACATTCAACAATATAATCTCCCAAAATCTTATCTTTAGACTAAGATCTCAAAATTCACATTCAAATGACAAATGCAGCTGTATAGCCCAAGATACTTTTTAGTCGACTCAAGAGAAGCACTGACATCTTGCTGCAGCAATACGGGAGCTAGTTGTTCATCGACCAGCCCCATTCTCTTCCTCTCTTCTCTATCTGCAATTCTGATTCCACCTCTGATCAGCCAAGTACAACTAGACCAGCACCTGACAGGCCCGGCAGATGCACACAGTTGCTCCTCCGAGCAAGAGAAAGTGACGGACAGCCAGCCTATCTCACTGGTCTAAGGCACTCCATGTTTAATTCTGTGTGCAGCCTTATTTCCCAGCTCCTTCCAGCTGCTCTGCAGGGCCTGGGGGAGCTGGATTGTGCTTTGGTTCTGGGCAGGGGCCCTCTCTGTCCATCACCTTCAACATTTGCCTCAGTGGAGCTTTCAATTTATTTTATAGCGGCACTCCACTCGATAGAGCTGACCTCCCAGATCCCATGGAGAGTAATGAGATGGTTACGCTGATGTCAGCCTCAAGGTTGACTGAGAGGACCAACCACCCAGTGGGGATCTCATGGAGGGAAGGAAGGCCTTGTAAAAAAAAGAAAAAAGAAAAAGAAATTAAATACTGAGGACTCCTGTTCTGATTTCAAAAGATTCTTGTACCGTTGTCCCCGCTGTGTTTGGTAGTAGCACTGTTCATCCACAGATCTGCGTGCGTTATTGGTTTGTCCCGGATGACATTCATCCTGAAATTCAAACACAGGGCAGAGGTTGCGGCGAGACAATAAGGGTTGCCCTTGCTCAAGTATTTGGGGGTGAATTGGCTCAGTGTGTCACAGCCAAGAACAAATCTGTCAGAGAGAAGGTCATGTTTCAATTTGAAGAGCGCCATACTGTGGCCAGATTGAGGATTGCATTTCAGATCGGGGTTTTTGTTGGGGTTTTTTTGGTGAACATGAAGAAAGCATATACTTTGTGTTGGAAAATTTAACAATGAGCACAACACTTTATCATGCATTGACACTAAGGGTACCCCCCATGCCCCAAACTTTAAAAACACACCCAACACACCCAACATTTGGAGATTTGGATGAGAACCTGATCGACGGCGGTGGATGATACAGAAAACGGCCATTCATATCTGAGTCGTGCTGGCGGTTCCACTTGCCAAGCGTCTGACCCTCATCTGGTAATAAAGCACCATGTTTCAGACTGCACGCCTGCGTCACACTCCTGCTCCTCATTATAACTATTGTCCATTGTCCAAACCCAGCAGGAATAAGCTCAAGGGTTTCGTTTCAAGATGAGATATCCACCACAATGAAAAACTACTCAGTATCTCCCAAAAGACTTTTGATGGCACAAAATACCAAGCAAATTATGGCAATTCATAAAAGTAAGGAATTAACTTATTCTTTGAAGAAACGGCACCAAACAGAAATACTCCCACCCATAGTGGTGTTGATGTTTTTCAGCAAGAAGACAAACATTTCACATTAAGGATGATAGAAGCATTTCACTAATCCTTATGAGACTTGAAAAGAAAGCGACATCAGACAAGTTGCACTGAACGTTTTTCAATTGCTGAGATCCAAACCAACCGATAGACTGGTGTGCAAATGTGAAAGCCCCTCCACCCAGACAACAGATGCAACACACATCTCTTTATAATGACCGAATACTATAGAGACGTAGCTCGAAAGAAGGTGGAATGAGGCTTACATACAGTATAGACGCTATTAAACTCAAAAGTGATGACGGTCCTCATTTAATAGAATACAACTCTACTTTGCTTGAGTTTTTAATGGAAAATGTTTTACAAAACTCTTGTAACACACACACACAAACCCCCATCCAAAAAAAAAGTTTTCTGATGTCTCTAATGTCCACAACAAAGTACGCATTAAAACAAACCTTTTTCAATCTCTTAATTACAGTAGGATTTATGGCAGTGCTGCACGGTGTCAGCCTGTGCAATTATATAACTGCAAAAGGCTGTGATTTAATTAAATAATACAATGTGCATGTGTGAACGTCTGTTTGTGTGCAGTCTGCATATTCATCCATCCATTTCATCCAT
Organism: Lampris incognitus; assembly: GCF_029633865.1. Lineage (NCBI taxonomy): Eukaryota > Metazoa > Chordata > Actinopteri > Lampriformes > Lampridae > Lampris > Lampris incognitus. Next base: position 88,214,487 of record NC_079213.1, on the reverse strand, counting down.
TCCCCAAACTGCTTATCCTACTCATGGTTGCTGGGATGCTGAGCCTATCCCAGCAGTCATTGAGCGGCAGGTGGGGAGACACCCTGGACAGGCCGCCAGACCATCACAGGGCCGAGCAGTCTGCATATCTACGCCCATAATGAAGAGGTGGCCAATCAGTCTCTGTTTAGGCAGTGAAGCAGGTGCAGTCTACGGTCACATGACTATCCGGTGTGCTGTGTGCAGACCAGAAAGAAGGGAAAAAAAACGACAACGCGCAGGTTAATGCTTTAATGCTGATGAACTGGTGGCAAACAATAAAAATAAATAAAAAACAATTGTCCACAATAATCGCAATATGACTTTTTCACTAATTCGTTCAACACCAATTTATGGTATTCTAGAAGTTCAAATACACCATGTGGCTTTTAGATACACATGATATGCAGACTGCCATGTCACTACCAGCAGATGTAGAAATTAACATGCATGGCCACATACACACAAACACATCCGGTGTAAAAAGATGCTGTCTCTTTCAGACATTTAAATTCCTAAAGAAAAACAGGGAAGTTTGATGACTGAGATCTGGACTGCTGCCCTGTCTTTCCTTACACACACACACACACACACACACACACACACACACAAACACAGAACAGCTACAAGCTCAGATGGTTTCCTGTCCCACGCAGACCTTCAGGTGACTGCCATAAACAACGGTGGTAATGCATGTGCCCCTGGTGTCAGCTGGCTCCCCTGTGTTTTTGGTGAGGGGACGCCCATGCGTTTCTTCACACCAACTGCAAAGCGCGTCACGTCGATACACCTGAGGACAGCCTCATTCCACGATGGGGCGCGTGTGAGACACGAAGGTCAGCCCGAGAGAAAGAGGGAAAGTGGGAGCATGAAAGAGAAGTGCTGGAATGGAAATTGGTTAGAAAAAAAAGGAGGCGGTTGCAGAGAAAGAAGAAAAAGTTTGCGAGAGGAAGTGGCAGGCAGTGTGTGTGTGTGTGGGGGGGGGGGGCAGAAGCCTTTGAAGATGAGAGACAGAAAGTATGACAGGCAGAACGAGAATGGAGAGCAGCATCCTTTTGACCGCGTGGTCTCAAGCTTGCGACTCGTCCATCTTAAATAAATCCTGTGCTCCTTTTTTCCATATTTTCTTTTGGTATGATATAAAATACAGATTTTTTTCCGTCTTTTTTTGAGAGAAACTTAAGAGAAAGGTAGCCTTAGTATTATAGTGACAGTTTGGCTGTGTTTTGAGAAAAAGGGGGGAAAAAAGAAAGAAACGATGACTAAAGCTGTCAAATCTCCTGGGCTCACTTTCTCCCGCCCTCCCCCCCCCCCTCTCTCTCTCTCAAAATCAGCCCCGTGACAGCATTGAACCCATTCCCAGTCAGTCCTTCTGTCATAGCACAAAGGAATGCAGAGAGCGGAGAAACTGTTGTTGGTTGTTATAAATATCCTCCCCTTGCAGAGTCCTACATTCAGCGCAATTAAACGCCGTTTTAAGTCTTCAAAGTTTAAACAGAGAGCCAGCAGAATTACCTTCTTTTATCAGCGCCACATTGTTTGTCTTCAAAGCCTCGTTTACAGACTTCAGCGTGGCCTCTGACGCGGCATTTTTCCCTGATTGTCTGCATCAAGGGACAGTGAGCGAGATGATAAGAATCGTGCTCATTGAGACAATTTAATGCCATTTCTTGGGAATTTCTCTCCCCAGATTGATCCTTTTGAACTGGAGAAATGAGCATGAAAACATTATTTTCCACTTCATTCCCCAAAATAAATGAATAAATACATAGAACTTGCCCGGTTCTTCAGCAGATGAAAGCTCCATATGGGAGTCTGCAGAAATATCTCTGGGCAAGACAGAGGGCGAATGAAACAAAAAGGGAAAAACAAAAAATCTTCGTCACTGATGAGCTCTGTGGTCAACATTTGCATAGTTTGTTTATGTAATATGAAGAGATATCTTTGAACGACACAGAAAAAAATATGCCATTGTTGTGGTTTGTCAGCATTGTGCTTTCACACCCAGTAATTCCCTGTGACAGAGGGGTTCTGGGCTCCATTACAAAATGGCTGCCAGACTCCTGCCGGGATCCTGATTTAAGAAGATGTGCTAATATTGTTCTCCACCTTCCAGGCTTCTCTTGCGTTGCCTGCTCTTATTAGATTAGTCCTCTCCCTTTCTCTAAAAACACACTGGAGACAGCATCTGGAAGTCATATCTGTGGCTACCAAGAGCTTTAAACTCATGCCAAGGACTGCAGGAAGGGCACCAGAAGGGCATTTGTGTGGCTAATAGGACAGGAAGCTGCCACTGTGGGCAAACCTGAGAACTTAATGTCTTATAAAGACTCATGGCCCTGTGCCATTTTGGTCCAGAGTTCATCAGACATGTATCCTCCATCTACAGAGAGTGGTAACTGCATTTAAATTTCAGTTGGAAAACTAGAATACAAAGATGTCAGTTACAAAGTGGTGACAGGCTTAGTAGGTCAATGGTTTGATTTCCTAGACTGTAAAGACATGACGCACTCTGCCCATTCCCAAAAAAACTACTTTTGATGTGCCCTTGTGCAAAGAACATAGCTCACAACTGTTTCAGAGTATGTCCACAGTAACTGTTTTTTACTTGCCGTTTCAGTCTTCCAGCCCCACTAAGCCGGCATTTCTTTGACCACCAAAAACAGATATTTTTGAAAATGCTTTCCGAAGTGGACAAATTTGAAAATGCCAGTCTTGCACTGTAGTGATGAAGACAAAACCTGAGTTTAATGAAAACACTGATGTATGATTGTCACATGATCAGTGTTTTCCTATTGTTTCAGTGTTTCCATGTGGATGGCAAACTTTCTGAAAGCGGTCAAAAAATATCAGTATGGACCAGGGTCAGACAGGGAACAGAATTCGGCCCCTGCAATTTTCATCTCAATTCAATTCAGTTCAATTTATTGTCATTAAAACAATGTGCAGGCACATGTTAAAAATGAAATAAGGGGTGCAGCAGACACAGACAAACACAGCAAACACAGTATAATATATACACACATGAAGATCAACAGCTAAAAATAAGTTAAAAAAGAGCACGAGTACAAAATATTTAAAAAATATCCACAGACATTCAGTGGATAGCCAGGTTCAGGTGGGCAACAGCTTGGGGGAAGACGCAGTTTTTAAGCCTGGTAGTGCGGGCTCTGAGGCTCCTGTAGTGCCTCCCAGAGAGCAGGGAGGAGAACCCACCCACCCCAACCATGGACTGGTTGGGGTGGGTGGGATCTCTGCTGATGCTGAGACCCCTTCGAAGGCAGCGTTTGTGATAAATGTCTTTTATGGCTGGGAGCTGGGTACCAATGATATGATGGGTCGCCTTGACGACCCGTTGCAGAGCTTTCTGGTCTACTGATGTGCAGTTGCCGTACCACACTGAGATGCAGCTGGTCAGGATGCTCTCTATGGTGCAGTGGTAGAAGTTGGTGAGAATTTTGGGGGATAGACTGGTGCTCCTCAGCCTCCTCAGAAAATGCAGGTGTTGTTAGGCCTTTTTCACAAGGGCCTGGGTGTTTGATGTCCAGGGGCCTCATGTATCAATCGTTACTATGGGCAAATTTGTGCATACACACCCATGGAATGTTTTAGCCCTCAAGATTGTCTGACGGGCAGCAGAAAAGCATGATGGTTATTTGTAATTCCTTCCTCCTAACATCTATTGTCTACCTCTTGCAATGAGCAATCACCCAGGCCTGCAAAGTCATCAGTGTTAGCCAATCGGTGTCTAAATTCAGGGGCTACCCAGGTTCTACACTGGTCTCTGAGATAAACTTCAGCGCTAAAAAATCCCATAGGTGTGTACGCACAAATTTGCCCATAGTAACAATTGATACATGAGGCCCCAGGAGAGTTCCTCATTGATGTGGACTCGAAGGAATTTAAAGCTGGAGACACGCTCCACTTCCACCCCATTGATGTGTATGGGGAAGTGGCTGCAGTTTCTAGACCTCCTGAATTCCGCAATCAGCTCCTTCGATTTCTGAGAACCAGATACATTGAGAACCAGATTGTTGGTAGTGCACCATGATGTGAGGTGCTGAATTTCGTCCCTGTAGGCTGTCTCATCATTGTTGGAGATACAGCCTATGACTGTGGTGTCATCTGCAAACCTAACTATTACATTTGAAGGATGAGTTGGCAGACAGTCATGGGTAAAGAGGGAGAAAAGGAGGGGGCTCAGAACACAGCCTTGAGGGGCACCTGTGCTGAGGATGAGGGTGGAGGAGGTGTGGTCACCTAACCTAACAGACTGAGGTCTGTTGGTCTGAACCAGTCCCCTTTTTCACCAACATATGCACTATGAGTTACATAAAGCAATATCAGGCCATTTATAACATAGGCTAAACAATAGATATCAAGTTGGCACCCTGACATCAAGTGTACGTACAGGGTTTTATAAAATAATGTCTTAAGAAATAGCCTAGAGGAAGTCAGCACCCTGAGAGGTGCTTTTGGGATTATATTCATTTGACAACGGGTAAACCAACTCTCAGTGCACTTATGCTACAATCCGTAACATAAAACAAATGTGACATAATCATATTTCATGAATGTAGTCTATGACAAAATGCAATGCTGTCATCATGAAGCAAAACAGTCAAACTCAATTTTCACACAGGACAAAAGCATTCCTTAATGTAGGCCTAGCCTAATGATGATCTGGAAATGTGTCTGAAAGTGGATGTTAATTAGCAGCGCTCTATTTATAGTCAATCATCTGACATATGTGTTCCCAGCTGATCTGATGCAATTCACCACATCAGATCTAACAGTCAGGATTTCGTGCTACTGGCACTATTTAAACGGGTTCATTCACTGCTGTTGTCAGGCTGGGACAAGCAGCATGCCTGCACCCTATTGGAGCAGACCCAGAGTGGACTGAGCCATAATCAGCTGAGCCATAACAACACTCTCGCCTTGACATCATTTAAAAAACAGCACAGCACAGTGGCCTTAAGCAGCAAACAGAATAGAATAAATAGCATGTCTTACCTTAGGCGATGGGAAGAAGTCTCATCAGTACATTATAAGTGGCATTGCTATTTTTTAATAAATGTGCTAACTTGAAACATTTTGCATCATCAGCCTTGAGTTTTATTTTTCTCTCTGACCTTTTCCATGCCACATATTTGCATTTTGGGACCTTTATCCATTTCAGGCTAGCTTTATTTTAACTTTTAGCTTCCATTTGTTCTCTCTTGATTTGATTATTTCCCGCTTGACCTCTGACATTACATGGATGGATGCATCAACTTGAAGGGGTGGGGTGAGGATGAGGAACTTCCTGCACCTGCCTTACAGTATAGGTAGCTTATTGACAATTGGGGTCATGTAACCCCCAATCAAATAGGCTGTTTCAACATCAAGTGGGCGGCAGCCAGCAGGTCACATTTAATTCCCCTACAATTTTTCCCCCCCACATTGCTGTCCTTGCGGCCCACTAGTGGGCCGGCCCATCTGGCATTTGCCAGAGTTGTCAGATTGCCAGTCCAAGCCTGCTTTAGACGAAAAAACTTTCTGTTTTCGCCGTTTCACTAATTGAATTTTCACAACTTTTGCCAATTGCCAAATGTATTCAGATTAGTATGGACATAGTCTTAATGGAGCTGATGGATTGGCAAACAACTTAACAGTGTTGGCCAACTCCCAGGTATGAACATGTATAATACTTTGTTGCATGGCTTTCTTCATTCGTGCACCCTATATATATGCCTCCACATCATAAGTGGGCTCATGAAAGACAGTTTGAAAATTCATATGTAGAGACAGCTATCATGTCCCTCGTGGAGAGAGCAGGACACTCCTGGCTGACACAGATTTGGAAAGTGGCCAGTGTCTTACACATACTCTCTCTAACTGAGCACACCGTGGACTCCATGAGTTATGCTAAACACAGATAAGGATTTGACTGGCTCCAAGTTAACACCAGGTGTAGGAGAAGGCTGGAGATAAATGAGATAAATGGAGGGAAGGTTGATTTTCAGGGTCTGTGTAGTTTGAATAACGGTTGGATAAAGAGAGCTTATTGGCGGCTTTGGGTTTGCCTGCAGTGATACTACTGGTGAGCGGGAAGGTGGAGAGGAACAAGTTCCCTTGAGGTCGTTGGAGTTTATTAACTGGCCAACTGAATGATATTATAATTCCTCAGTTATTTATTTGCTCAGCTTCGCTCGAGTAAGCTACACTGTCATTAATTCCTGAGCAGAAAGGCAACTGAAACAACATGGTCATAATGAGCTTGGTGGGCTGAGAGACAAAAATGAATGTTCCCTTTCGGTCCTTTTCAGCTTGAAAAGGACTCGTGCACAGAATTTGAGAGAAGCATTACACTTCGATCAAAGTGGTGAGATATGAAGAGTTGCCTAACACATGAAGGACCAGAACTTGATATATTACAAGCATATTATATTACAAACAACTGGATCTCCCATGTGCAGCTATCGCTCTAGTATTGTGCAGACTGTTTCCAGCGGCTGCAGAGAAAAGAGCAGACTTTAGCTTAGCGTGTCAAATAACCCACACCTCTCTATTGTTTAGCCTTTAAGCGAGACACATCAGAGATGTTTTAGACTTAGCTGCCAGGAGAGTGCCTGCAGATTGTGCATTGTAATCGAGATCTGTTCAGAATTTGCAATTTGTCCAGAGGATATATATGTAGATAGTGAAAGTAAGCTGGCTGAGGAGCTTTAAAAATCAGTCTGCTGTAAATCACTTTTGACCAAAAAAAGCAAGTCCAGCATACTTAAATTTATTTTAGCTCTGGTCCCCATCAGTTTTTTTTTTTTGTATAATGCTAAATCTACATTTTACGGATAGGCAGGAAGTCCTTAAGCAAAGTGTATCTGCATGTATCAGGTATCAGGTCAGAGACTGTCAAATAATGTCTTCTTCACAAACCTCTGTATTACCCATTATGCTACACCTGTTTAGTGCAACGCATACAAGAAAGCAATCAATCATTAATGTTTTTATGAGTTTAGCATGATGGTGGGTTGTGCGGTTAGAAGTGTTGAACAGCAAGAGGGACTTGGTTATATCCCCAGGCTTCTTTGTGGAGTTCACATGATCTTTTGTTTGCATTCATGTCTTAAAGGCATGGGCGTAGGTTTCCTTTGACAACTGGGGGGCATATTTAGTGGGGGGTGTGGGGGTCCTCCCCCTGGGAAATTTTTAGCACCAAACACTTCCATTTTCTGCATTCTGGTGAATTTTTATGGACCAATTTGTGCCTTTTCTGCATCAATTTATGAAAGGAATGTCTTCATTTATGTAAAGGAAAACACAAAATTCAGATACCAGGCAACAGTTAAAAGTATAATGGAATATAATGCAGTAAGGCTCTCTCTTGGGCATTTTGCATTGCTCTCAAATATTTATTCTCCTGTAGATCAACTTTTCTCATTTAATATCTCTGCTGAGTCAACACACATATAGGCATGATTTACTCTTCTGTCCTTTTTTGTATCTTTTGTTTGGAAAAGTATCCTCTTTAAATGTGCATGTGCACCTATTCACATCAATGATAAATTAATACATTTTAATTAATTTATAAACCCCTGGACTTTAATAGCTCATGTGTTTCAGCAAGATGTCTGCTCATGTTCAAAACTTTCCGCACATTTAAAACATATAACATATATCCTATAATCTGTGTTTTGGGATGATTTTTAGGAATCATGTACACAAGAATACATCACATTTTGGCCATAACTGATTAAAACGTTGATCAAATATATTAGAGAATGAGACCTTGCTAAAGCCTCTAAATAATTCTGGAAAACAAAACCTTGGGCTCCAAAGTTTCAATCTACACAAAAACAATGAAATCACATCTTTGACATAAAGGATTACTCTTAGCGGTACAATATTGATCAAAACCATCTTATTCTTTGTGCTTTTGAAAGTAGATCAATAGTTACCGGAGAGAAGTATGTTTGTCTGTTGAACTATACAAAAAGCATAATTCACAGCCACCACGGTTATCAACCTGTCTGCCTGTGCATGGTGCCAGAGGAGAGGAGATGTTCTGCTGCTGCTGACTGAGATCACAACACTGTGTATGCGTATACCTCAGTGTCACGATTTCAAAATAAAAGTTTCAAATTTAGTTTTTTTTTTCCTCTCCCTCGGTATAAATTATACCCGTTTCCAATACTGGCGGGGAACGCGTCCCACCTGGTTTCTATGCCGTAGCTTTAAGGTGCTCTGGTTTACAGCCAAGGCCCATAAGCATGCATGTTAGGTGAATAGGGGATTCATAATTGGCCATTGGTATGAATGGTAGTGTTATTGATATTCATGGATCCTGAGATGGACTGGCAACTAGCTAAGGGTGTCTTCCTGCCTTCCACCTAAAGCCTGTTGGGTTGGCCTCCAGCCCCCTGACCCCCAGGGCCACCCTGAAATTAATATAGCAGGTATGGAGAATAAATGATTCTATATATTATAAATGGTGATCTATAAGTGATAAATAAATTATTCTCTCCTGGGGTCTGCTGTTATAGTAGCATTCCATCAGTTCCAGATTCTCAGCCCATGTCCATGAATGTCCTGTTCAAGTAGCCCAATTCTCATCAGGTTGCTCTGGTTCTCCAACACCTGATGTGGACCTTGTTAACTCAGGCGACGTCCGAGCCAGTATGACTCTATTCATGTTACTCTCACTCATATCTGAGGTATAGTTGGCTTGTACAGCATTAGGAGTCTAAGCCATGGACTCTTACTGCAGACTTATCCCAACCATGGTTTGAACCCCTGATCTCCAGCGGGAAAGTCAGCATTCTTCCCTCCAGAGCTATCCAGCTGACCTCCAAACTGGGAGAGTGGCTCCAGCAGATTCCAGAAACAACATCTGAGGTCTCTGCCCAGAAGAGTGCAGTCCTAGGAACAGCTAAGATACTGTGCAGAACCCTCAAACTCCCAGGCCTCTGGTAGAGGACCCGAGCTCGAGGAAGACAGATGCCACCCAGAAAAGGGTGAGAGGAAGATTTTTACACACACACACACACATATATATAATCCAGTGAGTCAATTTTTTATGAGACGGTCTCAACAAAGAATTTACTTGACTCATTGGATTTTTTATTTATATATATGTATATATATATATATATATATATATATATATATATATATATATATAATATAATGAAAGAAAACAGGATATCATTGTCAGTTACTCATCTTATTTTAGGATTATCTAATTACGCTTTTAAGGGTCACCAATTCATAAATCTCAGTGACTTGACTATTACTTGTAACATGACAAGAAGAATCGAAACACAAGAGGAATGTTAATATTATGGTGTGAAGTGTCATTTTTTCCATCTTAATTCATTCAGGAAAAGTCAGCTAATCATGTACACATTTTTCTACCAATGACAAACCTTCCCAGGTGGGAAGTGCCAAACATAAGCAATGGTATTCCAAGTGCTAATTGACCTCGGTTGCTCAAGCGTACCTCAGCAGTTGTTTTTTGTCTTCAAGTAGAGGACATTACTCATTCCCAATCACATACCATTCGGTTCAGGGATCTGAGCCGTTGAGGCTTGCTTCTCCAGCCCTTCTGCGGCCATGTCAAGGTTTCTTTTCCGGCATGGTCTCAGTTCATCTTTAACCTAAGCGCACTGACCTTGAGTGTTAATATGGGCTTTCAGATTTGTAATGGTGGTGTAAAACGCCATCTCTGACATCTTTCTACAATCACTCTTAAGTGCTCAGTTGGGGTCAAAGCATCTGGTTAATTGAGAACACCTTGGCATACAGCTGACATCGTTTTCGGTCCCTGTAAACTCCAGGGTCATCACTTGTGTCTCCCGGATTGGTGCACTGGCACTAGTGCACATGAAACTACTTTCACTTTGCTGTGACTCAACACGGACGTTATAATACTGACTTGTACTGAACCCTCAAATAAACCCTGCCAGTTTGTTTCTCTTTATGTACAAGACAGTTTACGCAGGAGGTTTGAAAAGTTCTGTTCCATCCTATTCTGTGTCTATATATAGCTGTGGATGCAGGTACAGAGTCTCCAAGATAACTGATAGGGGGAAAAAAAGTATTATGTATGGTCTTTTCATGGAGTTTGTCACGTATGGGTTAGGACGGTAGGTCAGTCACAGAAACATATCACTCAGCCTCCTGGAGACAAAGTTGGACAAACAAGAGCCTTTGCTCCCCATCCTCCCTTTTTCTTCTTTTTTGTCTTCTCCCGTTCAGTCACACTTCAAGGGTGGCGAATAAATGACGCGAGCGATGAAAATAAGTGTTTATTCATGTGCTCCTTCAGTCGCATTCTCTCCAGACAATAACTCTGAACGCTGGAGACGTTCCCAAATGGGTTGAATTTGTTCTGAAGATGACTTGCTTAATGGCTTGTTTGTTGATACCATGTCTATTCTTCTTGGTCGTTTCCAGTTTGCAGCAATAACAGGGAAATCTTAAAAATGAAATAAATTTGCATGAAAATGAAAGCTGTTGTGGATGCATAAAAACAGTGTTTCAAAGGGAACTCATTTAAATACAGAATGCACATTGCTTTTGTGCGTCGTGTTTGACAACAATGAGAGCTGAACTGAACATGACGCAGAAACTTAAGCCTTTAGCTTTGCAAGTATTAATGAAATATTAATCAAAATGTCTACCTATTCAGCAATGTTCAGAAACTGTAAAAAAAAAAAGAAAAAAAGCAGAAGACTGGCTCTATTAAAACATCCTTTTAAATACTGTTTTATGTCAGTATTTAAAGAAGGGGAAATATGTACAGAAACTATTTCATTTTTTATTCTGAAGGGAAAAAAAAGAATAAACACAATTTTGATTGACTTGTAGAAATGAATGATTTCCATTGTGTTTGTGGCATTAAAGGTAGCACGACTGCTAATCATTGGCTGTTCTCTGTATAATTCCCCACTGTACATGGTAATTGCATTATAAAAGGGGATACTGGGTTTCCTCCAATTGCACGGTTAGCATCACTGGCGTGTGCTGAGCCAAATAGACTGTGGGATTGATGGTCAGGAAATGAGCACACATGCTGAAATCAACCGCTCTCCCACGATTAGAGCTATTCGATTTCTTTCTCTGGAGCCACGCCGGACAAGTGCTGTGGACCATTTTTATTTGTGTGTGTTGAGCTCCTGCAGACAGCCTTTCGTATTTGTGTGCGGGTGTGTGCGTGCGTGCGTGTGTGTCTGTGTGTGTGTGTTCGTGCGTGCCTGGGTGCATGTGTGCGTGCGTGCATTTTTTAGATAGATAGATAGATAGATAGATAGATAGATAGATAGATAGATAGATAGATAGATAGATAGATAGATAGATAGATAGATAGATAGATAGATAGATAGATAGATAGATAGATAGATAGACAGAAAGAGAGATAGAGAGAGAGAGAGAGAGAGAGAGAGCATGTGTGTGACTGTATGTGTGCACACCTGTGGCTCTACAAGGTGGTGGAAGAAAGGTATTGCAGGCCCTGATGCAGTATGCCTCTGTAGACCTGCTGTGTGCAGTGTTAGAGGCCCTCGTCCAGCTGAATGATGCCCTTGGGCAGTAGTGGCTTTCTCCTGGCCGTTGGGCATCCTGCGATTAGCCTTGCACAGAAGAAGATGAAGTGTGACTGGTAATCCACTGCCACAGACAGCTGCAGCCTGGCTGATAGGCCTGGCTTGACCGCCCCTCGCCTTGAGCGTTTCATGTATATGTGTATGTTTATGTGTGTATCTGTGTGTGTACGGGTGTGTGTGCCTATATGCATACATGTGTGACTGAGCTGTCTGTATGTGTGTGTAAGTGCATAAGCCTGTGGCAGTGAGTGTGGATGCGCGCTCATGTTTATGGGTGTGATGGGGAGAGGAGGCATTGGTGCCACACACCCACAGAATCAATCAAAATGCCAATCAAATTGCAAAGCTACAGAAAACTGTCTCGAAGACTGTAAGAAACAGAAAGTAACTTTTTTCAGGACTACACATTTGACCCTTGTTTATCCAGAGGGCTGAGCTCGCCCACTCTTCCTCAGACAGTCATAACGGCATTACCCTGAATAAACCACAGTCTTATACTGTTGGCCTTCATATTGACATCCACTGCAGCAATGCAATAAAGCTTAAATCCATGATTTCCTCAAACTGTCCCTCCCTCTGGTAGCGAGAACTACCAATATGGTGTAGCAGCCATTATCATTTGTATACCATCAGCTCAGATGTAAATAGTAGTTCCCACCTTGTAAAAATGGCATTCTCAGACCTAAGCTAACACATGTAATCTAATGTATTACACACTACAGTACATCAAACTATATCAGAACACTGTTTTACTGCAATATTGATCATATTATTGGTAGATCATCTATCCAAACAGAAGCATCGCCCCATCGTCATCACTTTTCAATCCTTTTCCTGTTTGAGTAGGAGCATCAAAAATTTCAACAGTGGCTATGTGGAGAGTTGTCTCCAGCCATGGTAAAGAACCAGCCATGGTCCAGGTGGATAAAATAGCTAGCTATTTATCAAATCCAAAATGTCAGCTTTAAGTGCTTTGCTCAGTCACCATGGGAAGCACAAGAGTTACTGAGTGTCTCTATCTTTCAGGCTCTCACTGTCCTCTTATCAATTTCAATTTAAACCCGTCAAGCCAACAAGAAAAAAAAATCAAGGAGAAATCGGACCACAGGACCGAAATATCTCTCTCCCACAGAGTGCTATCTCATTTGACACGAGCATATCTGAGTTCTCCATGAGCGGTGGGGTTTGAGGTTGGGGGAGGGGGGTTGGGTGGCTGAGGGAGATCTAAGATGCACATGTAACATAGAGAGAGGCAACAACAGACTTCTGCAGTCTCGTGTTACTCATGGTCCAGCTGTAAGGTTTCTGCTTGCCTGGGAGGCATTGTTGTTTTATTTTAGTTGGAACGGCAGCCATAGCCAGGCTTTTAATAACATTAGCCACAGTTGGAGCGGCGCGTGATTACAGGATGGGAGCTGGGGAGGGGGGAATGAATCCCAAGAGAAGAAAAGAGAAGAATAAGAAGAGAAATTAACAAGATACATTGTGCAATCGCAGGCAGCCATTTATATCTCACAAGGTATCTTTTGTTTTATTCACTTTGACCTGAGCCACGATCTGGCCTTTTGCATTTGCCTTGACTCAAACTGTACATTGGCTCCATCCCATCCCCTCCCTTCCCATCTCCCTTCTTTCCTTCCTTTCCCCTCATCTTGCCTCCTACCCATTGCTCGGTTTTCGCTCTCATTCACCCATGAGACCTGGCGGTGATTTTTAGACAAAGCAGCTGACTTCAGGTCTGTTTACGGGCACGATCTCAGGAAGTCGACATCAGATAAGGGAATTCTTAGGATACACAAGACGAGCAGATACATTTCCAGTGAGACGGCCCAGCAAAGGATATGGCTTAAATGATATTACCAAGGGAAGGATGTGAGTTGAAAGTTCAAGGAAAATGAATGTACATTAATATGTGTGTGTGTGTGTGTGTGTGTGTGTGTGTGTGTGTGTGTGTGTGTGTGTGTGTGTGTGTGTGTGTTGAGAGAGAGAGAGCGAGAGAGAGAGAGAGTATCTGCTGTCTGTAATATAGCACCAATTCTAAGATGACAACATCTACTTGGAAGTGATATGCCTAGCCTATCAACATTTGAGCAAGAGCGAGCAAAATAATTCTGGCTTTAACAAACTCCAAGCAAAGTTTGTGTGCTTTCTGCCACATTACCTGATGGTTTCTTCCTTTGGTAATGACACCAGTTCTTGGGCAGATTCTCGACTTACCATTAAGACCAGCTCTCAGCTCCTCTCCTCCTGTGTGCTGTACTGCACAAACACCCTGGTTAATATCTCATCCAGTCAAACTGTATATGGTGAGGGAGACAAAAACAAGTGCAATGTCACATCACATACTGTCAGTTTGACCTCTTCTGACTAAGTTAAAGTTGGACCGAAATACAATTTTTTTCTAACATCACATATTACTTATATGTTCATGCCTTTTGTACTGTCTCTACCTACTGAAAAAATATGTAAGCATAAAAGGTAATCTATTTTTCTCTATTTAAGGGAGCTACCCCAAGTTCTGCTTTTGTTAGCTGATTTTGTTTTCTAATACTCATGATGTCGTCAGACAAACTCATTTGCATACATGTCTTTATGCATGCTCAATAATCCAGGTAAGAAAACCAAAGAAGGCTGAATCAGTTCATCTGGATATGTTTATCGACAGATATGTTTCATCACTCATCTAGGTGACCTCTTAAGTCTTATCTGCAGCCCTTCTCTGACACTGGCCAAAGGATGGCACAACACAGGAGAGCTAACACGTCAGGCCAGTCTACACCCATCTACACTCTTTCAAGGATGAAGATGTGAACATCCTTGATAGGGAGGAACGCAGTCAGAGGCCATCTATGTTAAGAGCGAATGACCATCCCTGAACCGAGGGGGGGGGGTAAGAGTACATTTCCAAAGCCTCTGTAAATAGTATACATGGTCATTGAAACTGTAGCTAATGGTCACACCCATATTTGCATATAAAACTGGTCGTTGGTTTCTGTTGTTATGCAACTGTATTGTTTATATGGGTGGGGAAACATGCAGTCAGTTTAGACTGAAGAGGTCACTTATACCCCGTTTAGACTGGCAGCCCAAATCGGATTTTTGGCAAATCCAGATTGGAATCTGATTTTTTTTTTTTTATGTAGTCTGAACAGCAAAAAACACATTGGAATCTGAACTTTGCTAATTGGATTTGAGCCACATTCGAAGGTGGTTTCATGTCTAATTCAAATCGGATTTCTAAAGATGCGTCTCAGTCTGGACGCTCTAGCCACTCAAATCGGATTTCAATCTGTCCATCACGTCACTCGCACGCGACACAACACAACACATGTTAACGTCAGATTCTGAGCGCAGAAGTTCAAACCCACATGCAACGAGAAGGAAGAGGGTATAAATGGAGAACAATAGTCACTGGAGAGACGAAGAAAACCCCACCTAGAATAGAACAGAAAGTTTATTTCGCCATATATAACCAGTACGAGTACAGGTACATTGGGATTCTTGTCATCGCTTGTCCTTAGTGTCTCGTCAGTTCTAATCAATTCCTTATTTCAGTTCTTAGGTTCACAACTAAACAGTTCACGTCAATGTGACTATGACCGTAATATAGGCGGTGCTAATATTAACATTCAAGTAATATTCACCTTGTTTTAAAGCCACGAATGATGCTTTGCAGGTGATCGCCCACTGGAAGCCTGAAGTACTCGTTTCACAGTGCAGACAAAGTGGTACAAACTTCATGCACAATCACGCACACAGTCGCTTTTCCGATCCCAAAGAGATGTGCAACGGTTCGGTATCCTGAGCCGGTGACTAGCCAATACAGTGACCCGCTTCTCCACACATATTGCCCGCCTGAGCTGCGTGTCTTGTACGAGACTGGGTCGTCGGCGGTCACAGATCATATCGAATGTCCCCTGGCGCATTCTGAAGTTGGCAAGCCGCTTGTCATCGTCAAATGCCCCGAGGACTACATTTTCCCACCAATCCCACCACACTTTTCGGGTTGCACCACATCTCGCGCTGCCTAGCGAAGCCTGCCGTGACAGCAGCACGGAACATTGTGGTCTACACCAGCCTCCTCCGTCGCTGATACTGTCTGGTGCGACGGAAGAGTTCTGCGCCGCGACTTGACAGTGCCTGAAGGGTGAAATGACATATTTCCATGGTGTTTTGTTGTTGTCTGTCTGCACAGAAGTCGCCAGCATATTACATCACACAACACTCGTGCAACGTACCCACGCCTACGTCTTTACCACAGCAGCCGGTCGTCGATGTGGCTGCAGTCTGAACAAAGCCAAATCGGATCTGATCACTTGCAAATAACAGTCTGGACAGTCAGTCCCAAAAATCAGATTTGAGAAACAAATCGGATTTGCCTGCAGTCTAAACGGGGTATTAGATGAGTGATGAAACGTTTCTCTCTATCCAGATGAACTGATTCAATCTTCTTTGATCATTTACATACAGCCAATCAGATCAAATCATCAAATTATAAATCCCCGCCCACCCGTTCCTCCGGCCTTTGCTTGTACTTGTCAGTTGCCGTGCTTCCATAACGTATCCTTATGCACATTTTGAAGTATCGCATTAGAAAAGGTTTATGGAAACGGCATAATTCAAAAACACTCCGTTCTTTTCGCAAATAAAGATTTTTACACACGCTTGATGTTTTTTTTGGCTTTTTCCAAAAAAAGTTAATGTGCTAAATGGGAGATGGAAACACCTTTGTTCCGACGTAGCGAAGAATTAACTCACATGACTGATCCGCTGTTTCCGCTGTCGCCGTCTTCCAGGATGGTTCCCACAACGCGCATTTATTTGTCTTAGTCTCCGGACAACATGAAACATGGAAAATAGCGACATGAAAGAACGATTACAACTTTCCCAATTGAAACAAATTCCTGAAGACCTCTCTCCATTTCCTCTCATAGATGGCCAAGGCGACTGGATTTGTTTCCGGTTTTCTTCTTCTCTTGTTTATGACAGCCATGCTAACGTAGCCTATTTTACGTAAGCTAGTAACGTAACCTAGTTTAATCCAAATCAGTCGACGGAAACGCGTCTAATTCGCTTTTTTTCATACGAAAGTTCACTCAAAATCCGCTAGGCAGTTGGTGGAAACAGGCTTTGTTCAGACTGCAGGCAAATCGGATTTGCTTCTCAAATCAGATCTTCAAACTGTCCGCACTGTTATTTGCAAGTGATCAGATCGGATGTGTATGTCCAGACATCCCAAACCTGCCTGCATGGGTTGCTGTGGTAACGACGTCGGCGTGAGTATGCTGATGACACGGTTTACCAACGGGGAAACATGAGAAATGGACATCTATCATCTCGCCCTCCAAACAGTCGCACTGTCGCGGTGCACAACTCCTCCGTCGCACCGGACAAACTCAGTGACGGAGGAGGCTGGTGTACATTGTGACATTCTGTACCGCAGTCATGGCGGGCTCCGATGTGCAGCGAGAGGTGCCCAGTGTGAGAGACAGTTTGAAATACGATTTGAGCGGCCAGAGTGTCCGGACAGAGACGCATCTGTAGAAGTCCGATTGGACTCGCATTTCAAACCACCTCCAAACGCGGTTTAGATCCAATTTGCAAATATTGCATTTCACGTCGGGGTTTTTTTTTTCCCGGCCCAGACTTTCTAAAAATCAACGTGGATACAATATGGGTATGCCAAAAAAAAAAAACGGATTTGGGCTGGCAGTCTGAACAAAGTCTAAATGGATGGATATAAATCAGGACTAGACCACCCCCACACAGTTCTTGATGCAAGTAATAACAGTTATGGATAAAGCATAAAAAACACGTTATTAGTCATTTAAACCTGCTAACATCTATTTCAGCATCCCTGATATAGTCTCTGCACCATTGCCCTTCATGACCTTTTATTTCACATGTATAAATCAATCCTTGTGTATATGTCTGAAGATTGTTGTGTTTGTAATGTTATTCTATGTTAAGTACACTGAGACAGCCATGAAACTGGAGTAAAATCCCATGTTTATGCAAACCTACATAGCCAGTAAACATTCTGAAACATAATATTGTGGCAGATTTTTTTTATTATTATTATTGTGTTCAATATTTTTAGAAATCAAAATTGAAATCTGATTACTGACTTCAGTCTTTAAGGCATGATTTGACCTGCTTTCTGTTGTTGTTGTTTTGTTTTTGTGCTTTTTTGTGTGATTACGTTTCGCGCCAAGATTATACATTTGAATTTAAATATATTCATATCCACCCCTTTTCTGCCTGTGACTGTTTCTTCCTCTCTCATGCTCAAAGAGTGCTGGCTCCCCCAGCTGAGCTTACAAGCCAAGCTGTCACTTCTGTCGAGGCACGTAGACTGGAAAATGCATGGCAGCACTGCAGACAGAGGGACCAGGCTCACATCCCAAACCAAGGCTTGGACAGGTATTGGCTGGCCTGGATACTGAACAGACAGCCACAGAACTTGGATCTTATCCGAGATCTAAAAGGAAGGAGAACAGAAAGAAAGACAAAGAAAGAACGAATGAAAGAAAAATAAGGACAGAAACAAAGTGAAAAGGAGAGAGTTCAACGCCATTGCTTCTCTGAATTAATACCTAGTTAGTCAAAACAACGTGGAATCAACAGGTGGAACATCATTGGTTTGGCACAAGTGGACAAAAGAGGAATGGATTGCATTGTTTGCTGTCAGAGTAGTGGAGTAGTGTCTCACCACCAGCACTGGGCAAAATGCTGGGAAGATAAAGAAGGGGAGAGACAGAGCAAGAGGAGGGTGGGTTGTTCCTGCATTGAGCAGAACATCAGTCATAATCTCCAAGTCAATAGCAAGCGGTGGAGAGCTGCTCTAATGAGGTGTCCTTACCTGCCACTTCCTATCCTCCCTCCTCCTCTCCTTCCCTCTTGCTCTGTCTGCTCCTCGCAGAGGTCTCCCCTTGCACCTTCTGTTCAGAACATCACCCTTACCTTTTCCTTTTCTCTACCCCTTTATTTTGATTTGATTTAACCAGTCTGATGACTCCGCAATCACGCTTTAATTCACCAAGTGAATGCACAATGGGTGCACAACAAGGGTGAGGCATTGTGAAAGTGCAATAACTTCAGTAAAATTGCTGCCAGGATTTGATGTAGTTACAGGTTTGCAAAGTGTAAGATCCTAGAAATACTAATACAAAATATTGGAACAAATAAAAAACAGAAGGATTTGCAGGAATCATTTGATTTCTCCATAAGAGTGTGTGTGTGTGTGTGTGTGTGTGTGTGTGTGTGTGTGTGTGTGTGTGTGTGTGTGTGTGTGTGTGTGTGTGTGTGTGTGTGTGTTAGTGATGGGGGACGGGTGTTACTGCAGCAATGGTGGGGGGTACGGATGCACCAAAACCCTCTTCCAAAGGGGAGCTTATCAAACTGGGGATTGTTCAGGTCAGCAGCCATGTTCTCTCACCTTTTCCATCATGTGTCCTGCAGGTTTTTGATAGATTGCATTGGGCAGCCAGCAACTCCCTCAGCCTTTTGACTGACACTACTGCCCCGCCCTGAAGTGGGAGGAGGGAGAGCCATACCAGTGATGGACGAGTATTATTAGTTTTCCTGTAGCAGCATATCTGTATGATCGGACCAGGTATGGCTGTAACATTTCAAGCCGTTAAAGTCGACATAGGGAGAGGATGGAGAAGTTGTTCTTTTTAATACTAAGCCCGGAGTTTTAATCCCAGATAACTGTGTTGACTCTGGGTGGCACGGTGGCACAGTGGTTAGTGTGGTCGCCTCACAGCAAGAAGGTCCTGGGTTCGAGCCCCGGAGTAGTCCAACCTTGGGGGTCATCCTGGGTCGTGCTCTGTGTGGAGTTTGCATGTTCTCCCCGTGTCTGCATGGGTTTCCTCCTGGTGCTCCGGTTTCCTCCCACAGTCCAAAGACATATAGGTCAGGTGAATTGGCCTTACTAAATTGTCCCTAGGTGTGAATGTGTGTGTGACCCAGGTTATTTTCCATTTCCCATGAAGCATTTAAGGAACCTCAGTAATTTAGACTGCAAAATAACCTGGGTTACATGTGTCAGCCCTGTGATGGCCTGGCAGCCTGTACAGGGTGTCTCCCCGCCTGCCGCCCAATGACTGCTGGGATAGGCTCCAGCATCGCCGCGACCCTGAGAGCAGGATAAGCGGTTTGGATAATGGATGGATGGATAACTGTGTTGAAGACTGTGGTCCCCATCCCAGTCTCCAGACATCCATCCATCAACCCATTATCCAAGCTGCTTATCCCAACCGGGGTCGTGGGATACTGGAGCCTATCCCAGCAGTCATTGGGCGGCAGGCGGGGAGACACCCTGTACAGGCTGCCAGGCCATCACAGGGCAAGTCTCCAGACATTCCTGATCATATAAGAGTTTATGAAAAGGGGTCAGTGGGTTATTGTGCAGGTCAACCCACAGCTAAAAATTTTTGTCCCCGCTTTGAGACTTATATGGTGAACTCTCTTTGGTGGTTGGACTCAACATTTACTAAACTTCACAGTTTGTACAGGGTTCAGAGGCCCACGTTACTTGCACTATCCAGTGAAGCATTCACAAAAACAACTGTCCAGTCAGGACCCTGACCGATCGCTCAGGGCACATCGCCGTTACTGAGGTCGGCCCCGCCAGTCCACAGCCATGCATGTTTGATGAACATATCATTCATGAAATATGAACAAAGCAATTGAGGATGTCATGCTGAAATCAGACCTATTCTCCATGAAAGCCCTCATAATGGAGCAATACCAAGCCAGGTTAGGCAAATAGATTCAACATTAGCATCAGTGTGAGGACTCCTATTTTTTAACAATGCAAAAGCTTGATCATCTAAACCACAATAGAAACAGACTTTCTGAAGATATCCCATGTTCATCTGATACATTGGCACAATTCAGCAAGATTTACATCAGGGTCCAAACGGTGGGCTGAGAGTATGTGGGTTTACTCTGTGCTACTTCCTTGATAGTCACTCGGTCCACCATGTACTGAGTTCTCCAGGGTATGGAAACGTGTCTTATTTCCCGCTGCGTCGTCCCAACTAATCTCTTATCTTCCTGTCTCTCTCATGTCTTTCTTCTTAAAGCCTTCTCTTTCTTAGCCCAAGTCACATCTCTCATCCCTTAACTCGCTCTTATCATACCAGCGCACACTACCAACACCCCCCTTCCCCGCACACACACACACACACACACACACACACACACACACACACACACACACTGTACATGTACACAGATATCCAAAGGCACACACACTTGTAATACACACATAGACACAAGCACGGCACACATTCACAGTACATGCACACACACACACACACACACACACACACACACACACACACACACACACACACACACACACACACACACACACACACACACACTGTACATGTATACACAGACATCCAAAGGCACACACACTTGTTTTTTTTTTTCATTTTCCCCCTTTTCCGCTCTTTTTGAGCCGTCCAAGTCACTGCTCCAGCCCCTCTCTGCCGATCCGGGGGACACCCCGACTGACCAGAAGAGGCGCTAGTGCAGCAACCAGGAATAAATACCCACATCCGACTTCCCACCCGCAGACACGGCCAATTGTGTCTGTAGGGCTGCCCAACCAAGTGGGAGGTAACATGGGGATTCGACCCAGCGATCCTGTGTTGGTAGGCAACGGAAAAGATGGCACACACACACACAAACACACACACATACACACACACGAGTGTGCGTGCACAGGTACAAACAGACACACAAATACACATGCCCCTCTTCTCATTTATGCGGGCCTTTTCAAGTCTCAGCTTCGAGTTGTCCTCCCCAGGCATGGGCTGAGGAAAATATAAACTTAAATAGGGAAGGGGGCTTTTATCTACTGTATCAGCCGCTGAGGAAAGTCACTTCCACCAAAGCTTGTTTTTTTCTTTTTTTTTGGTAACTGCTGTGGAATTATAAAGGCTTCCAGCTAAATAAATAAAAGCTAATTAATGTGCACCTTTCCCTTCAACGGGACGGAGAGAAAAATGGTCTGCCACACTTGATTTGTGAGCTGCTCCATTCTGGGTAATGAAGAGGAAGCCTTCGTGGCTGAAAGCAAGACTCCGTCAAATGACAAGCGTGCGTGATTAAACAAAAATAGTTTAATAGTTAAAAATAGTTAAGAGAGCACCCTTAACCTTTCAAGTCATAATGTATTATCAGAGCACTCGCTGACGCCCCTAACCCCACCCCCCCACCACCTCCCCAAACACACCCTTGCACGGTGAAACCAGTGTTTGGCGCGCACTCTACGGAGAACATTTAAATTATCATATTACACGGACAGATATGAATCAAAAGCAAACAGAAAACCCGCAACAGGGAATGCGAGGGTAATGTTAAATGTGCATGCCTTATTAGCCCCCAGCACATTTTTTATCATGTGGGGGAAAGGCAATATGCACTCATGATGTAGTATCATTTAACAGCACAGGTCAGGATACCGTTGCGATCTCCACTTCCCATTTTGAGGCAGAATTCATATCGTCCGATAAAAAATGGATCCAGCCATGCAGTCAATGTCCACAAACACTGATAAGATGCTAATAAGCATTGATTATTCATGAATTCCAGAGATGGCTTAGTTAAGAGCAATGAATCAAATAACTATTGAGCTATATTTCATACGGCCACATTGATTCTTCAGTAATGATGAAATGTCTGGAATACATATTTTTTTTCTTTTCTTTTTTTTCCCCAGGTCAATTGTTTTAATTACTTCTATTTATTTATTTATTTTTCTCTGTACCGCTGCGTTACTGCATGACAAAACTAGCAGCAACAGAAAAGCTCCGATAGTCACAAAGCCATTTGTCTTCCTCGGTGTACAGCCTTGTTCACAACTTTCATAATGGAGGCTGAAGGAACACAGAGACTGACCACATCCTAAGGAGGGCGAGCTTTGCTAACCATGGAGAGTGTGCAGCCCGACGACAGGCGCAGGCTGCGTCTATCTTCGCTGAGCTCTTGCTATGTGTATCTTTGCTAAGCTCTTTGTATGTGTTTCTCATACACTGAGGCTTTTGTGGCGAGATGGAAGCACCGATAAATCACTTCTTTAAATTCAAACACCCAGCAGGGCTGAGGCACAGTTGCCTTTTAACCATTTCCCGAATAACACGTTTTATTTCAAAATATTATCCCATAGGCAGGACTGTAGGTTGATTCCTATCTGGACTACCAACATTTTTATTTATGTGCCAATATTTTCCTTTCTGTGCACTGATGTGTCTTGTTCTCTCTCTTTATCTCTCACTTATAGACGCACACGCACGCACGCACGCACGCACACACACACACACATATCTCTTGCTGCGTCACGCTGTTTTCCATTAGTTTAACATTGTGGCATTTGCAGCTTTCAAATTTCCAATTTAAGTTTGAATGCATCAAAGAAATAAAAACTTAAGAGTAAAACTTCCAATAGCACATGCAATGAAATTCCTACATGCAAAGAATTTTCCCACCGGCTTCTTGTAGACTGTTCTAACTAGAGTAACGCTGCACTTCTTCAGACTGTGTACTTTTCAGAGAAGAGGACATAGGTTCTGCTGACCTTCTCTTTTCTCTTACATGGTATTTAACATGCATGTTTCACTTCAATTTATGCGTTTGAGTTTACACTCTGTCACCATTCTAAATCACCGAAATAGTTTGGTAAATACGTAAAAAGTGGTCCTGAGGTAATCAGGCCTCCCAGAGCCAGGTTAAGTTGCCCTCTCTTGGGCACAATGTCTCATAATGTATATACAAAACCCTGCTCCCCAATGGCTAACTTGCTAACTTCCACTCGGCACTACAGGCCCTGGTCTCAATCAAGACTGAGCCTTTCCAGAGACAGACCTGGATCAATCGCAGCAGCAGAGACTCGAGGCAGCCAAGGACAGATGGGCCTAAGGCAACGATGGAGAGATGTACGAATAAATACATACACAGAGTTCTCACAGTGGGGGGGGGGGTAATTCCTAGTATAGATTTGGCAGGATGCAGCATGGAAGTAGCGGGTGGATAAAGTGTCTTTCCCACTAATCTGCTCTTCAGCTCGGGCTCTGAACACAGACTACAGACAGACGAAATCTCCGGATCGGAGGCAGGAGAAATTGAGCGAATGAGTGTGTCAGAAGGAAAGCATCCCATGGATCAGACGGACCCCTCAAATCTCTCCAGGAGGCTAAACTAAGCCTGATGTTTGACTCCACCTCCTCTGGTTTTACCGATTTAAGTTCCGTGATCATATCAATGGCTTTAACACAGGAATTAGGAATCAGGAACAGGGATCAGGAACATTTATTTGTCCTTTCATTCCATGCACATGCACACATGAAATGAAATGAAATATTGTTTCCTCCATCCCCCACCCCAGCACTGCAACACAAAGAAAAAAAAACATACGTACATCCAAACCTCAAGAACACATATATCCAACCCACAAAAACTACAAAACACATATATCCAACGTATTTAAAAAAAATCACTTTCCAAGAGAGCGAACGCCAGGATGACTCTCGGAACTGCTGGTCTGCATGGGCTAGCAGCTAGCCCAGCCTGCCCCGCTTCTGTGTCACATTAGACCGCCCTCAGTGTTTCCTCTTCAGGCGCAGCTCCAGGCAGGGCCGTGGTCCCTGGGCCTACCAGACGCAGCAGACCAAGCTACCCCAGCCGATCCATGCCAGCTCTCCCAGCCAGACACCCTCAACACACCGCCCCGCACTGCACATGACAACACCAAAAACACAGTCAACGCTAGGTGAGGCCGCCGCCAGCTCGCCCTCGTTGCCATCGGAACTGCCGGTCTGCATGGGCTAGCAGCCAGCCCAGCCCGCCTCACCTCCGTGTCCTGTCAGACCACCCTCAGTGTTTCCTCTTCGGGCACAGCTCCAGGCAGGGCCGTGGTCCCTGGGCTCACAGGACGAAGCAGACCAGGCTCCCCCAGCCATCAAATGAAGACACAAACGTTAAGTTCGCGCCACCATCTTCCCACACCCCAGAAGCAGTGTGGGAACTCCCTATATTTTGTTTAAACATGAGGAGTTTACCGAATGGTCTCCACAGCAATCTGCAAAGCATATTGGAATTCAATATCTTGCTCAACTGACACTTCAACAGGTGAAGTGACAGTTGATGGACACAGGTTGACTGTTGTGGCACCTCTTATAGACTCTGTAGGATATGATACAGTACAGCGGTGATCACAGGCCATTCATTATGTAGAAATAACCAAGTAATATATGAGTAAAATGTATGCAATGGAACTATGATGAGTAGTAATTACTGAGCAATATATAAGTTAAATAAGGGCTTTTCTATATCGCCAGTTTGCTTCCTTGTCGCTATAATGTGCTGTTAAATATGATCTACATCAAACTGTATGGGATGAATTCACAAACGACATATTACCTAACATGTGTATTTTGAGTCTTTTGTGTCACAGAGATATAGTAATCATACTTGAATATAAAGTCAATATTGAATGTCTTGTAAAGATAGCCTCACATATTCACCTTAAATTCACGTTTAACAGGTGATTACTGTTTATCTCTGTTTATTTGCTGTTTATTTACCTCTCACACATGCACCTCTCTCGGGAGGTGGTGAGTATCGGGCCAGATGTCCTACTTGCCAAAAGGAATGCGAAGCGGTGCGGTGGCCTCTCGCTTCCTGGTGTAGTGATCGCCGCGGGTCCATCAGGACCTCAGCATATGGCCGCTCCTACGCAAATGTGTCCGCAGCAGCACCTTCTCATGGTACCTCCTGTGTTCACAAAGTCTGCTGCGGGGGCGACCAGGTTCCCGGCGATATAACCGGGTGGGTCGATTGGACTCGTTAGCCTTGGTTGGCAGCCAATCTAGGAGAAGGACAACTCTGATTTCCAACCCGGGCAGATGAAGCTCGTTAGCCTGTCGGGCAGTTCATCTAGGAGAAGGAAAACTAATTTAAAACCTCCGGTGCCCTGCAGGTATAATCGTCTATGGGAAACCCTGAGGAAAAATCTGCATCCGTCTCCATTGCCAGTCGTCTCGCTAGTCTTGCCACAGGTAGTAGGTGGTCTCGGACGAGAGAGTGGGGTTGATGATGCGCAACTCTTCCTCACTTCAATCATCATCAGTCATCCATCACAGTATGACTAGATGGTCCTCGTCGCTGCGACGGACGAATAACATAAATAGCTGTTTATCTCTGTGACACAAAAGATTCAAAATACTTGTGTTTTGTAAAGTATGATTTGGGAATTTATCCCATTTGATGTGAATTATACTTAAAATCACATCATATTGACAAAGAAGCAAACTAGTGATATAGAAAAGCTCCTATTCTACTCAGTATGTTCCTCAGTAATTACGACTCATCATACTTCAGTTATATCTATTTTACCAATAAGTTACTCGTGTATTTCTGTGTAATGAAGGGCCTGTGATTTAAAGCATTATCATGTTTGGAGTAACTGACACACCCGCCCAAACACGAGCGCTACTACATATTCACCAATTCTGCATGTTCTCTACTTTGAAATGCACAGATTTGTTTTTACTCAATATTCAGTGTACCTGGTGTTATGCATGATATATGATTTTTGGTCGCACTTTGTTTTACGGTACACTGGTGTAGCCCCGTCTAAAATCTGACATTTCAGACAAATGTATTGTAACGTGCATGGATAAGAAGACACGTTGGCCACTGGCTGGCGAGTCTGACCCTTTAGCCGAGCGGTTAGTGATGTCGCCTTGTGGTGCAGTACACCCCGTATCGAATCCCGCACCGGGCAAAATAAAAACCGGTTACATTGGTGGCAGCGGTGGGATCCGGAAGTGTGCAGATCCTCAGAAGTCTTTTCGGAGCGCGCGAATAACAAAGCACGAGGGCGCGCTTCCGGGGAGGGTAAGTACTGTAAACTACTAAAAAAAAAACCGTTAGCCCCCAGCTAACGGGTCTGCCCCTTTAGTCGAGCGGTTAGCGATGTCTCCTGCGGTGCGGGCGACACGGGTTCGCTTCCCGGCCGTGGCAGTTCCTGTGGTTGCGTTGTCCCCCGAATTCGCTAAAATATATGACTTAATAAAGTATTTCATTAAAATCAGTTAAGATGAATGTTTAATAGAGTTCATGTGAATAAAAAAAGAAAAAAGAAAAGCACTATAGGCTGATACATTTAATTGCGTCACGTTCATTGTAGTGTCAATAAAGTTCATTGAAATTTAAGTAGTTTGTTTGGCTATACAAATCAAGGGAAAAACGTGGACAGTTCACAAACTAACTTTGGCAGTATTTGGTTGTCTGCCATGATATTTTGTTAATTGCATTGGTTGTTGCCAACTTAAAAGCCAATCAGAATGGCGGAAAACTCAAGTTGAACCTGTAGGTCCGATTCAGGGGGTTAGTCAGACGACAAGCAGACAGCTGTGTGAAGGACGTACTGAAAACACCCAGAGAGAGAGAGAGAGCGGAGCGTAATGTACTTTACCCGGTGAATGTAGAGTTTTCCTATGAGTAAAGGACGTGTACAATCTGCCGAAGGAAGGTAAATATCTCAGTGTATGTGTTTTGTATCACTCTGTAACGATGCTATATCTGAGTAAAGAATTGTTATGCTAGTCGCAATTAGCGTATTAGCCTATTAGCCTGTGTTTCCTGTAGTAGCCGCTCATGTTACTGTGTGTTAGCATATATTGATGTTAGCAACCCGCTAAAGCTTAACTGAACTCAGTATGAGAAGTAATGAGTTTCATGACGAGTACAGTGACTGAGAAAAAACTGTCATGTACACTCATTAGACCGAGAGGACCAGGAAGTACTCCTTGGACCTGAAAGACAACTAGATGTCTTCCACTCAGCTTTTCCCTTCATCCGGACATGTTGACGATTTCCCGCCTGTGTTTCACCCGTGGTTTTCATCGCCCTGACTCGCTTCATTCGTCAGCCATCACCCTAGTTCCAACTCTCGGTCTGTGAGTAACAATAACCAATGCCCCTGCTATTTTATTTTGCTGCTTGACGTAGTCAAGTGAAACGGCCATTTGTTTTTGGTCACCACGCTCCCAAGCATCGACTCAGGCCTGCAACGTTTTATTTTGAGAAAAGAGACATTCTTTTTGTTTTTGTTTTTTTGCAGTATTGAAGGTGTGTATGAGTGTGTGTGTGGGCCCTTTGGATAGGAGGTATATAGGTAACGAAATAAGAAAAGTGTTTAAAGTCAAAGGGAATTTAATTAGAAAGCCCATTATCAAAAGGTCAATACATTTAAGTGATGTGAAGTATCTTGTACTTTGAATAATTGTTATTTTTATTATTGATTTAGATATTTGTTTTTTACATTTACCAAATTCATAATTTGCATTTAAAGTATTGTGTGTGTCATGTTTACAATTCATGAAGGTGTATTTTGGGTTAGAAGTATAAATAGTGATTAAAGAAATTGTTCATTAGGGAACAAATACTTTAAAACACAATTCTTAGTAGGATTAAACAAAAGTAGTATATCTATATTCCTGCTAAGTGGAGGCACTGTCACCAATTAAAATTCATTTTTTTACAAAAGAAAAAGGGTTAGCTTAGGAATTTCATTTATTGTGCACAGGTTAGCATGGCAGCCATTTGTTAAAAGTTCCCAGGGCCCTGCCCATCGTACTACAAACCCCAGTTATACAGTGAAAACTATATAGCTACGTGGGATTGGTGTTACACTAATAAGACATAACAAGCCCTACTTTCTATCAAATTAGACAAAAAAAATGAAATGTTGTAGAGCCGAAGGAACGGAGAAGACCGTAGGTTCACACTTTAGCCGTGTAGGCAACTTTCTTTAATCCACGGTAAATCAGAGAGCAACCAAACCACAGCTCGACTGAGCGGAGGTGGCAAGAATAATCAGAAAACTGGCTGGACAACCATAACTTAACCCTGCGTTAACCTGCCAGGGCAACCATGACTTAACCCTTAGTTCCTGGGTTGAATTCTGTCCCCAATACGTGTCCACCACATGAGCCCCCCCAGAATTCGCCCTAGTAATCGAAGTCAGGCAGGCGCGGGGGGACAACAGGCCGTCCGCGGCGGCTCCGGATAACAGGGGCCGGAGTGTCTCTGGGAGGCATTGACGCGGGCCTGTGGAGGTCGGCCTGAGGAGCAGAAGAGGCAGCTCGGGCCTCCACGGGGGGAGGAGGCGGAGCCGGGGGACGACCGCGACGAGGAGGTTGGGCTAACTCCAACGGCTGCGTCAAGTCCAGGTGTGCGGGTTTAACTCGGTCCACTGAAACATGCTCGGCCGTGCCCCCAAAATCCACCACCAGGTGCTTAGTTCCCCGTTCCAGGACGCGGAAGGGGCCGTCATAAGGGGGTTGCAGAGGGGGGCGGTGTGCGTCGTGACGGATGAACACGTAGTCCGCTGACTGCAGACCTGGGGGCACCTGGGACACCGGCGCGCCGTGTTGGGCGGTAGGGACGGGTGTGAAAGCTCTGACCCCGTCCAGCAAGGAGGCTCGTTGGTCCACAGCTGACCAGGGACGCGTTGCATTGGGCATGAAATCGCCTGGGACTCGCAGCGGCGTGCCGTACACCAGCTCCGCAGAGGAGGCTTGTAGGTCTTCCTTCGGGGCGGTCCGCAGGCCCAGCATGACCCATGGGAGCTTGTCGACCCAGTTGCAGTCCTTGAGAGTAGCCCGAAGCGCAGCCTTCATGGACCGGTGGAAGCGCTCACATAGGCCGTTCGCCTGAGGGTGGTAGGCGGTAGTGCGATGAAGCTTGACGCCCAGAGCCTCACCCACAGCACTCCATAGCTCTGAGGTAAACTGTGGCCCGCGGTCAGATGAAAGGTCGGAAGGCGTACCGAAACGTGAGACCCACGACCCAATAAAAGCCCGGGCCACATCAGCAGACGTCGTGGATGCCAGGGGAACAGCTTCAGGCCAGCGCGTAGTCCTGTCCACCACAGTGAAGAGGTAGGTGAACCCATGGGAGGGGGGTAGGGGACCAACCAGGTCGACGTGGACATGGTCAAATCGTCTCTCCGGCACTGCGAAGCGTTCCAGGGGCGCCTTAATGTGGCGGTGTATCTTAGCCCGCTGACAGGCAACACACGAGTCGGCCCACGCTTTCACGTCTCTCTTAAGTCCCTCCCACACAAACTTAGCAGAGGTCAGGCGCACGGATGGCTTACCGCCTGGATGAGAGAGGCCGTGCACAGCTTCAAATACGGGGCGTCTCCAGCTGTGCGGGACGATGGGCCTGGGCTGTCCTGTGGAGACGTCACACAGGAGGGTGGCACCTGTGTCGCTGAAAGGAACGTCCTGCAGGCGGAGCCCCGTGTCGGAGGCCCGGAGACGGAGGATGCTCGGGTCCGTGGCCTGGTCAACGGCCATCTGTGCATAGTCAAGGCCTAGGTGGACCGCTCCAATCACTGCCCTAGAGAGGCAGTCAGCTACCTGGTTAGACTTACCAGCGACGTGCTGGATGTCGGTAGTGAATTCCGAAATGTAGGAGAGTTGTCGCTGCTGGCGAGCGGACCATGGCTCGGCCGTCTTGGACATGGCAAACATGAGGGGCTTGTGGTCCACGTACGCAGTAAACTCGCGGCCCTCTAGCAGGAAACGGAAATGCCGGACAGCGAGCCAGAGACCGAGGAGTTCCCTGTCAAAAGTACTATACTTGCGCTCTCGGGGTGTAAGCTGGCGACTGAAAAAGGCCAAAGGCTGCCAAGCCCCCCCCACCCACTGTTCGTGAACCGCACCAACAGCATAGTCCGATGCATCCGTGGTTATGGAAATAGGCGCTGTAGGTGAAGGATGCGCTAGCAGGGTAGCCTGGGAGAGCGCAGCTTTAGTCTCGGTGAACGCACGGTCCCGCTCTGCTGTCCAGTCGACCGCCTGGTTGGGGGACATGCCTTTCAGCGCCTCGTACAGTGGCCGGATGATAAAGGCGGCTCGGGGAATGAAGCGGTGGTAGAATGTCACCATCCCGATGAACTCCCTGAGCGCACGAGCTGTTTGGGGGCGCGGAAAGGCCGCCACCGCTTCCACCTTTGAGGGCAGGGGGACTGCCCCGTCCCCAGTGATGCGATGCCCGAGGAAATCAATGGCTGTCAGCCCGAACCGGCACTTCGCCGGGTTGACGATCAGCCCATGCTGGCTGAGGCGTGTGAAGAGGGCATGAAGATGGGACAGGTGTTCTTCCTTGGAGGCGCTGGCGATGAGTATGTCGTCCAAATAGACGAAGAGGAAAGGAAGGCCACGGAGCACTGAATCCATCAGCCGCTGAAAGGACTGGGCCGCGTTTTTGAGTCCAAATGGCATTCGTAGGAATTCAAATAGGCCGAATGGGGTAGTCACCGCTGTCTTGGGGATGTCTGAGGGGTGCACGGGAACTTGATGATAACCACGGACCAGGTCGACTTTTGAGAAGACGCATTTGCCAGACAGGTTTGCAGAAAAGTCCTGGATATGCGGGACAGGATAGCGGTCGGGCGTGGTGGCGTCATTTAGTCGGCGGTAGTCCCCGCATGGGCGCCAACCTCCATCAGGCTTAGCGACGATGTGGAGTGGGGACGCCCACGGGCTGTCAGAGCGGCGGATGATCCCCATGCGTTCCAGGTGCTCGAACTCAGACTTGGCAATGGCGAGTTTGGCGGGGTCGAGACGCCTGGCTCTGGCGTAGACCGGGGGCCCCTTCGTAGCAATGTGATGCTCCACCCCATGCTTAGCGGTGGGTGCAGAGAAGGTAGGCTGGGTGAGGTCAGGGAACTCAGCGAGGAGGCGGGTGAACTTGTCTGCCTCTGAGAGAGAGTTGGCTAGACCTGCATAGGCCGCTTCCCTCCGCGTACATGCGAAGGAGGAGAAGGTTAAGGCATCGACCAGACGGCTGTTCTGAATGTCCACTAGCAAACCGTAAGCGCACAAAAAATCAGCTCCGAGGAGGGGAAGCGTTACATTGGCCATGACGAACTCCCACGTGAAACGTTGTCCACCAAAACACAGTTCTACAGACCGCACGCCGTAGGTGTGGATAGGGCTGCCGTCAGCCGTCGCCAACTGGGGGCCCCGCTCCCCGCCCATGATGTCGACGTCAGTAGCAGGGAGCACGCTTCTCTGTGCGCCCGTGTCACAAAGAAATCGCCGACCGGAGATGGTGTCGAGGATGAAGAGTAGCCTGCTCGTATCGCCAACACTCATGGCCACTACTGAGTGTTGGCCCTCTCGTTTCCCGTCGGCCTGTAGTTGCAGGGGGAACGGCACCGTTTAGCTTTCGCACCAAATCGAGCGTGGTACATACAGAGTCCAGAGGGCTTGTAGCGGTCTGATGCTGTGGCGCCACCGTCGGGCCACGCCCGCGATGTCGGCGGGGGGCCAGTGAAGGTAGGAGCCAGCACCCCGGCATGGGAGGAACGTTGTGTAGCGACGAAGAATCGGTCAGCCTCCTTTGCCAGCTCACGGGGATCAGTGATGGTGGAGTTAGCGAGCGCAGTCTGGACGTGGGGCGGCATGTTGCGCAGAAACAGCTCCATAAACAGGAAACATGGCTTTTCTTGACCCAGTAGGTTTAACATCCTGCTCATTAGCTCCGATGGTTTGCCATCTCCCAAGCCCTGAATTGCGAAGAGGCGACGTGCTCTCTCCGTTGTTGACAGTTCAAAAGTTTCAAGGAGGAGATGTTTAAGTGCGGCGTATTTACCATCGGCCGGTGGGTTGGTTATGAAACCGCTTATCCTGGAAGCCGTAGCGCACCCCAGCGCTGCCAATACGTAGTAGTACCTGGTCTCGTCTGCTGTTATGTCTCTTAGCGCGAACTGTGCCTCAGCCTGCGCGAACCATGTAGCCGCGGAAGACTCCCAAAACTCCGGCAGTTTAATTGCAACGGCGTTCGTAGCCATAATGTGTGTGGTTTCAGAAAACTTATCCGAAAACCGACGTCGGGGTCACCAGTGTAGAGCCGAAGGAACGGAGAAGACCGTAGGTTCACACTTTAGCCGTGTAGGCAACTTTCTTTAATCCACGGTAAATCAGAGAGCAACCAAACCACAGCTCGACTGAGCGGAGGTGGCAAGAATAATCAGAAAACTGGCTGGACAACCATAACTTAACCCTGCGTTAACCTGCCAGGGCAACCATGACTTAACCCTTAGTTCCTGGGTTGAATTCTGTCCCCAATACGTGTCCACCACAATGTGTTCTTTATTAGGCAGTAAACAAACAGTTACACCCTAATTAGATGACATACACCTAAATTATGCTGTAATTAGAAACCACATATAATGCCATAATAGACCCAAAATATACTGTACTTAGACACTATTATACAAAAATATACTCTAATTAGAAACCAGTGACATCTGGTCGCTACTGTACACGTCCCTTGCAGCCAGGAAGTTCTCCGGAGTCCCGTGGCGTTTGTAGGTAGTAATACATAGCCTAGTAAACAGTTACATTAAATTAACGTATGTAATTTCCAGGTTCTCATAGTTCCCTAAAATGTCTTAAACAGCTTTGTATTCATTAATCTAAAATTAAGGCCTTAATTGGCATTAAAATACCTTAAATCAATATTTTAAAAGTCTTAAAAATGCTAAGACATGGGAAGTGGGTTTTTTATGATTTTTCTTTTCTGAAGTTGCTATTCAAAATCTCAAAATAATTGGTAACATCTATTCTTTAAATAATGCCTCTCGCATTAAGGTAAAAAAGACCAGGATAGCCGAACCAACAAAACCCATATTTTGTGTGCGGCTGGGATGCTCAGAGCAGCAGATCCACTGTCGCTAGCTAGCTAGCTGTCCCTGTACCCTGGATGACATGGGGAAGTACAAATTCAATGTAAATTGACTCGTCAACCAAGATTTCATGGCATGGCTGAAACCGGTACCAGGCAATGTATATGAGGCAAGGTGTATTTTGTGCAAGAAGTGTTTCAAACTCGACACAATGGGAAGAAGAAGGAAAAAAAAAAAAAAACAAACTCTGCTTGAGGTGGCACACATTCAGCAGGACGATACTAACCAGCTTGCCACACAAGCTGGGAGAAAGGCTGGCACCCTGATGGCACAGTTCATCACCAAATCTAACACATTAAGGGAGTAGTATTGGCAAAATTACAACAGGTGGAGGCAGAATTGACGAGAGCCTGCAGATCCATGCCACAGCTGTAAAAAAGAGCAACCAGGTTAAATGGCGAGGGACATACTCTGTTTGGTATTTTTTTGTAAGCATGTTGTCCTATGATGTGATGCTTCACTAAAAGACAAAATACTTGATGGATGCAGTAGAATATCTATAGTTCTCAGCCAATTGTGCCTAATTACTGTTAATCCATGATTTTTATGTTGTTTTATGTTATTTAAAAAAAAAAAAATTATAAATTTATTTCTAGTTTTTCCCCTTATCCCACCCGATTAACCTAATGGCATATGGCCGGAACTCTTGTCGAATAACTCCCCTGGCTCACGTTTCCACAGGAAGGAGATAGTCGTAACACCAGCTTCCTTCAAACTTGTGTCGGCTTCTCGCTATTTTACACACTGAAGCCTCGCATGGATTGCATCAACTTCAGGCCGCGAAGGAGGCGTACGGAGAATGCTTTCAGTTGCTTGGCTGCAGGCACCTGGGTGGGCCAGAGGGGTCGCTGGAGAACGACGAGTCCCCGAACACTACACCGATCTACACCCACTATCCCTCGGTAAGGGTGGCCTAATGAACGCCTTACCTTGTGGACACTCTGGCTGTGACCGGTTATGGCGAGTCTGGAATACGAACCTCCCAGCCACATGACGAGCGGGTTGCAAGAACAGCGGTTTATTCCGCTCAGCCACCAGAGCGACATTTTATGTTATTTTCCATGTGTTCCACTCTAGAAAGTGTTAAATTTTTTCAACATTTGAAGTAGACTTTATTATATTATCTCATCTCATCTTCTGCCACTTTTCCGGGGTTGGGTTGCGGTGGCAGCAAGCTAAGTAGGGCACTCCAGGTGTCCCTCTCCCCAGCAATGCCCTCCAGCTCCTCCTGGGGGATCCCAAGGCGTTCCCAGGCCAGATTGGACATGTAGTCCCTCCAGCGAGTTCTGGGTGTACCCGGGGGTCTCCTCCCAGTTGGCCGTGCCCAGTAAACTTCCAAGGCGCCCAGGAGGCACCCTAATCAGAAGCCCGAACCATCTCAGCTGGCTCCTTTCCATGTGAAGGAGCAGCGGCTCTACTCCAAGCTCCTCACCATATCTCTAAGGCTGAGCCCAGACACCCTATGGATGAAACTATTTTCAGCCACTTGTATCCGCGATCTCACTCTTTTGGTCACTACCCAAAGCTGATGACCATAGGTGAGGACTGGAACGAAGATTGACTGGTAAATTGAGAGCTTTGCCTTCCGGCTCAGCTCCTTCGCCACAATGGTCCGGTGCAATGTCTGCATTACTGCTGATGCTGCACCAATCCGCCTGTCAATCTCTCGCTCCATCCTACCTTCACTTGTGAACAAGACCCTGAGATACTTGAACTCCTTCACTTGAGGCAACAACTCATCCCCAACCCGGACGGAGCAATCCACCATTTTCTGGTAGAGAACCATGGCCTCAGACTTGGAGGTGCTGACTCTCATCCCGGCCATTTCACACTCAGCTGCAAACCGCCCCAGTGTGCGCCGGAGGTCGCGTTCTGATGAAGCCAACAAAACCACATCATCTGCAATAAGCAGAAATGCAATTCTGAGGTTCCAAAAACGGACACACTCCTCACCTTGGCCGCACCTTGACATCCTGTCCATGAATCTCACCAACAGAATCGGAGAAAAGGGACAACCCTGGCAGAGTCCGACACCCACCGAAAATGTGTTTGACTTTGTGCCAAGAATGCGGACATAGCTCTCACTTTGGTTATACAAGGACCAGATGGCTTGTAGCAACTGCCCCGGTACCCCATGCTCCCGCAGAACTCCCCACAGAGTGCCCCGGGGTACATGGAGCCGTAAGCCTTCTCCAAGTCCACAAAACACATGTAGACTGGCTGGTCAAACTCCCATGCCCCCCTCAGCATTTCTGCAAGGATAAAGAGTTGGTCCATTTTTCCACGGCCAGGACGGAATCCGCATTGTTCCTCCTGGATCAGAGGTTCGACAATCGGTCGGAGTCTCCTTTCAAGCACCCTAGAGTAGACTTTCCCAGGGAGGCTTAGCAATGTGAAGCCCCGATAATTGGAGCACACCCTCCGGTCCCCCCTACTGTCCCCGACCTCCACGCGATGCTGAAGAGGCGTGTCAACCAAGAGAGCCCGACAATGTCCAGAGCCTTCAGCATCTCAGGGTGAATCTCATCCACACCTGGCGCCTTGCCACCAAGGAGCTTTTTAACTACCTTTTTTTAACTACATTATTATTATTATTATTATGAGTAGTAGTAGTCTTAGTATTATTATCATTATTATTATTGCCTGGTGGCCTGTCCAGGTTGTCTCCCCGCCTGCCGCCCAGTGACTGCTGGGATAGGCTCCAGCATCCCCGTGACCTTGAGAGCAGGATAAGCGGTTTGGATAATGGATGGATGGATATTTATTATATTATTTTCATTCAACTTTTCCACTGGATCAAAAAATTACATTTTATGTTCCAATAAACATTTGGGCAGAATTTCCCTGGTCCTAAATAACTGATTTTTTTTTGTTTTGTTTTGGTTATTGTAAAACTGGTCTCAAATTTCACTCTGAGTGACATTAAAAAAAAAGTTCTAAAAAGTCTTAAATCTAACTTGCCTTAGAGCCGTAGGATCCCTGGTTTAGTTTACGCCACAGTTCTGTTGTAATGTGTCACAAATTACCCTCTAAGAAAGTCTAATAAGGGTCTTACGGTAGGAAATAAAGATGCAGTGTCTTAGCCGCTTCCATAGGCTAATGTTACTGGGATCGGATAGTGACATGGCATTTAAAGGTCTGATGTCTTAACTGGTATGGGAGTAGATCATCGAGGAAGAATGTAATAGGCTATGTATTCTTCTTCTTCTTCTTTTGGCTTGCATTAGGCTATGAATTACTACCTACAAACTCCACAGGACTCCGGAGAACATCCTGGCCATGAGGGATGTGTGAAGTAGCGACCAGATGTGACTGATTTCTAATTAGAGTATATTTTGGTATAATAGTGTCTTACTATATTTTGGGTCTAATATGGCATTATATGCGGTTTCTAATTACAACATAGTTTAGGTGTATGGTGTCTAATTAGAACATAACTGTGTTTGTTTACTGCCTAATAAAGAACACATTATTTCAAATTTTTGTCTAATTTGATACAAAGTAGAGCTTGTTATGTCTTATTAGTGTACTGTAAAATAAAGTACAGCCTGATTTTTTTAAAAACCTAGACTTCTTTTCTAATTTCAGTTCCCAAATTTCTGAATATGACGTAACAACACAGTTTGATAGCTACACACTAAAACATGGGAATCAAATTTAACTATTTGCTTCATTACCAACAATAATGCTCTTATGGTCCAGAGATGAAAATTGCTCTGGATCTCCATGTCAGATCTTAACATTGATCCAGGCCTTCAAACTGACCAAGGAGGTGACCTTGGGATTTTCATACTACATGCTGAGACTAGCTCACTGTATTCTCGCCTCTAGCCCTCAACTTTTCGTCTGTGGTCATCAAAGAGTTCAGTTGTTCACTAGTCTGTTTCAAGTATTCTTCTGAGCAGCCCCTCCATAAAACCTGCATATTTTCCCCAAGAAACTCATGAGAGACATGAGCGATTCCACGCGGGGGGGGGGGCTGTCTTTGAAATGTTTGCTTTGGTAGTTTCTTATGTGGGAGAACTTGCATAAATAACCACACACACATCACATGCATGTAGAAGACACCAGATACCTCAGTAATGGACTTTTGCAGTGCATTCTGCCCCTCCTGATTTTAACTGCTTTCTGTTTTTTGAGTCACAAAACAGTGATTTTGAAATATATACACCAGCTCTCAGGGATGACACCTTCCCTTACATTATTTTTACAGCCGCCATTTAGGTCCCTGGTCATTGATCTGTTATGTATGGCTACTGTCCTTTTTCCAAGCTATTGTTGGGGCAAAAATCCTGGGAGGATTGCATTTTTCACCTGGTTTAAAGAAACCAAAGCTTGGACTTTGAATTAGAGAGCAAGAAGTTAAGTGAATGTTTTATTGTTTGTACCCAAGGAAAATGCTAACAGCTGTAGCTCTCACCATATTTCTCACAGTATGTCCTGTGAATACTGCAGTCAAGAGTTCACGAGGGGAAACTGTTTACGATTGTTATGAGGGCTGCCATGGTCCTTGCTCGAACAGTTTTATGAGGATGATTGTATGAAGGTGGACACAGCTGTCTGTCGCACAGATCTCATCGATCTGCATTTGAGGACCCATGGCTAACTTTCTGGGGTTGTTAACTGTTGGGTGGATCTGTTTGTTAACAATTCTCACTCTTTCGTCAGCCAGCAGAGAAGGGTTTATTAGACTCAAGCAATGCTTCAAAGTCACTCAGTCTACTGGGGGGGTTATTTAATCCCCCCACAATACACTGGTGGGTTTTCATGTGTAGGTCTGATGCATGGTTTGTCATCAGACAAGCAAAGGGAGAAATCTCTGTGGGGTAGTCTGCAAGAAAGACAAAGAGAAAGCAGGCGGAGCAGATATACATATTCCTCTATCTCACTTCTATGACTCCTTTGTCATTGCTGAGGCAGTGACGGGGTGGCCCTGTCAGCACTCTGCAAACACAGCAACAGCGGCTTGGGTCCTCACCTCCCATATGGGCTCAGATTGACCCCTCCCGGACCAGAGAACCCACAGGAAACCAACCTTTCAGCCATTATGGCCGAGCAATTCACTCTTGGAGCTCTGCGAAAGACAAATGTACATCGTTGTTTCTTTTACATTTGGTTTCTGTCTTTCTGTTTCCACTTTGTAGGATCCACGGGGATTGGCCAGCACTGTGGGCGATCCGTGTGGAGTCCGCTGTGATCAGTTCCCTTTAAGTGCGAGTAGCGGCGGTGTGTGGGATATTAATTGGCCACTGGTCTGGGGTCGCTCTGCAGGCACCTGACTGCTTGTGAAGCATAGGAACTCGAAGTAAAGGAAATAAATGGGAGGATGGAAATGGCTCTGCACTGTCTGATGACCTGGAAGAAGTCAAGCGAGATGAGGTCATCCTTGAACCCTCTCCAAATAAAACAGGACAACAGCTGAGAGAGAGCAATAGTCCGTTAAGTCTCACTTAGCCACCCACTAGTGTGTCTGACGCACATGGGGACATAGGCAAACAGCCCGATACGCACATGCTCGGTCAGGCCCGTATGCACTGTGATGTTCCGGTTAGTTACCAAGGAGTTATGAGAAGCAGAAGTAATCTTGGTTGAAACTAGGAACAACTGACCAACTGTCAGCAAGGAGTTTTAATCAACCTCTGGAAATGGTCGGTCTCATCCTTGTGGCACAAAAGCCCTTACAATCTATGGGGATACAAGCCCCCAAGCTTCTCTGTTTTCAAAGCAGTGAGGCGGTTGCATGAAAAAGGCAAGAAAACATGCAAACCACATCACCACTATCCTGCTCAATCTCACAGACACTATGATCATCACAGCATCTCACTCACATTAAAATTCTTCTATAAGACACACAAAAAAGAAAATGCATGAGGCCAAACCAGGACTGAGGCCTGTGTTGTGTCATGTTAGCTCATAGCATGTATGTTAGTTTGTCCTCAATTTGTAACAACACGTCAGATTCACAGAACAAATCCCTGGGATACCACATAGATGAGACGTCCTTTGGTGAGGAAGGCTCCTTCTCATGTAAAACATCTTCAGGAAACGCCCCACACCTGACCATCAGAGGGAAAATACATGTGTTTCCATTACTGAAACACTCCCCAAGACTTTCATTTGTAAGGCCGCGCGTGCGGCACAGGCCCTTTTCCATATGGGAGCAATTAAGTCTGTCCCTATAAGCACTCACTACTCGTCGGTGAAAAATCAACGGGCAAAAACTCAGGCACCCCATCCTCCACCGCCCCCCCCACAACCCATCACCACCACCCCTCTTGACTTGTTGACTTATTAATTAAGCCATCTCGGGTGCTTAATGACATGGTGTAGAAACCATGGCATTAGCTAAAACTGAACTCTCGCCGGCATGCTGAACTTAAGGGAGTCAGTGTACATAACAAAAGCAAACGGACCGCTGTTTCTTTTCCATCAGCGTCTTTCTCCTACAATCAGAGTGAACCAGACCAGTCAGCACTTTTCAGGAGCTTTTCCATGAGATTACCTGCTTCTGCTGCTGCTGCTGGCTGAGGACAAGGGGGGGGGGCATAAAATGGTAACTCCACAGGAATGGTGATTACTGGCCGGTGAATTGAAACCAGCCAAGGAGAAACCAGATCTGAGCCTGTGAGAAGCATTGCGCGATTGTTAAACCAAGTAAAGACCTCGACTCGCCATATCGTTTCTGTTTTTTCTCCCCCCGCCAACACTGCACATTAAGGGAGAGATGAATCAGGAGTCTGCAAAAGACAGGAGCAACCCTTTGAACTTTCAGTGGCAGATAGATCTAGTGGACACAGCAAAGATAGAGTGCGAGAGCGAGAGCGAGAGCGAGAGCGAGAGCGAGAGAGAGAGAGAGAGAGAGAGAGAGAGAGAGAGAGAGAGAGAGAGAAAGGGCACAGGTAGGAGGAGAGCGATTTGGAAATGAAATGCGTTAATCACACCCATCGCCAAGCGTCATGGGGCTGACTTTGAGATGTGGGCAGATGGCTACCAGGGGACTATTACCGAGGGAAACAGTAACCAAGGACTCCCCTCTGTGACTACCCCCTTCCTCCCCAGCCTCCTCCCCGACCAATCGCGGTCCAGGTGCCTCACCTCTCCTGGCTCACGTTATTAAATTAAAGGCTGAGATTTATGCCCCTGTGCCAAAGCAACGGCTTTAGTCAGATTTGGAATCATTTATCCCGTCAGAAGGGCTGAGAGTCGGAGGTTTGATTGATAGAGGCATAGCAGAGGAGAAAGTATACAGTTACATGTGGCTGTCTCGCAGGTCAGCGCTCCTGCATCTTTAATACAGCAAAAAAAAAGTATTATGGAGTCCAGGCTCAGCAACAATATGGCATAGGTAAACAATCCCCCTGACAACAATGATGGGAGATGGCAGCCAGGTTGAAGGTACCTATAGGGAAGTAAGTTTAAGACCAGAATGTAGAGTGTGCCCTGATATGGACATATGTTTGTGGATTTTTGCAGATAGCAGTCTACTAATGGGTCCCCAGTCTCTTTTGAAACAGAATGGGGCCTTTGCTTTCCTTCTGCACATACTGTTGCAGTACTGGCCTCCAGATGTACAAATACACACACACACACACACACACACACACACACACACACACACACACACACACACACACACACACACACACACACACACACACACACACACACACAAACAAACAGCAAGCACAAATACACAGATGCACACATGCTTTGTCAAACAAGTGACAAACAAGGAGGCCGTAACATTGCCAAGAAGTGGAGCGACTGCTCTGTGAGCTGCACATTTAAACATGGAAAAATTATCGAGAGCTTAAAAATGATTCACATACCATTCGGCCTTCACAGCTCCATTTGAAACAGAAACAGTAACCTGAAATAATAAAAAACAAAAAACACACTTCTGAGCAGATTTTTAGTACAGCTGAATGAAGATTTTAGCAGAAAGCAGGATGCCACCTTTATTAGCGAATGTTGTTTTTATTTCCCAGGTTCCTGTAAGGATGCGGCGATAGCTGTGGAGAATCATCAAAGGACTACAGCAGCACGTGCATGTGAGGGCGGAGGTTTAAATTCATCCCCCTCGGGCTCCATTGCTTCATTTCAAGTTTTTGAATGGTCCACAGCCCATTATTTTTCCAAAATAGAGGAACCCAAATCCTTAACGAAAAGCTCAGGCACAATTTGAAGATTGAAATGGGAGCTGTCCGAATTCGAACCATATGATCTCAAAGCATTTAACTTAATGCTGTTAAGAAACACAGAAGGATCATTGCGACTCAGCGGACGTATTGAGCCCATGTTGACTTGCAGTAAAGTGTGTGCTGAGTTACAGCGGGGCCTCTCCATCACACCGAGTGGCCTCCGCACCTGGGTTCAACACTGTGACATCAGCGGCGGAAACGGGGATGTTTGGATTCTCACCACTGCATCAGAGGAGTCAATCAATCTTCATCCTCCATGGATATCCACTATCATAACAGTACCTAATCATAAAATTAAAGGAGACTTCTACTTTGTTCAAATTTGCAGTACAAAAAAAAAAGGAGGGCGGGGGCAGGGTTTTAAGTAAAGGAAATTGGCAATAATGAAAATGTGGAAAACCTCCATTTAAAATATGGAAAAATATTTTGAGGTCGGTCTAAGAATCCAGATGGATGTAATGGTTTCACATGAGACCAATTTCCAAAATACTGGTAGTAATAGGATCAAACTGTTACTACAGCTTTAGTGATTTGATTTGAGAGGGAGTCTGCTTTCTTTCAGGAAGAAAAAAAAAACAAACAAACAAAAGCTGTCTGATGTCCATCTGCGATGCTGTCACATTGTGTCGACGTAGATTGTCTCTGCTTTTCGGAGATTTTCTGAGGGATAAACGTACCGAAACTGATAGTGACTTTGCTGTTAAAGGTCCAATGAAAAGATCTGCACTGAAGGTGTATGCCCCGGATGTACCCCAAAATACCCATATTTGACACTTTACAGTGTTTTTACTTCGTTCATCTGATAAAATAAAAGCGGTTTGTCAAACTGCGACAATATACTGCATCCTAAAATATATTTTACATAGTATATGTGCATTAGGCAGCATTCAAGCCATGTTTTTTTGGAAAGAGACTGCACTCTATTGATTAATAGGTTAACATCTGGTTGACCAGCCAATCATGTGGCTCCACCTGCTCTGTATCAGCCATAACAGGAAGCAGCTGTGGTGACGGCATGGGGCCCGGCTGACAAATGTGATCCACACCATTCAAACTTATCTTCATGACATTGAGTTTGATGTTGTATCCAGGTCAGCGCTCTTTATTTAGCTTGACTCTCTTTAACGCTGATTATTTTGCAATATTGAACACACTAAAGCAGAATTCTGAGTGTGTTTTTTCATGTATATAGATGTGCATGTATTGACACATCCTGCATGACACCGACATTGCTTTTGATTCAAGAGCAAATGATTTGGGTTTTGCACTTCTGCAACACAAGACATGAGATCTGTTACTTATGGACGTCAGCACATTTTAATATGCTTATGCATGTTGAGGACACCTATAACTGCATATCTCCAGAAAATACAAGAAAGAAACATGGAAAAAATGAATAAAAAAAGATGTTCCTGGCTAAGAAATACCACATGGGTAAAAGAAGGGTCAATTTCATCTTTAAAATGCAGCCAAATTACTCTGTTACTCTGCCAGACACTATTTTCCCAAGAGATGTAATGCAGTTCAGTGACTGGGCATGCCCCTTTACTATTTT
Source organism: Lampris incognitus (assembly GCF_029633865.1). NCBI lineage: Eukaryota > Metazoa > Chordata > Actinopteri > Lampriformes > Lampridae > Lampris > Lampris incognitus. The sequence continues at coordinate 88,171,335 of NC_079213.1, read as the reverse complement.
CCACCCATGTGAGAACATAACAGACGCTATCAGAGTGTAAAAAATGAAGCTGACCCCTGGCAAGGAGCTGGGGCAGCCAAAGCCAAACCAGCCTCACCTCCCTCTTCCCTGCTGAGAGGAGGGCGGTAAGGCTGCTGACATTAAGCATTCCTATGGTAAGGTGAGAAAAAGACGGGCGTCAGACTTACAATAAAACGTCTGTTGGACACTTGGTGCTCCTGAGGCCACCAGTGACCACAGAAATGGCAAGACAAAATGAGACTTCACCATACGTGCCAAGCAAAATAAACGTGCAGAAATTTGTCCTAATGACACAGGAGAAGACGCATACTGACAACGGAAAGACTACACACTGTGCATACTGACAAACAGACCATAGACCTTCCCATGCAGAGCAAGACTGAATATGTAAAGTACCGTGCATCAAGAACACTTTATTTTTCATTTAATCGTTTCCCCCAGCCCACAGCAGTGCAACACAAAGACAAAAACACATCCAAAAACCGCAAGAACACACATATCGAAACTAACATATATATATATATATATATATATATATATATATATATATATATATATATATATATACACTACCGTTCAAAAGTTTGGGATCACCCAAACAATTTCGTGTTTTCCATGAAAACTCACACTTATTCACCACCATATGTTGTGAAATGAATAGAAAATAGAGTCAAGACATTGACAAGGTTAGAAATAATGATTTGTATTTGAAATAAGATTATTTTTACATCAAACTTTGCTTTCGTCAAAGAATCCTCTATTTGCAGCAATTACAGCATTGCAGACCTTTGGCATTCTAGCTGTTAATTTGTTGAGGTAATCTGGAGAAATTGCACCCCACGCTTCCAGAAGCAGCTCCCACAAGTTGGATTGGTTGGATGGGCACTTCTTTGAGCAGATTGAGTTTCTGGAGCATCACATTTGTGGGGTCAATTAAACGCTCAAAATGGCCAGAAAAAGAGAACTTTCATCTGAAACTCGACAGTCTATTCTTGTTCTTAGAAATGAAGGCTATTCCATGCGAGAAATTGCTAAGAAATTGAAGATTTCCTACACCGGTGTGTACTACTCCCTTCAGAGGACAGCACAAACAGGCTCTAACAGGTACTATTTAATGAAGATGCCAGTTGGGGACCTGTGAGGCATCTGTTTCTCAAACTAGAGACTCTAATGTACTTATCTTCTTGCTCAGTTGTGCAACGCGGCCTCCCACTTCTTTCTCTACTCTGGTTAGAGCCTGTTTGTGCTGTCCTCTGAAGGGAGTAGTACACACCGGTGTAGGAAATCTTCAATTTCTTAGCAATTTCTCGCATGGAATAGCCTTCATTTCTAAGAACAAGAATAGACTGTCGAGTTTCAGATGAAAGTTCTCTTTTTCTGGCCATTTTGAGCGTTTAATTGACCCCACAAATGTGATGCTCCAGAAACTCAATCTGCTCAAAGAAGTGCCCATCCAACCAATCCAACTTGTGGGAGCTGCTTCTGGAAGCGTGGGGTGCAATTTCTCCAGATTACCTCAACAAATTAACAGCTAGAATGCCAAAGGTCTGCAATGCTGTAATTGCTGCAAATGGAGGATTCTTTGACGAAAGCAAAGTTTGATGTAAAAAAAATCTTATTTCAAATACAAATCATTATTTCTAACCTTGTCAATGTCTTGACTCTATTTTCTATTCATTTCACAACATATGGTGGTGAATAAGTGTGACTTTTCATGGAAAACACGAAATTGTTTGGGTGATCCCAAACTTTTGAACGGTAGTGTATATATATATATATATATATATATATACCCAAACCAAAAAAAAAGATATCACTGTCCAAAGGAATGAACGCCAGCCAGGATGACTGTCGGAACTGCTGGTCTGCATGGGCTAGCAGTAAGCTTAGCCTGCTCCACTTCTGCGTCCTGTCAGACCACCCTCGGTATTTCCTCTTCGAGCACAGGCTCCCCCAGCTGATCCAACGCCAGCTCTCCCAGACAGACACCCTCAACACACCTCCTCGCCCTCTACACGACGACACCAAAAACACCACAGTCACCGCCAGGCGAGGCCGCCACCAGACCACCCTCGGTGTTGTCGGAACTGCTGGTCGGCATGGGCTAGCAGTTAGCTTAGCGTGCCCTACTTCTGCGTCCTGTCACACCGCCCTCGGTGTTACCTCCTCGGGTGCAGTTTTGAGCAGGGCCGTGGTCCCTTGGCCCACAGGATGCAGCAGACCAAGCTCTCCCAGCCGATCCAGCACCAGCTCTCCCAGCCATCAAACGAAGACAAAACTTAAGACGCAGACATGGACAAAGACACTGCATGGACGGTACTGGGTGAGGCCGCCACAAACATGAATTCATGCTGCACACATCACTCAGCATACACATACATCTTTCAGAAGACAAAATCATCTCCACTAAATAAATATATTGTCATGCCTGTAAAATATCAAAAACTATAAAACTAACTATTCGATATTATTTTCAAACTACTTTACTGTATTTTTCTTATTATTTGATTTAGTGGGTAATGTGAGAATGGGATGAAGTGGAGGACAGGAGGGACTGCCCTTACTCTCATCTTGGAACGTTAAACATACCGTTTCTTTATATATTTGAGAGAACTGATAAATATATAATCACGTAAAGCGTAAGAGCAAAAATAAACTGCTTTTTGGACACTTGGTGTTCCCCAACGTGATGACGAGCCACTTCTGGGTGAGTTATTCCTGACTTTCCTTCTATTTTTCTTTCAGTCATTGAAGAATTTTGTTTTTCCATGCATCCCTTTGCTTTTACTTGAGTTGGAGGGGGTTCTAAGGCTAGGCGATGTCATCTGCTGTCAGGCCTGCAGAGTAAAAACAGTGGGTTTCTGTTGGTTGGTATGTTGAGCTGCTGGTGCTGACATGGTGACAAAGGAGGATGATTGGAAGCCCAGAACTGCTTTTCTATGTTGTTTTTTTCCAGTTTTGTTAACTGGACTGCAGGTGTGACTGAGGAATGCAGATTTAAACATTGCATCAGCCTCCACATGGATGTTGTGCGAGTGCAAAGATTAGGGAAGTCAAACAAAAAGTCACTATTGACTGGTAATGGGAACAACCTCTGATAAGTGATAATGATCGCTGTTACCCCAAAGTTTCACTTGTAAGAGGGAGCTTCATGTCAGAGCTTCCTGGGAGCATGGCTGTGAGGTTTCCAAATCGAACAGCAAGCGTGATGACAAAAACCCTGGCACTGTGCAGTGCCAAAGCTAAAAACTGATTGTGCAGAAGTGCACACTACATCCACAACCTTCCATCAAACCATTCCCCCATTTCTTCAGTAAACAACATCTGACATAACGTATCCCACTTACTATGTCAGTCATGGTGGAGGCATTCCTCAACAGTCACATGACACCCTGGCTGCAGAGTGTTCTATCAATACATCTCATCTGTGAAGGTAGTTTGTTTCGCAACATATGTTTGGTTCTGAGAGTTTTTTGAAGCCAGATGCAGTTTCTGACTGCATCTTTTCAACAAACAGCCTCCTGGTAATTGGCCATTACTCTATAACTGAAAGACGTGCTGTCCAGAGGGCAACTGCACTTCTCTGGAAACAATCACAGAGTAAAGCAGGCTGGCAGACAGCTATGTCATTTGGTGCACACCGCTCATGCTAGCAGTGTACTTTTTAAAGACCAGTTCTGACCAACAAGAAAAAAAAAGGAATGACATTAAAGCTAGTATCATCACCAATAACCTGCATGCACAGTGCAGTTCACACAGGTTGTAAAATAATTAGTGTACTTTGCGATGATTGTGCTAATTTTTTTAAGATGGTGGTGAAAGTGTTTGTTTTTTGTTCGTCCATAATTCAAAAGACTCAATACACATATGAACACCTTAAAATCAAAATTCTATCTTCACCATATGCAAAATGTTGCACCAGTTCATCTCAAATGATTCATAGCTCACAGCTAAAACATGCTATGGAAACGGTTTTTTAAAGGATACCAACCTAAGTGATGTCCTCATCTGTCAAATTACAAATTATCTTTATTATCTTTTTAAAGATTATATATATATTTTACAAACGTTAGACTCATTGAGTGACCAATGCTCATTTTTCTGCAAGGTTTATATATTTATATGTATATATTAAGATAGGAACCTTACAGTCGCCTCCAGATATTTGTAATAACTGAGTCCTTGGTAGTTAAAGATTAATTTTTCTCATTAGAATATTTACTCAGCACGGGAATGTGTTGTCCTGTGAAGCCATATTATGTGACCTTCAACAAGTGTCTCCATAATTACATGAGGGCACGCAAGGTATGCTGAGCAACCTCCCTTCATCTCTGACCAGACCCAAACATCACAGGGGGAAAATAATAATAACAACTGACACGTCTACCTCTGGCGCAGACTGGCAACTGGATCCAGATGTAGGGAGCATATCATTACCGTTTTATTGGGAAATATCAAAACAGAGCACCAGATTCCAAGAACCCCTTTCTCTCCTGCAGATTCCCCCCTTTGAACCAACCAGGCAACTCGTAAAGACTCTAGATATTCCATATATATATATATATATATATATATATATATATATATATATATATATATATATATATATATATATATATATATATATATATATATATATATATATATATATATGTATATTAGAGAGAGAGAGAGAGAGAGAGAGAGAGAGAGAGAGAGAGAGAGAGAGAGAGAGAGAGAGAGAGAGAGAGAGAGAGAGAGAGAGATGATGTTGTTTTTCTCCTGTTTCTCTGCCTTCTTTTGTCCTCGGTGAATATTGGTGGCAGTCTGGACAGATGGCCTTGTGGATGCATGACTGTGACGAGAGTAGCAGCATGGAGCAAAATCCAGAACTGGAAAGACTGGGATAGGAGCTTTCACAATGGGAGGGCAAAAAAAACAACAACAAACACACACACACACACACACACACACACACACACACACACACACACACACACACACACACACACACTAAGAGCTGGCCATAGCCGGGCAAGAGACATGCTCAGCCAACTTTTAATTAAAACACGACTGAAGGCAGTGCAACCGCCCCCTCCTTCCTCCTGTGACTATTGATACAAACATCGTGCTGACTCATTCCTGGGACCTGAGAAAGCAACTGACTTCCAGCGCTGCCACCTATTCATCCTTGAAAGGCAACGCTCCCAGGATTTAGATGAAGATCTTACTGCGAGCGACACGGGAGGCGTCGATAATCCTCCACGTCCTCCTCCCCCATTTCCCCCTCAATCCCTTTCGACATCCTGAAACGGCTCTTTGATGGCCCCTGCCTGTCTCTGAACATTGCTTATTTCTCTGTGTACCTGAGGATGTTTGCTTATGTATATTTCTGCAAACCCCCCCGGTCTCCCTCTCCACATGCACACACACTCACAAGCATTCGTTTCTATCCTCAAAGAAGCACACTGCGGGGTACAGTAATAGCACGGCATGTCTCTGGCACGGCGTTGCAGCCAGCGCCGAGTCGGTCAATGATATGAGTGGGGGGAACCGCACCGAAAACTACTGTTACACCCCAGAGTCAACATCGGTCTGATTAGATCATTGCCGGGGTACGAGCCTAGGGGGTGAAAGGGCTCTTAAAACAAGCACGCCTGGGCTCAGAGTATCCCACTTTGATCTGCTGTCAGGAAGTATAGAGGGGCACTTTGTCAATGAAGCCTGAAGACAGGCCATGAGAAAGGAAGGGGGGGGGCATAGAAGCCCAGACGACAACGGAAGTTCCTTGGTGCCCATCAATTTTCTCACTTTCATAAATACGGTCAGCTTCGACCCATTCCTTTAGCTGTAGAAAAAATTCACATCCATGGGCAGATTTAAGTTTCAGCTCAGTGAGTCTGACAAGGGAATTAGGGTGAACATATAAACTTACTGAAAACACATACCTTTATTTTTTAAGTGATAATAATCTAGGAATGTTGCAGGTTGTCTGAATAGAAGTTAAAGGCAAAAGGATCTCAGAATTGATTTCTCTGAGTATGAGGCTATGGTGGTGTGTGTGATAATAGAGGCAACATTGAACTGTACATTGGACTGTATGTGTCTCTCCTCACTTGCATTCATATAATATGGAGCAATATGTATATTTCCCTACCATTGAGTGTTTCTTTTAACAATGTGTTCAAAACCAATTTCACTGTATAGTGCAATAGGGTACCTTCTTTAAACCTAGATATTAGAGGCAAGTTATAGCTAATGGTGCATAGTATCTCATTAAAAAAATCATAATTGCCTGATTGTGCACTATGGAGTCTAAAATAACCTTTAATTGAATATGTACTCCCAAATTTTTGTGCAGCCAAGATTTCACAATTCTCTGCTTGACTTGCAATTCATTTTAATAATCTCATCAAAATGCAACATGTTAGCCATGCAATGTTATAAAAACTGTTTTTGCTGTAATAATAGACATGAAGTGTTTAAAAATCACCTGACAACAATAAGGTCTGTCGGTGTCGGTCAAGGGTAGATGACTGCCAGCCTACTGTGCCCACAGGTATTACAACATTAGGACAGAATTAGGCATACAACGTTTTTCAAGACATTTTGCATTTTAAAGAATCCCATTACCTGCCAAATGCATTTTTTTTAACATATCAGACAGCGTTATAGGATTACGAGTAATATTTTTGACAACCTCTTGAGATGTTGTCACAGGACTTCTGTTATTGGATTAGATGAACACTGTTAAATATTGCACAAACTTCCATCACATGTGAACATTGGCCTTGATCCCATGAGGATTATATATTTGTCCCTGTCCCTGCCCAGTCACAGCTGATTTTTGGAAAGGACAGCATTCCCAGTCGAGACTGAAGTGCCTCTTTAAATAAGGCACCATGTCGATTTCAGCTGTCCTGCTTTCACAGCAGAAGTAGACACACGAGTTGAGGTGGTTAACATGATTCCTTCTGAAGTAGAGTCTCTTCCACAGACATAAAACCAATTGGGCCAACCCCTGAGGACCTCTCCTTACTGATCCGTCAGCTGGTGTCACCAGACAGAAGTAACTGGAAAACGTCCCCTTGCCCATGACTGATGGCAGCGTTCTCCAATGACACGTGCCTTCTGGTGCTTCTGCCCTGCTGCCAAAGAAAATGGCACATCCCGTCTTCCCCGGGTGTGATGAGGCAAGAAACAAGGGTGTCCTTTGGAGCCAACAGCTCTCTGGAAGCTCGCCCATATCAACATCCACTGCAGGAACTGCCGGGCCTGGAATGCAGTGATATCACTGGACAAGACCTCTTTATGGGCCAGCAGGCCTTAACGCCATCAATCATACACATAGACATATGTAAAGTTTATGACCAAGGGACTGAGGCATCAGCAACCGAGTGCTGAGAAAGTGCTACCATTTTCGAGCCTTGGAGAATAACTATTTCTCGGCGGTAGTCGCAACAACATCAACACTTGTGAAACAGAATGAAAAATTACCACTTGTTACGTTATCTGATGATTCTGCAGTCAATCTCATCCCATCTGTTTCAATGTGACCTGGACTATAGCTTTTGTCAAAACCATTGTTTTCTATTTTTCATCACCTTCTGTGTTTTCATTCAAGCCTTGCAAAGATTCCTTTTAAGTCGAAGACTCTGTGAGGTTCTGTGTACACAAGTGAATATGGTTTACCTCACGAGTGCATGTAAGTACTCAAAAATGACTTTGCACAGACAAATCTCAACCGGTCCACTGAAACGAAGAAATTACTCATGGACAGAGTCCAAAAACTATAAACAGGTTCGACCACGCCATACGTGGGCTACAAGTCAAGTCCATCTCCATCCCTCCATTCCTCTTCTCCTTTGGTCTGTGAAGCATATGCTGGATCATTCTGATGATATTTTTACCTACTTTAACAAGACTCTCTCTGAAGAGGAGTTCTCCCCAAAGAAACTGTCAATTTTTTTCCTCTGTGTGTTTAGAAAGACCACTTTGAGATGTAAGAAGGAATGTGACAGTTGTGTCTTGCCTCCAAGACAAACACGGTGAGTTCTGGTTGGTCACACTTACCCAGCATGTTCTCAGTGAATTGCAGCTAGTGTCACAATGGGCCTATTAACTTCACTGTTACACACAGAGAGAGGAAGGTAAAATCTGCAAAATAGAACAACAGGGCGATATAAAGTACCAAAGGATGCATACTCTTATGGGTCCCCACTCAGAAAGTGAATTTGATTGACAACGAGGAAGAAAAAAAAAAGAAGAGATTCATAGCAGCGTGGGATTGTTTCTGTATTGTACCAGACATCTGGTCTAACCAATGTTTATGTGGCTTATAGGAACAGTGAGAAACATTCTGCGAGGTGGGAGAACAAAGTCAGGGGAGAAAAAGAAAAGTCTTGTCTCGGTTTCATCATGTCTGAGTTGGTTGTTAACTGTGGTAAATCTTTTGTTGACGCCAGCCAGCTCCATATTTTTGTTGATGCTCGCGAGCTAGATCTCCAATCCTGGGATATGCCGGAATTGGTTCGAGCTGTGTTAGACACATGTGGGTAGATTTTTCTTGCTGTAATTCTGTGATATTTTATTATGTTGCATGCACCAGAGAAATATACAGCGATGATAGCCAAACAAGCAAAGTGGAGCAGATTGGCCAGCATGATGTAATAAATGTGAAAGATTACAATGGCCTTTTAAAAAAAGAAGAAAAAAAAACAACAAGGTTTTGATTTCTACCAGGATGGGCAACAGGGCTACAATCTCTTCTTGTTGTTGATTCATTCAAACAAGTTCTCACCACTCCGTCTCTCACATGGTTCCCTTCACCGCCAGAGTCTGAAGAGTCGAGGGAGCCATGGCTGTTGATCACCTGCCCAGAAACACTGAGAGAGAGAGAGAGAGAGAGAGAGAGAGAGAGAGAGAGAGAGAGAGAGAGAGAGAGAGAGAGAGAGAGAGAGAGAGAGTGAAATGAGGAGAATGAAAGACAAAGAGCAGAAACAAGAAAGGAAAAATACTGATATACTTGTATTTATGGAAAGTGGAAACGTTACCACTGTGTGTTGATGTCTGGACACAAATCTGATCACTTGTACCTGCAGTACATTTGTATAATCATTTTGCAAATATTTGGGCAATAATCTTTTGTGTGTGTGTGTATTTTTCCCCCTTTTTCTCCCCAGTTGTATCCGGCCAATTACCCCACTCTTCCAAGCTGTCCCGGTCCATGCTCCAACCCCTCTGCCAATCCGGGGAGGGCTGCAGACTACCTCATGCCTCCTCCGATACATGTGGAGTTGCCAGCCACTTCTTTTCACCTGACAGTGAGGAGTTTCACTAGGTGGACGTAGCGCATGGGAGGATCATGCTATTCCCCCCAGTTCTCCCTCCCTCCCAAACAGGTGCCCTGACCGATCAGAGGAGGCGCTAGTGCAGCAACCAGGACCTATACCCACCTCTGACTTCCCACTCACAGACACGGCCGATTGTGTCTGTAGGGACGCCCGACCAAGCCGGAGGTAACACGGGGATTTGAACCAGTGATCCCTGTGTTGGTAGGCAACGGAATAGACTCTCACACCACCCGGATGCCCTTGTGCAATAATCTTAATTGTTTTTTGTGTTTTAGTTTTGCTTTAAGTTCGAGAATCTGGATCACAGAAATTTAAGTTGGCCCTAGCTTTTTTTTTCTGTGTCTGTATTTTTATTATTATTATTCTTTTTAAATCTCTTGGCTAATTTTCTGCACCGTCAAACAATCTTTACCCTTCAGACTGTCAGGTTACACACACACACACACACACACACACACACACACACACACACACACACACACACACAGGGTCAGGGACAAGGTGGCTGGCTAACTGATTTCAGCTCAGCACTTACATGATACACTTTGTCACCCCCTGAGATTTTCCAGGCAACAATTAGGGCCAAGCGTTTGTCTTCATTTAAACGTTGGCTGTTAAATAGGCCTTAGGGATGGCCACTTGACCTCAGGCACTTTTTTATTCAGCCACAAAAATCACCTCTTCCTTTTCACATTTATTGCCACACTAATGCGGGGACAGAGGGATGTGGGTGAGGAGGTCAACAGGTCGGGTACAAGCAGGGGATGGAGGGAGGGGACACAAACTGAGCTTTTATTACAAACACCTTATCTGTTGTCCAGGCGAACATGGGCTTGTGTGTTTTTGTGGATGAGTGTGTGTGTGTATGTTTATTTGCATGTGCATATGGGACCGTGTTTCTGTCGAGTAGCTTTTTGTTGTGCGCATGCACACAGGTGTTAGTGTGCTTGTATGTGCTTGAGTATGTTCAAGTGCATATGTGTGGATATGGGTGTGCGTTTTTGTTAGACTTCTTGAACTGCCTATGTGTGTGTCAGTTTCTTTATATGCACGTGTGAGCATGAGAGTATGCTATGTGGTTTGAGAGTCAGACTTATGTGTGTGTGACTATGTGTGTGTGTGTGTGTGTGCATGCCTGTGGGTTTTTCATACTTGGTATATCTGTGATTGTGCTGTGGGACACAAGGACACTGTAAGGTTGCCATTCTCCTGAGTGAGCTGACCTAGGTTAACAAGCATGGGGTTGTGTGTGTGTGTTCTCCAGAGAGAGTAGATGAGACGGGAGTTGAATGGGTCACACATGGTATGTGTGACATCTGAGGGGGCCTCTGGGAGGTGTAACCGCAAGGTCGTCCCAAATCAGGCCTGAATAGACAGTATTCATGTGACCGTGGCAACAAACCACCCAACCTACACTGGTGTATCATAAACACACACGTACACACAAACACACACACACACACACACACACACACACACACACACACACACACACACATAAACACACACGTACACACAAACACACACACACAGGAATGCTCCCAAATGTGAACACACACACACACACACACACACACACACACACACACACACACACACACACACACACACACGCATTACAAAGTCTCACATTCGTTCATCTTTCCATCCCCGTTGCGATAACACCCATCCACACCACTCTGCTGGTTGACCCAGGAATGACATCCCTTCAGGGGATCCACCATACCCACACAGTACCCCCACCCCCCCCAACCTCACAGAGTACCCCCGCCCCCTCCAAACAGGCCCACAGGCGTCTGCTGGTCGTGGCCCTGGCCGGCCCAGCCCTGTGCAATCTGTCACGAGGCCCAGAGATGTCTCAGTTATCACTCTGATCCCGATGCTGCGCTGCCAGGCCTATTGTTTCAGAGGGCTTCCTCTTTCCTGCACAGGATTCTCCCGCTGGGGGCCGCTGGGGGGGCAGCGACCTGTCGGGGGCCATGACCGCAAAAAGGTGTAAAGGGGTGAGTGAAAGAGCTGGACTTTCCCCGTCTGTTAGCAGGGTTTGTGACAAGGAGACTGTCGGGCCATGGGTGTGTTTTTCCACTTTACTGCTGAAAGCGCTGTGCGGGCTTCATCTGGCGTATCAGATGTTGATTCATTTCTTTATTTGTTTCCTTTTATCATAGAGAAGCTGTGGTTGGCTTCAGCTGGCTGGTTTTATTCTCCAAGCGCAGTGGAGATAAAGGCGGACGTGGCCGGCCCGGATAGACCATTCATTTAACTTTGATCCGACTACTGCATTTCCATTCTCTTCAAGTATCAAGTCATGAAAGTATTCTGTGTAGATAAGCAATTAAATCATGCTTGTCAATACATACATCTGAGGTTTGCACATATTAGTGAGTTATTCCAAGTAAAGATTTTGATTATAGCAATTAGGCGTGATGGGAAAATTAACATCTTTAAGGGGATATACTATTTCATAACAACCAGCTCCTGCCAAATTAAACCTGCGAAGCAGAGTGTTTGCAGAGGTTTTCAAGCAACAATAATTCAAATTATTTCATGGGGCCTCTGAGTGTTTTGCCATTTAAAATGGATCATGGAGGAGGTCTGCCATCACAAAGCCCACCCAATGAACCCCTCCTCTTTTGGCCTGTGTTGGCGAACATGGGAAGGGAGATATTTCTTTTCATTGTTGGCACAGACTACGGTTGAGAAGACCACTGGGCAAGCAAGGGCTGTTTGCTCAAGTGGAGCCAATTACTCCGGATAAATTGGGTCTTCCTCTCTACCCCCCCACCCCCACCCCCCACCTTCATTCTTCTTCTCTCTTCAGAACTCCGAATCTTCTTGGTATGGGTTGTTGGTTGGAAACCAGGTCAGATCCATGTTGAGCCCCCTCCTTCCAAATAAACAGGCAAGTAATGTCTGTTTACCCAGAGTGCAGAGAGCCATTACGTGCAAAGAAGTTAAACATCTCTGACAGGCAAAATGGCCACAGACAAATCACTGTTGCCCTTTCTTCAGGGATTGATTGGAAGAGCGCCGATGTCTTCTTAACTGTTACCAGCAGCCCCTAGCCATTTGCTTGACGGCTCCTCAGAAGACATGCCAACGGGATGGTGTAAGGAATCCAATCAAGAACCTTTTGTTTATCTCCTGAAACACCGCATAGAGAGCCGGGTGACCTCGATGGGAGATGGATTTCGTCACATTCACTGCCTGAGGAACTGGTGGGGGCTTCCCAATCGGAAAATATATATCCCCGGGCTTCAGGAGAACATCACAGCCCACCTACATTCAATCATCGCTTGGGATCTGAAGAGATTAATGTGGAAATATGGAGGACATGGAAAATAAGAGCGCATTCACGACAGTGAGGCCTTTACAGTAAGGAAAATTGTAATGAGCTTATGGTTGTTCCATGAAGTCATTAGAAGATCAAAAATAAAAGTCAGAAAAAAATTTTAAGCGAAGGCACGGTTCTGTGACAGCGGTTAATTTAAATTGAAATGGTAAGGTAAACAGAACAATGGTGGTGGTCATACATGTGTTAGGAATGGACTGCGTTCAATCACAGTCAGCTAACGAGGCCATTACATAACTTTTACATAATGGGTGCCAGCTAAATAATGTACAAGGCTTTTGAATGTTTGCCATGAAGGTCAGCACAGTGTATAGTCCTTTTAGAGCCACCATGGGTGGAAGCTGAAACAGATAGATGTGTGGTCCACTGTTCACTTTTGTCGTTTGGTAAAAGGTAGCGGCAGGGGTGGCCTGGCCTTATGGTTTGAATGGTTGTGTGTAACTAAAGAAAGTCACAAGAATGATCCTTTTTATAGCTGATGTGTCCCTCTGACGTGTAAATAACAGACTGGATGCCACCCAGCTCGCTCATTTTAAGTCCCTCTAGATAAGAGTGTCAGCTCAATGCATGAAATATAAATGTGAAGGTAAAGAGCAATGAGCAGTAATTAACAGTATTAACTAAAGTGGTTGCTATTGTATTATACTGCATATTTTGTATGCAAAAATGAAAATGCACTATACTAGATGAGGAAAAGAAACAGGCCTGTACATAGGATGAGAGAGAGAGAGAGAGAGAGAGAGAGAGAGATTGTGTGTGTGTGTGGGGGGGGGGGCAAAACAGTACAAGCCCTAATTTGGGTGTTTCCCTTTATTGACCCTCTGCCACAGCTTTCATGTTAAAGTCACTTGGACAGTTTGGCTGCAAAACCGATGTAAAGGAACAGCTTGTGATATAGTCCCATCACTGATGTCTTCTTAAGCACGGTCCAGCACTTATCTTTTAAGAGGATTGTAAATGACATGGGCCACAGTTTTTTGTGAGCCGACCAATCACAACAAAGTTGAGACAGCATTTCAGCCTGACCAGCTCCTTGGCTTCAAGTGCCCAAGGCTACTATCACAAGTCTCCTCTTTGTCCTGGTCCAGAAGTTCTCAAAAATCTAAACTACTGCTACACTGAAAGTACTTGTATGATTTTGTAATATGCAAGTTATTTTACAACATAAACAAAACTTTGCACATAATCTCCTGGTGAAGAGTACCAGATGTTTTTATGGAAAGAAAAAGTGAACAGCAACATTTGGCCACTTTTTTTTTTCTTTTGGATTGTTTTCCCCTTTTTCCCCCCCAACTGTGCTTGGCCAGTTACCCCACTCTCTGAGCAGTCCCGGTCACTGCTCCACCCACATGCCTCCTACGATACATGTGGAGTCACCAGCCATTTCTTTTTACCTGACAGTGAGGAGTTTCCCCAGGGGAACGTAGTGCATGGGAGGATCACGCTATTCCCCCCCAGTCCCCCCCCGAACAGGCGTCCCGACTGACCAGAGGAGGAGCTCGTGCAGCGACCAGGACACATACCTACATCTGGCTTCCCACCCATAGACATGGCCAATTGTGTCTGTAGAGATGCCCGACCAAACCGGCGATAACACGGGGATTCAAACCGGTAATCCCCATGTTGGTAGACAAGGGAATAGACCGCTATGCTACCTGGACACCCTAAAATTTGGCCACTTCCGGTTTCAACGGGCCTCTAAGGTTGAATGAGACAAACAGTTAAAAGGTAAATGCAGGATGTATTTCTGCTCACACTACAGAAGAAGAGACATACAGGTATGGCCGTCATGCAGAGGACAGAATAGATGTGTGACAGGCAACTTGGACTCCCTACAATGGCTACGACTGTACAACAACACAGGGGTTTTAAACCAGTTGAAACTAGTGATTGTTATTTATGGTTGGGGCTGGAGGCACGATTTGTTGAAGGCCTTGGGGTGACAGAATGTGGAACAAGCAGGGACCAGTTGTTGTAATTGGCTCACGACCGTCTGTTGCTTCCTGAGATCTGAGGCACACTTCAAACGTGTGTTGTGTGAGCTTTGATTCAGGCCAACGTTCTGAGTCAAATCAAAGAGGAAGAGGACAGTTGTACAATACAGAGCTACAAACACTGGCAAAACACCAAACAAGAGTTTCCATCTCATGGATTTCCAAATGAATCGTTGGCTAGCTAAACCTGCATCTATCTGGTGAAAACAATATAGCCAAGCAGTATCACCGTTTGTTTGTGTGTGTGTGTGTGTGTGTGTAACAGGCAGTAGTATCTCTGATTCTCTCTTCTCCTCCAGCTGTCAGAGTGCCAGACAGCAGTCAACACCTGGATCAGTAGGTCTCCTCCCTCACGCACATCAACCCTTATACACTTCACTGATCGCCATTCCCCTGCAAAGGGGAAGCGCTACACAGCTGCTTGCTTTCCCAGGGCCTTTACATACAGTCCCATGTGCCTAGCTACTGTAACCGGGCCCCATCTGCATTTCACCACGTCCAACAATCCCTTGATTCTGTACTCAAGAGTCTCGGATTGCATTATATCTACCTAGAATTGTTTCACTTTGCTTTTCATGTTATATAATATACAGTGACAGTGTGGACTCTATCTGCAAGGATAAGGTATCACTACATAGGTTGCTGAGTGATTGCTGGTGTCCTGTTGTTGATTGGTTTTTTAAGTAATGTGGTGTCTTCAGAGTGATATTTTCAAAATGCTCTCGCCAAAAAAAAAAACACAGAAAAGTTATTGCCAAGATGTTTGCATTTCTCTCCAAAAGTCAACAGCCAGCTCATTTTGTTTAATAATGTATTCCTGATGCTGGCATTACAATGAACTCAGCTACACCACACACTTTATTCCAAGGGTGGCCGCAGAATCAGGCGAGGTGTGTGATTTTAAGTCTTGCCTCAGGTCCCCTGCATGGAGAACCAAGCATGCATAATAATGACACAGTGCTATTTTTACTTGTTCCATTTCAAGTTTTGTTTTGCTAAACATGACTCCAAAGTTATGATGGACAACGGCCAGGACCCCCACGGTTCCCTCCTGCAACCTCCCAGGTGGCCTGTTACAATCCTGCATGGAAACATGCAGCCCTATTGGCAGCCAATCAAAGGACAGCCTCCCACCCAACATCGCCTGGCAAAAAATCCCAGGTGTCAATTGTCAGTGGTCTCTCGCATGATCTCTGATCGGGGTGTTGTCAGCTGCCATGAAAGAGAGACATGCGTGCAAAAAGACCTGTTCTTTAGTAATCTAGCAAACTCACTTGCATGTTTTATATCAGGGGTATTGCCCAGTTCCTCATATCATTCTTCTCTGGTTGCAGAGGACTGTGCAGTGAGCTCACGGTTAATGCCAGCTGCAGGGGTGTGCTCAAAAGCTGGCGGATGTCCTCTGTACACTTCCGTAGCTTTGGTATCAAATATTCCCTCAGAGAGCTTCACGAGAGGGCCGTGTGCGTGTGAAACAGCAGTAATTAGGAATTGTAGACAAACTGAGTACGGTGCTTAGATTTATTCTGACTCTGGTGCTCAGCAACACAGAAAATGATAATATTATCACACACTCCTGGAACCCCAATAAATTGTTAAAATGTTTAATGAATGAGGTCATCTTTCCAGGCCTGAAACCCCCACAGAGACCTTGAAAGCTGTGATCTGGTTTGTGGCCAATCGAGGCAGACACCAGTCTCGAAGTCTTGCGGTACTTAGGACAAGGAAAGGCTGGTGAAAAGTCCTGCGGCTTACAGTTAAAGGACTTCATTAAAGGCAATACGGCATATCAGTGCTGATGAGATACTCTATTTGAACTGAAACTTACATCAACTATTCTCTCTAAACAAGGACTCTTCAATCTTATATCACCCAAAAATGCCTTCAAAGAATGGAGAGCTGGCTTTGAAGGGAATTATCAAGTGCCAGGCTGTGTAATGCAGGGGCATCTTGCCTAGTGGTAATTGGGATGTTAAAGAAATATATCAGAGTACGCTATATTTTAAATCCTATGAAAGTAAGATCATACAGCCTGTTTGTATGATAACTAGGTCAAATCGTAGTATGTGGCTGGACCGTGTATGGTCAATGTTTGAAACTGTGTCCAGTTTGTTACAGGGATAGTCAGTGGTAGTGTCTATAATGTGAATTCCTGGATATTAAACATTCTTCTGCAATTTTCTCTAGTGGTCCCAGTAATATTTGTTGTTTAAGTATACTGAAGCAGCACATCAAATGACATGGTTAAGCTATGTTCATATATGTATATATATGTATATATGTATATATATGTGTGTATATATATATATGTATATATACATATATATATATATATATATATATATATATAAAGCTATAAATGCAGTTCCAATAACAATACTTTCCACTCATATCATATGTTTGATTTGAAAGAGAACTAAATTTAATCATTAAGTATAGCTATTCTAATTATCTGTTAACACCCCCTGTCTGTGGATGTCTCTTGTTTTTCTAAGAGTCACTCTGTATTGACAGACAAATTCACAAAGGATGGATTGCAGCCACTGATAGCACCATGAATTACGCATCACTTGCAACTGCTATCTGCCCCGTCTCAAGGTCCGATTCACTAACCATATTGCGTGAATGATATTACAGTACAAACACACCGATAAAGTTTTGCAGCTGTGTGCAATTTGCCCTTGTTTTGCATCTGATTGCAATTACCCATGTGGCAAAGTATGCATAGTGGGTTTATGCCAAGAACACAGTAGGTAGGCTCAATGTCATCCTTGATGTCATCAAGTATAGCAAAAATTGTTTGACCCGGCAATCTGTATCTGTGAATTATTTCGGTCTCAGTTAAATCAAAAAGCGATATTCTCCTGCAAAATATCTACTCACGATCACACCTGGCATGATGATGCCTTCGCCTGGCGACAATCACTGCGGCCACGATCACTGGAAAGTCTGGGTGTCAGTTACCACCAAGCAGTGACGGGCTGGGATCAAAAAAGGCCCTGGCATTTGTGACATATACTGGCCTGACAGCCCTATTTCCAAATCCAGCATCAACCTCAACTGTACCTTTAGCCAAACAATACTTGGCCTATAACTAGGATTGGTGCAGTATATTCAGTATTATCACAGCATATGTATGAGAGTAAACACAGGTCCGTGTTTCACCAAGAATCTTTTTCAGCAGCGGTGCTGTTGAGCATGAGACACCGGCCCATATTCATGGGCATCAGAATAGCTTAAGATTTCAGCATTTTCCCCAGATTTGTGAAAGACTTAAGTGTATTTGGTGGGAGGTTTGAGGGTCCAATTTTACATTTTCAGTGAAAAATATGCAATTTCACATCATTTTGGACCATTATTATTACCATATCTATGTACAAAAAGTTGGAAAAACTAGAGCAGATAATAAATAAACAACACCCAAAAAGCTTAAAGAGAAGAATTGCTCAAGAAGTCCACTGGGGACCAATTACAACCATAAGATTTTGGAAAAGCCATTTAGTTAGTTTTGATGCTCTCCACATTGATCATAGGTGACCCTAGAGCATCGGGTATGGGGAAGTTAAATTTTGTGGAATTTTCATCAGACAAAATTAGCTTAACCCAACAGCTACACTGGCACTTACAAATACGAAAGTCCTCATCTTGCTCAAATATGACTTACTGAACCTTATTCAACTGTTAGTGTTTGACTCAAAATTAGAATCACATTTCCTACTAGGCCTACACATTATTATTGCTGGTGTCATCAAACTGAGATGCTGCAGCAGAATAATTCCATTTATTCTTCACACAAATCAACATTCAATTATTCTGAGGTCAGAGTTTACCTTTACCAGTCAGAGAAATGCGCCTACAAGCTATGGCTGGTAGACAGAGGATCTCAAACCCATATTTATTGTAACCTTTTTCCCATGGCGCCCTACAACTGCTGCCATGGCTATGCATAGCAAATTGTGGTCACTCACTTTCTTATTCACTCTTTCACTCACTCACTCACTCATGGACGACCTGAGAGGGACGCTTGGTAGTCACGCTCGCAACTTGCATCAGGCGCACTGTGGGTCTGGACAGTTTTGTGCTTGTTACTTTACCAATACATTATAGATATAATTCATAGCGAGTTGAGAATGAAACTAGTCATAGCCTAGTCACCTCAATGTCTAGGGTATTACAAGTATATATGAAATGAAATTAACAGTAAGCTAGGATTGTAACAGTAAGCTAGGATTGTATGCTAGGATCGTCTACATTGGTTGGTATTGAAATAGAATGATCAGAAACAAAATTCATAACAAGAACGAGTAAAAAACAATATTTATGAATTTTGAAATAATAATAATAATGATGATGATAATAATGATGATAATAATAATAATAATAATATTAATAATAACAATACAACATCCTTGGGTTTTTGTATCTTCTTATTAATTTATTATTACGATCAATATAATTTATATATTTAATACAGTACATATTTATATTAAATTATTATATTATATTATTAATATTAATATATTAATTTAATATATATTTATATTTTATAATTAACATAATATAATAATATTATTATTATCATTATTGTACATTTTTGCTTGTATATGCGTATATATATAACTTTGTTAAAAGAAGCACTCAATGATAGTGCTCAACAAATAAGGAACAAAATAATCCAGTTAGTCAAGTAAATTCTCTATGAGACAGTACAAGCCTGTTTCATGCTATAATCATCAATACACACACACAGAAACACACACACACACACACACACACACACACATCCAACCATTATCCAAACCGTTTATCCTGCTCTCAGGGATGCTGGAGCCTACCCCAGCACTCATTAGGCAGCAGGCGGGGAGACACCCTGGACAGGTTGCCAGGCCATCACACAAGGCTGACACACACACACACACACACACACACACACACACACACACACACACACACACACACACACACACACACACACACACACACACACACACACACACACACACACACACATTCATACCTAGGGGCAATTTAGTATGACCGATTCACCTGACCTACATCTCTTGGGACTGTGGGAGGAAAACAGAGCACCCAGAGGAAACCCACGCAGACACGGGGAGAACATGCAAACTCCACATAGAGGATGTCCCGGGACGACCCCAAGGTTGGACTACCCTGGGGATCAAACCCAGGACCTTCTTGCTGTGAGGTAGCCGTGCTAACCACTGCACCACCCATATATATATACACTCACCGGCCACTTTATTAGGCACACCTGTCCAACTGCTCGTTAACGCAAATTTCTAATCAGCCAATCACATGGCAGCAACTCAATGCATTTAGGCATGTAGACATGGTCAAGACGATCTGCTGCAGTTCAAACCGAGCATCAGAATGGCGAAGAAAGGTGATTTAAGTGACTTTGAACGTGGCATGGTTGTTGGTGCCAGACGGGCTGGTCTGAGTATTTCAGAAACTGCTGATCTACTGGGATTTTCACGCACAACCATCTCTAGGGTTTACAGAGAATGGTCCGAAAAAGAGAAAATATCCAGTGAGCGGCAGTTCTGTGGGCGAAAATGCCTTGTTGATGCCAGAGGTCAGAGGAGAATGGCCAGACTGGTTCGAGCTGAAAGAAAGGCAACAGTAACTCAAATAACCACTCATTACAACCGAGGTATGCAGAAGAGCATCTCTGAACGCACAACACGTCGAACCTTGAGGCAGATGGGCTACAGCAGCAGAAGACCACACCGGGTGCCACTCCTGTCAGCTAAGAACAGGAAACTGAGGCTACAATTCACACAGGCTCACCAAAATTGGACAATAGAAGATTGGAAAAACGTTGCCTGGTCTGATGAGTCTCGATTTTTGCTGCGACATTCGGATGGTAGGGTCAGAATTTGGCGTCAACAACATGAAAGCATGGATCCATCCTGCCTTGTATCAACGGTTCAGGCTGGTGGTGGTGGTGTAATGGTGTGGGGGATATTTTCTTGGCACACTTTGGGCCCCTTAGTACCAATTGAGCATTGTGTCAACGCCACAGCCTACCTGAGTATTGTTGCTGACCATGTCCATCCCTTTATGACCACAGTGTTCCCATCTTCTGATGGCTACTTCCAGCAGGATAACGCGCCATGTCATAAAGCTCGAATCATCTCAGACTGGTTTCTTGAACATGACAATGAGTTCACTGTACTCAAATGGCCTCCACAGTCACCAGATCTCAATCCAATAGAGCACCTTTGGGATGTGGTGGACCGGGAGATTCGTATCATGGATGTGCAGCCGACAAATCTGCAGCAACTGCGTGATGCTATCATGTCAATATGGACCAAACTCTCTGAGGAATGTTTCCAGTACCTTGTTGAATCTATGCCACGAAGGATTAAGGCAGTTCTGAAGGCAAAAGGGGGTCCAACCCGGTACTAGCAAGGTGTACCTAATAAAGTGGCCAGTGAGTATATATATATATATATATATATATATATATATATATATATATATATATATATATATATATATATATATAGCAGCTGATGAGTGTGAGATGCACGAAACAGGCCTTTACTGATATTTACTAAAATATTTTTTCCTGTACTCATGTTGATATACCGCTCCTCAGTAGTCGAGCACTCAACACCATTGACAATTTTGGAAAAAAAACGCTATATATATATATATATATATATATATATATATATATATATATATACATATCCCTTCTATTGTAACAATTTATTTTGAGCGGCCCAAAGGGCCAACGGTCATCTGTCATTGGCCCAAATTCCAGATGGCCAGTCCGTCACTGCCACCCGGTCTGAAGATGGTAATAATTTTCACTCTAACTGCGTGTGGCTATTAGCACTGGTGTTTGTGAATTTGCATAGAAATTGGCCACTTTTGCACCAAATGTATGAATTTTACCTAATTTACATATGTGCAAATATCACCGGAGCACAGAGGTGCAATTTGCTTGGCAGCGCAGTTACAAGTGCATTTCACCCTTTGCGGGTGCTTTGAAAATTACACAGTTTCTTTTTGTCTTATTTGTGCAGGTTTAGCAGCTGCAAAAGCCACAGAATGCTTTTGTGAATTTGCCACTGAGTGTTTTGTAAGAGTGATTGCTATTTGGGTTACTTTAACTGTGTCCTCTCCCTCATGCCTCTCGACGCTCGGTTGACCAATCATGTAACTTCAATGGCGCTGTTGCTCACCACCTGATCCAGTGACCCAATCGTGTCAAACATGATCACTAAGTCAGTCATGTTAACGTGGTTGCTCAGTCAGTCAGTAAGTAGTCAGTCGGGGACATTCGCGTTTGTAGGGCTGGCCCGCTGCCCAGTCCAGCTAAAAAGAAATGTGCTGATCACAATGATAATTTTTGCCAATATGTGTATTTCCATAAATTAGGCACAAGTAATTACTAATTACAAGTAATTACTAATCACTAATGCAACACTGCTGCCATTCAACTGTGAGCACAAATCTTTAATTTATTATAGCACACAGGCTAAGACAGCCACAGGAAAGCATGTCCATCAAATTCCGAACTCAGGCTTTAACTTAGTCTTGTACAGAAACATGTTCATTAGACAGCACAAGGTCTCCGCCAACACACTAGATCAATGGAGACCCTAAAAATAGCCTCTTTGCCATCCTCCAGACTTTTGAGGATCAGAGTTGAGAGCAAAGCAGCTGAGCTGTGGTGGAGTAAAGCCCTGGTCCGTGGACAGATGTTCAGAGGAACAGGTGGCTGGGGTTGTCCCCTGGATTAGCATGTCTATGACAGACGCAGCAGACCTCACAGACTTCAAAGGGCAGGAGCATGGTTGCTAATGATCTGTTGGGGAGAGCGAGGGGGAGTGGCTAGTTAGTGAGCTAGCTAGCTTACAGTCGCCCTGTGTAAGAGCATCCTCACTGAAAGTTCACTGTTAACTTTTTGTTCTGTTACTTGTTTTCTGCTACTGAATGTTTTGTGTGATGAGGCCAGGGTTTCTATTACTGTTGGAACATCATTTGACACATGAAGCCATACCATTATGGGTTGTTGTCAAGAGAAGTAATGTAAAAGGAAATTGAATTGAGGGAAGTGAAGTCAATGCAGAAGCAGTGATCATACACATTATACATTAAGAAACAAGCTTGTTCTTATGTAGTAGTCTATGAAAGGGTACTGGGAGCATGATGAAAGATGCTGATGAAAACTAAACATGTGCAAACACACATTAATCGTGCTTATCTGAATTAAAGCCATTCTAAAAGGGAAAAAAATTCTCCCAGACCAGCATTTGAAACTGAGCATGAACTCTTCAAAACCTGACTTGATGAGATTTCCTCTTCCCAGACAGCAATTAACCAAGACAAGCTAAATGTCTCTGCCTACCCCCTCCCCTTCATCTGTCATATTTCCCACTTTGATCTCCCCCAACCCCATTCATTAAGCAAATACAACACACTGCCACTTAAAGTTCGCAACGAAACCCCTAACATCTAATAAATAATGCATTCTCTCCAGGATCAAAACATGAGACGAGCACTGAGCGAAGGATGAGCACACTTGGTTCTGACGGGTCAAAGTTTATATTGAAGGCAATCGGAAGGATGGTTGTATACACTTGAACATCTAAGCCTCAGTGGTCCAGTACTGAATTAACTGGAGTTTTTAATAATTTAAAGATTTGCTTCCACCCATCCACTGAGGGCACAAGGTGAAATATAACATTAGAGAGCAATATTAATGATGCATGTGGAAAAAATGAAGCATAATCACTCCACTGGTGGAGTGCAGGGAACCTACTTTTCACTGTAACCCTCAAGATGTTTGTTAGGACAAAAAAATCCTAGAAGTTTCCTCGACTTCAAATCCTGTGATTGTGAGTAAACCTCCATTTTGATGGAATACACCATTTTCCTAGAACGTTTCCTTTCAGATACACCCAGCAAATTCATAGATTTTAGTTAAATCAGACCCTGTCCTGTCCCATCACCCCCTCTGTAATGGCACCCCCTAATTTACATTGAGATTAAAATAAATAAATAAATAAATAAATAAATAAAAATTGCAGGGGGACTAGATTACTCTGATGTGTTTTTTTTTTAGTTTTTTTTTTATTTCCTAACAATATTTGCACAACAAGCATTTGTTTTTTTACTGTTGTTATTACATCAACTCCACATTTAGCATGCAGCAGTATATGGAGCAACATTAGGCCATAAGAATGCAAAGCCATTGTCTTTACTTTAGTCAACAACATGTGGATATGCATCTTCATTGGTTACATATTTAACATAAAGACGTCAATCACAAGAACTCAAACGTCTGATTGCTGCAATTCTGTGAGCCATGTTCATACTGACATTATCCGAGGATAATGCTGCCCAAATGTCTACAAGAAGGTTTCTGAAAGATTTCTCTACCACACTAAGTCTTCAAGGACTTATATGTTTGGTGTCAAATAGATAAAGGTGACATTGTGCCCTGGTGGTTCGTGAGGTTTGGTTCAAACTGGAGGGACCAGACTAGTTTCCCAGACTTCCATTCCAGTCAAAAGTATTTTTGAGCAATATACTCAACATTACCTGCTCCAGTGCTGCAATAATAGCTAGCTGCCCGAGTGGGGTTTTTCCCATAGCAGAAATTAACCAGGAATCAGGAATCAGGAACACTTTTTCTTTTCACTTGATGTACTTGCATACATGAAATTAAATGAAATGAAATATTGTTTCCCTCGGCCCACAGCAGTGCAACACAACAACAAAAACACATATCCAAAAACTACAAGAACAAATATATCCAAACTAAGAACACATATATCCAAACTTTATTTTTCTTTTATTCTATAGAAAAAAAAATTGAAAATACAACACATATATACCAAACAAATAGTGAAATAAAACATTTTACAAACCCATCGAACTCTACAGAATCAAAGATTACAACACAGGTCGACAAAAACAGAAAATGGTGAGGTAACCTGTAGGCCTTGGTATGGCTTCCAGCCTACAGACCCCCCCCCCCACACACACACATACACACACACCAAATCAAAGAAATCAAACATAAAAATACACATATACCACACACGGTATACTGTTTCTAAAACCCAATATTACCCTCCCTCCTTCCCCAATCACAACAAAATTGCTCCCCTCTACAAATCCACCAACAAACTCATCTTCTCTAACATAACCACGCAACATATTAACATTTCTTTCCATTATCCTCCTAAAAATGTTCCACACCTCAGCTTTCCTCTTTTCATAATGGGCTGTATTCATCCTTAGCTTGACAGCAAACCTTGCATGGCTTAAAACACAATTTAATAAATTAACATTGCATCCGTTCACTTTGCCAGCGCCAGCCACCCCAAACAACCACAATGCTCTCCATTCCGTTCTGTCAACCAACCCACCACTCCAACACCTACTTCTTATTTATTCCTTTATTTTCAACATGTATCCCTCCAGCTCAGAACACTCAATAAACTCATGCATAAATGTTTCCACTCCGACACCACACATCACATTCTTTCTTCACATTCACATCAAACTTACTGATTATTAAATTATTGAACATCCTATTGTGCCTTAATAAAAAAATCAAAATTCTCACATTCAACACTGTTCCACTTCATTCTCAGATTTCTCCATATCCTCCACCCATCCATCTCATTCATAACCCTCTCCCACACTTTCTCCCCAGCCGGTCTTCTCACTTCTTCCTCTCTTAAACATCTATACATCAATCTCGTTTTCACATTCATCAGACTCACTCTCCTCTCTCCTTCTCCCACATACGTTTCTATCTCTCCTTCCTCATCCAGCACAGCCTCTCTCTCAATCATACTGACCCAATCTCTCGGCATCCCCCCCTTGATCTTTCCAAATATCCTCTCCGGCGTTCCAATCCACACTACATCACCCCTTCCCCTCACTTCATCTACCAGTACCTGTGCCCTCATAAACCCTGGTACATATTCATTGACTAAATCGCTGATCTTTCTAAACCCTGCTTTCCAAATCATCCTGTTGTAGATTGTTTTCCCCTAAAATGTGATTTTTGGATTTAAAAACACTGGTTGTTCTCACACCTGTTTCACATTCTTGCATTCATACTGCACACATTTCACAAACTCTCCCCACACTTTCAACACGTCCTTGTAAAACTCAGACACTCCACTAAGAACACATATAACCAAACTAAAAAAAAAATCACTGTCCAACACCTCCCTGCACTCCACACGACACCAAAAACACAGCCAATGCTAGGCAAGTCTGCCGCCAGACCGCCCTCAGTGTTATCGGAATTGCCGGTCTGCATGGGCTAGCAGTTAGCTTAGCCTAAAGCCCATTTTGGTGAAAAATATTATTTTTTTCAACTATCCATATATCCATCCAGCCATTATCCAAACCGCTTATCCTGCACTCAGGGTCACAGGGATGCTGGAGCCTGTGATTAACAATTGGGTAAATGGGGTATGTATTAATGAGATTAAAATCTAATTTTGAGATTGAATTGCAAAAAAGCACCACCAAAGAGAAGCAGAGTGATATCTTTGAAATGGGTAAAATCATGTTTTCCACATTAAAAACTTTTATTAACATCATTGGCTTCATTTGTTTTACTCCACCCTTCAAATACCCCTCCATGCTCTCACATTGCCACTTGCTAGTGTTCTAGTGTTCTACAGTAGAAGCTAGTTGTTTTATATTGTTTTAATGTGCAATTTATCAATGCTAGTTTGCTCACTCGATACAGATTATGGTCGTCTTTTTGTGATACCTGGTTTTCAACCTGCCTTGAACGTGAGTCACACAAAATTCCCATATAGGAAAAATTACATACATACATGGGTATCTTTATTTATTTATCTAGAGTGGATGCATTCTGAATTTGTTTCTATTACTTGGGTTTGGCAAAATATGTATAGTTGACATATCGCTGGAAAGTCATTGGAGCGAGTCTTTAAATCATCAGACCCCACACATGAAAAAGAAAATCTGCTGTGAGACAAGGATTCTCGTCGGGGAACATGTGGGCTTAAGTCCATCTCCATATAGTGGAATGGGAAATATGCCACAACACTATTATGCCTTATCCAAGTGTGGTCGTTATGGGTTAATGAGCTGTTTGAGGGTGAAACTACAGATATTGTCAATCATAACTACAAAATAAAATCAACCATCCCAGACATTGCAGTTGCTGTGAAAAGCTGTCTTTTTATGTGAGTGTAGCGATGGACAAATATAACTCTTCTGCCCCCAATTGCAGTTCCAAGTGGCCTCGCTGAGATAAAGTGACCCGAGACTGCAGGGGGTCTTTGACTCCATCTTGGCTTCATTACTCCCAACCCGTAAATCCCACAGCGACCTCGCTCTCCTCTGTGCCATGTTCAAATAAACATCCAGAAAAAACTATTATTCCTCCCCCTGTCCACTAATGTTTTCTGGGTTCCTTCCTCGTTTTTCTCTTTCTCTGTTTATTTACCCTGGCTTCATCCTCTGATGGGAGACATGCCATGACCTACACTCTGCCTCCAAATTGCCCCCCCCCTTCTCTTAACAGTTTGGACCCGCGGTGGGTGTTGTGGTCTCTGTTAACTTTACGATTCTGCTCTTGTATATTAATTATTTCCATAAATGCAGTTGGCTAAGGCTTTGTAGTGAGTGGCCCGGTAGCTCCAAGAGGGCAGCAAATGGACTTCTTCGGTGCTTTTGTTTAGACTACACTCTCCATAAACCGCGGTCCCAGGCTTATTCCTCGCTCAGGGAGAATAAAGAATAAGCTGCCAAAAGGCAGGAAATGGCTCTATCAAATAGCCTTCCGCAGCAAGAGCTACAGTAACACTCAACATGGTTTCAATCTCGAGCTGACACCATGCTGTGTGAAGAACAGCTACACAGAGAGTGCCTCTCCGTAGGCTGCTGGAAAGCCCTGTAATCGTTACATTATCTTCACTGCTCCCACCACTTGCACCTATAACCTGCAAAAAATTACATTTAGTCGCAAGGTGAGCTTGATAATGCAGGCCTTTGTAAATGGTGACGTTTTTCTCCTCCAGCTCCTTTTCCTCCCACATGTTTTCTGTAATTGGAATACTGTCTCTGAGCTTTCAGTGAAAGAGGGCCCTCCCAGGTAATCTCCACCATCTTGGTGAAATGCAAACATCGCCAAGTCTCTCCCAAGAAGCCGCCAGCCCAGAGATGTTTATTTTCCCATTTAATAACCCCTTTTATTAAAGTAGGGTGAAAACAATTATGGGTGTGCAAGTTCTGTGTCTTTAATAAGAGCTTTATTCAATAAGCGTCCTTATGTCCGCTGAGGGAGGGTCTACGAACGTGACACAAATAGTATTGCCAAATGTTTAAGTGGAAAGGAGGGTGCCTAAAGGGATAGGAGGAGTAATTTGATTATATGTAATATGCACCAAACCTCCCCCAAAATTACTGTCTAATTTATTTTTGCTGATAGCAAGAAGAACAAATGCTCCTGAGGTCCATCGTAAACCAGTACAACTTAGCTGCGAGACAGACCTACAATGTGCCAAGTGGCATTTATCTCAATAAAGCATTTTGACTATGAGTAAATCCGAAAAGGGGTTAACCCCTCGGGAGGTCAGCTGATATTCATCAGGGCATATTTTAGTTTTTAGTTTTTTTTTCCAACTTGTAACATGAACTTTTTTAAGTCAGAGAGGGGCCAATAAGGGCCTGAGGCAAGTCCCTGAGACAGGGAAGTGAATAAGAGGAAGACATATTGAATGTTGCTCACTTGGGAGAGGTGTTTCCTGCATAGGTTGTCAACAATGCACTGAGTGCTATGAGAAAGAGGGCCATTCCCGGTCCGGTGACAGTTTAGTCGTATTAAAGTACTCAGTGGGTCGGCTTCCTGTGATTTGCCCAGACACCAAAAGATTCCCTTTTGATTGACTTTTTGACAAATAAAATACCTTAATTAACATTACATCACATTAACAGCCAAGAAATATTAGTTTTACTTAAGCAAATACAAATTCCTGGTGTAATTCAGAAAAGAAAATACTCGAACGTTTCGAAAAATTCAAAATAACCATTGACTAAATGAATGAAGACATGTTGGACATTTTAAAGGCTCACACACACTGTGATCATATCTTTCTCTGAGCTATTCTGACACGGTGCTGATGGAGTTGTAGGCGCCAACAAAATTCTAGCAGAGTCCAGAAATTTGAGCTGTGATCATATAGTGTGGCAGGAGATACATCGATAAAAACTACAACATCCTGGTGAGTTACCAATAGGAGCATGGTAGAAAATGACTACATCCTACTGTGCAAGCTGTTAACAGAATATAGACACGTCAAACAGGTCCAAATCTTCATCCCCCCTTCTTTTATGGGGGGTTTTGTCGAGGCAAAAAGCTGCCATCATTAATGCAATAGCATGTTTTTTTCCATGAGCCCATTTTGAATGTGCCTTTTTTCAGTGTAATAGGGCACAGTCAGCTCACCATAGCTTTAAACACATAATATAACAGTAGTCTCAC
This sequence comes from Lampris incognitus, assembly GCF_029633865.1. Taxonomy (NCBI): domain Eukaryota; kingdom Metazoa; phylum Chordata; class Actinopteri; order Lampriformes; family Lampridae; genus Lampris; species Lampris incognitus. Next base: position 88,142,109 of record NC_079213.1, on the reverse strand, counting down.
CTCAACCCTCAAGGGGGATGTATAAAGATCTTACTTTATTCCCATTGTACAGTGTGACATACATTAAAAGTTCAAGATGGTCACAATCACACAGTGCACGGGGGGGGGGGGGGGGGGCTTTAGTGGCACGGGACATCAAAACACTTCCAGTTGTGTTTCAGTTATCTTTTTTTTTTAAACAATTCACTTGTTTTTGTTTTTTTACTAATAGGTGATTTTGTTTTTGTTCAGAGGCTTCCGTTCCGCCCCTGTGTGGCATGGGTGCACTCCCTCTCTGTGGGTTTTATCACAGGTCTGAGCTGATTCCCCCTTGCTCAGCCACCTCGCCACAGGGTGCAGCTGCACCAAGACATCAAAAGCCATCCCTCTCTGCATGTGAAAATCCCCAGACCTTCAAGTTACGGCCAAAGAAAACAGCTCAAGCCGTCTTTTAGTCAAAGCAGCAACACCTTGGGAGTGCTTGGGTTTTAGCCTTGTGCCGCATGAGTTTTGATATAGCATGCTCAGTGCTTCAAGAGCCACTCCAAAGAACGATTTGATACTTTATTTTTGATACTTTTTTTTGTAGATTTTAACTATAGTTGTGGTGCCATGTTGAAATCACTGTGGTTATGGGGCATTTATAAAATTCATGATAACATCAAACCTGAAAAGCTGCCTACCGCATCAACGTAGCCCTTCTTAACAGTGAAAACCTGGGTATATATTTTATTACACTTGCACTTTGATGATTTTTGGACTCAGGACCTGCAGACGTGAGACACCCCTGCTGTTCTCGAGTTACATGTTACATGTAACAATGTACAGTTACAGTGTTACAGTGACAAGTGACGAGATATGGTATGTAAAAACATATCAAGTCATAGGTGTTATCAATAACACCCTCCAAATTGAGGACAGTTTGGTCATAACTCAGTTTTGAGGAGTCAATCTGTGCCCTATACCCATCATTTTTAACCCTTGGCTACACTACTAATTTAAGGGTAGATGTCAATGCCAGATTAGCATAGCTCCCCTTAGAGATCAAAGTGTGATAATTAGCCATGCCTTGTTGATACCCATATTAAACTGACATCTTATTATCCTACGCAGAGAGGATTACGCTTTGTTTTGCATTGTGTGATACGTGCATTCATGCATGCCAGGAAGGAGGAGCAGGTGGCCCCTCTGACTTGAATTTTATAGTCAGATGTGCTGGCATTCTCGCTAGCACAAACCAATTCTTGCCACAATCTGTCAAGATTGAGAAGCAAAACAAATTAATTTTGGCTCAGGCAAAGATTTTCTCTCAACTGATTCAGTGATTTGCATTCTGCAAGCTCACACGTTTTGCACACTCATTTCCATCTACTCCTTACACTAGACTTGGAATATTTTTCCAGATACTGTGCAATTTGAATAGCTATTGATGCACTAAAAATATCAACTCCTTTTCCACCGAAGCCAAATGTGGGTATTTAAATGCATGAAGAATACAGCAAACAATTGGAGAAGAGCATCAGCAATATTGGCATTGGAACATTTTCTCCATTCAAGTTACATACTGGTCTGGGTCCAGATGTCGACTGCTGGGCCCTTTGACATTTATTAATTCTATTCATTTCCAAGCTTGGTACTGTAGCGACTGACTGTTTTGATGATACGCGGAACATTCAAGAATCACTGCATATGAATGAACATCAAAACTTAAAGCTAGGATTGCACATGTAACCCTCTGCAGAATCCTGTTTTATGTTAGACCATATCTACAATGAAAACGTTGTTTGTTTGTTTGTTTTTTTCCACTTTTGAGGCACATTCAAAGCCCCTTTGACACGATCAAAGACAATATGTTCATGCTAAAAAACAATATCATGATAAAGAACATTGTGCCTTGCACAACTTCACATTTTCAATGTTGCTGCAGCACGCGTCATCGAGTGAGGTTGAGCGACTCGCTCTGAAAGTAGACACGGGGCGCTCCACAGCCCGTTGGTTTTAACATGGTAACATTTAGTTAAGAGAACGAGGGACAAAATGAAATGACTGGCGAGGACAGAAGACAGATCTTTGAAGTTCAGGGTCGGCAATGGTACATCGAAGCACAGCGGGATTATCAAATTTGTCAAATGCTCAGATGATTAGAACTAATCTAATTCAAATAGGCAGAGGGGCGGTTGGGTGAAGCGAGTTATGAAATCCAAGCCTTACTTATTTACCCGCCGGTTCTGCAGCCAGAACTGAATAAAATATATAAACTCAACCAGGTTTGTGCTCCCCTCGTTCTTGTTCTTCCACCATCCTGTATTTCATGCTTTCTGGCTCCATTAGTTATAATGAAGTGTAAAATAACCTTCAATACACCTTTTTTTGGGGGAGGCTATGGGTGTAGTGGACAGAAAGAAAAAAATGGCTGAAATTCCTGCCGCCTCAGATCATTTCAGGATGAAGGTTTTTAAGAAGGGGGGAGCTCACAGAAAGAGCACGAAAGAGAGCGAGAGAGACCCTCCTTTGTCTCTGGTTTGAATCAAAGGCTTACGGAAATATGTCTCGATGGAAGTAAACTGTTCTCAATGGGAAACATGTGACCTCAGAAGTGGCGAGGCTCTTTGAGAGGAATTTTGAGCGGCCTCCTTTACTTCGGGGGGGGGGGGGGCTTTACTTTGTGAAGCGCCACATAAGCTGCAGGGTGCCTCCTTTGTTTAAGTTACAAATGGCCCTGCGTGGGGTGGGAGGTCAAAGCGATAATCACATATGTAAACACGCTCCTCCTCCTGAGCAACACTTTGGAAAGCCTTTCACTTGACCCCACTATTTTTTGGCAGGTAAGTGTTTTGAGTATATTAACATGTACAGGAGTAGATGGACGCGTGCAACTCTGCACAATGCAACGCTGACTGGGACCAGTTTTTTCAAACAACGAATAGCTAAGGCAACACAATAAACAGATATAAACATACACACACACACACACACACACACACACACACACACACACACACACACACACACACACGTATACACACGCATACGCATACATAGCTCCCTAATTAATAGCCCCTCTGCCTCTGGAGTCTGTGAGGTAAATCCACCCTAATCCCTTGGCACTTATTCCAGAATAATCAGCAGCAAAAGCTGCCTTTGGAACGCTCTAATTAGCATCATTGATTTTCTCCTCAGATTCTGACATGCAAATAGCCTGAAAACAAGTCTTTTTTTTCTTTTTTGAGAAGCCCTATTAGTCAAAGGAAAGGACTGAAGTTAATTCTGTTTTTCAGCTGCCAAAGTTCAGGTATAATAAGACAAGCTATGTGACATCTTAAAAGGGGAATAGAGAGGTTGGTGGTGCAGAAATATGGCAAAAAAGAACATTGTACTGACTGCGAAAGAATTAGAGCTTATGTTTGTTGACAAATTCCCATATGACAGCAATTGATGATCAGCCAAATCCGAGCACCAACAGATATTCGGGGTGCATTATTGCTGTTTGCATAGGAGGACAACATGAGGGCTCATTCTGAAATGAAATTAAAAATAAAAATAAAAAAAACTTGTCAAAGAGTACCCAGCTTACATGATGTTTACATTGATACTCTAATTAAAGTATCTCTCTAGTGATTACTTAGCCAGTTGGCTTAGCAACTTCTTTCTTCTTTTGGTAAATTGGGCTGCCTTAAGCTTGAAATAAGCAAGCAAGCAAGCCAACATCAATAAGAATTGCCAGTGTCCACAAGCTAGAGGGAGAACTAAATTGCAAGTAATGGACCAAGAGTGTGAGAGATGTTTACCAGACAAAATGAACGGATCACACAACAGGGATGCGGGGCTCTCCATGACAACACACCAGAACCACATCTGGAATGATATGTACCATAAATGTATGTCTTAAAAGTTCGATCGAAGCTCTAGATGATCATTAGGGGCAATCACTTTCATTATTCACAAAAACAAATGCCTATCAGGCATGGTTTTTCCTGTTTCTCCTCACTTGTGCACCGCTCTCGCACACCAGCACTGCTTATTCACCAAGCGCATAACACACATGACAGCCGCAATGGGCTTCTGCATCCAAATATTGAAAAGATGAGATTGCCTGTCCTTTTCTGTGTTAGGTAGTCACTGGCCTTGTCCAGCAAGTCACATCACAACAACCACAATCGGCACGCACCTACTTACAAGTGCGAGTGAGGAAACCCTCATGACTTGACTCAGCCTTAACCCTCCTTTGCCAAATCCACAGAGGAAAGAGAGAACCAAGAATTAGAGAGACTATCTTTGTCGTCTTTGAAATACACACAAGCCAGGCACCAATCCATCTCCCCTCTCTCACCGTCTTCCCCTTATCCCTCTCTCTCGCTCTCGTTCTCTCTCTCTCTCTCTCGCCTGCTCGCTCTCTATGATTGCATCCATATGCTCTCCAGGGATAGATGGGGGTCAACACCCTACTTACTCACACCACACTGTGGCACTGACAGCCCTTATGAGAAGATCCACATGCACGCGCGCACACACACACACACACACACACATGCATGCGCGCACACACACACACACACACACACACACATTATCGTGATTGTCTCCATACAGCAGGTCCAGACTGTGTAGTCGTGGTGCTTAACAGGGACTAATACTGCTTAATACCTTAACTAGAATGTATGGAGCAAGTTATTCTTCAGTGATCCACCTCCTCCTTCCAAAACTAGGATCAGTCCGAGAGGATCTGGCACCAATTAAGTGGCGCTCAGAAGAATGGGGCTTGATGGGGACTGACGGATCCTCCTGCATTCAATCCCCTCTTTTGTTCAGCAAAACCGGGAGAGGTTGTAAATTTGAACCTGAAGACACTGCACAAATTGCAGTCACACTCACAAGCAAAAGGGAATCAAGGCCAGAGGAGAGAGAGGGGGGGGGGGGGAATTAGGCTGGCCCCTTCTAAATAGCCCTGATCCTTTCCTCTTCCATTTTCTTATACACACACATATGTGGCGACACACACACACACACACACACATACGGGCACATACATGCACACACACATACATATATAAGCCACTAGCATATGTTATTCCTAGGCAGGACAAGGAAACATGGACAAGAAAATCGCAGATGTGCCGTAACACGCCTACGCTCACACGCTCAAATGTACTTTACAGACACAGACACAGACACACACTGAGCCACCATAGAAACATCAAAAAAAAGTTTTACCATAAACACAAACAGTCCAAATAGTATTTAATCTGTTGCCACTCCCTTGCTCCTTCACCCTTCCTCCAGCCACCTGGCTCTCACTCACAGCACACACACACACACACACACACACACACACACACACACACACACACACACACACACACACACACACACACACACACACACACACACACACAAACGTGATTGAAGGACATCGATAAAACATGCTATAATGAACCCCTCCCCGAGACCTAGCCAGTGACCTCTGGGAGTTGGCTCTACCCTGTCGTATCTCTTATCTCATCTCCGCTGTCACTCATAAATTATGACAGCGCGAAATTAGATGATGCATCCTCCGACACCACCGCCAGCACCGTGTGTATTCGACCACCCAGACACACTCCTCTCAACTGTTGGTGTGTGCATTCCTCTGCAGAAAACGGCACTGGCAGTTTTTGCAAGTAGGCCTGTTCTAAAAATGTATACAATCAAGGGAAGTGCAAAGAAGGTTTGGATCAAAGCATCTTCGTAATGACACATAATGTAAATAACATTTGTAAAATAGATTATGTTCATGTTGTCGGTGTATTTTTCTGTTTTGTTTTTCCACCTATAGTTCAAGTGGGCATTGTAGTTGCAACTGCTAGTTGCTAGTTACTGTTACTGACTAGAGGCACAATTTTGGAATAAATGTCACTTTTATTTGCCATGCATACAATTGTTTGTGTTGATGCCATAGTTGCAGGAACATACTGGCAATTCAACACTGAACATACAACACTGGTGGATATTATTCCACTGGCTCCAGAAGAACCAGGTGGCCTGTGCCCGAACGAGTGGTCCCTTTCATCTGGGGAAGCAGTGGTTTGGGCACACGGGGTTGAGGGGTCAGAGCGATTTCAACCAGGAGCCACTCGGTGGCCCCGCTACCTCAACCTCGAAACCGCAGTCACAAGATCAGAGAGGGATTGCTCGGATTAGCGCACCAAAAAAAAAAAAAAAAAAAAGGGACATTCTGCTGCCTTAATCCTGTGAGAGAAAAAGCTGCAGTTGAACCCTTGGCATTGCTAGCCACAAGCTTAAAGGAGAACTTTGATTTGTCAACGATGACCACAACAAAGCTTTTCACACTGGCCATCAAGGCCAAGGTCGGGCTCGTCTATGAAGGGTCATGTGACGGAAACTGTAGGGTCTTGTTTTCATTGTGGTTTGCTGTTCCCTTTAAGTTTGTTATCACTATTATTTTATGATGATATTATGAGTAGAAGTAATGATACTAGTCGTAGTGCTTATAGCAATAGCTGTAGGAGAGGCAGTGGTCGTTATTGTGGTAAAATAGTACCAATAGTGTTCTGTAAGGGGATAAAACTGTGGTTACGGGCATCCGGATGGCATGGCAGTCTATTCCATTGCCTACCAACACAGAGATCTTGGGTTCGAATCCCCATGTTACCTCCGGCTTGGTTGGGCGTCCCTACAGACACAATTGGCCATGCCTGCGGGTGGGTGTGGGTACATGTCCTGGTCGCTGCGCTATCACATCCTCTGGTCAGTTGGGGCACCTGTTCGGGGGGAGGGGTAACTGGGCGGAATAGCGTGATCCTCCCATGTGCTACACCCCCAACTCCACATGTATCGCAGAAGGCATGTGGTAGTCCACAGCCCTTCCCGGACTGGCAGAGGGGGTGGAGCAGCGACCGGGATGACTTGGAACAGTGGGGTAACTGGCCAAGTACAATTGGGTGAAAAAGGGGAGAAAAAAAAACAAACAAAAAAACAAAACAAAAACAAAAAAAATCTGTGGTTACCTACCTTTGCGAGAACACTTTAATGCACCCTAACGCATATTAGGACCGTTTTAGAGTCTGGATGTGGATTCAGATGCAAAAGTGGCATATGGCTAAAGCTAGCTAACACATATCAGAGGCTCTGCCAGCAAACGGGTTCAAATGTTAACACTTTCTGGCCAAACTGCAAAGCCTGAACCCATCATGTTTTTCACTTGAGCTGATTTGATTAAGTTGATTAAAGGCTTATCCCTCACTTTAACTGTAACCTTAAGCTCACTGGAGGCCTGATGCTAAACAATTACCCTTAACGGGGGAGAAAAATTAAATTTACCCATGATATATTAAAATAAAGTCATTGTTGACCTTATTACCAAGCAAGTAAGTAGAAGGTGGATGGATACAAGATCCGTGGCCCCCGCAAAACTCCATGGTAAACAACAGGAGAGGCAGCCATTTTCCCACACGTGTGAAGCCCAAACCTTAGCCCCACATATGTTGAAAGCACAGGCCAAAGAGCACTTTCGTTTGTTGTTTCATCACGGATACATGTTTTATAGGCAGTGACTTACAAGCCTCAACATCCATCGTATTACATCTAAAGTGAGAGGTTGAGGTCAGAGTTGATCGACATGCCTTTTATAACACAATCGGCAGAATGAAATACTAGGCCTCCACCATCCATACATTGCACAGCATTTCATTTGTATGTAATAAAATCTATAACACATATTACAATACATGTATCAGCAAGGGTGATAGGAGCCACAATTAAATCTAGTTTGGTCAGAATCACAGGAAGTTGTATGCTAATATGATACAATACGAGCAGTAAAATTTTAGCAATCAATGTTAAAATTTAGGTGATTTTTGTATGTTTTAAGTATGTTACAATGCTGACTGTAGTAATATTACATGAAACTATGAGTTGTACTGGCTATGAATAAAAATGGTCAAACATTTAACAGGATAAACTTCCACTTTCAGTCAGATACACACACACACACACACACACACACACACACACACACACACTCAAATGTAGATGCTAACAAACAGACATACCTAGTTGCCAGCTCTCTGCACTAGACTGATGGAAACCATAACACAGAGCCAAAGTCCTCTGGTGGATTGAGGAACGCCACACACTAACACAGCTCTGGTTACTGTGTAACCCTAGCCTGGAGAGAGAGAGAGAGAGAGAGAGAGAGAGAGAGAGAGAGAGAGAGAGAGAGAGAGAGAGAGAGAGAGAGAGAGAGAGAGAGAGAGAGAGAGAGAGACGGACAGAGAGAGACGGACAGAGAGAGACAGAGATAGAGAGACGGACAGAGAGAGAGAAAGAGACAGAGAGAGAGAGACAGAATGAATGTACACTATTTAAGAGAACAGTTTGGACTGACAGAGTGACAAAAATATTCTTTCCCTTTAGTATTCTACAGTTTTTTTCCCCATTTTTATCGCATTATTATTATTATTATTATTATCATTATTACTTCTGCTATAACCCATCCATCCATCCATTATCCAAACCACTCATCCTGCTCTCAGGGTCACGGGGATGCTGGAGCCTATCCCAGCAGTCATTTGGCGGCAGGTGGGGAGACACCCCGGACAGGTCACCAGGCCATCACAGGGCCTCTGCTATAATCAATTCACTTTAATTTAACCATTCAGGCAATTATTACTGATGGTCTCAGGTTAATGATAGCAACAACAACAACAACAATAACAGCACCGGATTGAAGGCAGAGACAGAGGGCCTGATAATCGCTCCACAAGACCAGAGCCTGGAAACCAGATCCTATCACCATTGCATCATCAAAGATGGAACAGACCCAAAATACAGAATCTGTGGAATGTACAAAGAAACCATTGCCCACATTGTCTCAGGCTGCCCGGGACTGGCAAAGACTGAGTACATATACAGGCACAACAAGGCAGCAGCATACCTGCACTGGAAGATCTGTAGGAGTTACAAGATCAAGACGACTGAGAAGTGGTACGAACATCAGCCAAAAACGGTCACTGACAATAATGATGTCACCATCCTCTGGGACATGGCCATCCACACTGACAGAGAGATAAAAGCCAACAAGCCCGACATCGTTATCAAGGACAGGAAGCAAAGGGGTGCATGCTCATCGAAAAGGCAATACACCCCGAAAAAAACACCTCATCCTGTTGATTTCAGTCTCCAGGTGTTTGACAGAGAAGCTGATCAAGTACAAACACCTGGAGACTGAAATCAACAGAATGTGGGGGTATGAAGACCGAAACAACACCAGTGGTCATCGGAGCTGTAGGACTCATGAAGACGGGGATGGAAAAGTTCACCAGCCATATCCCAGGCAACTTCAACATCCATGTAGTCCAGATGATCGCCCTACTCGGAACAGCCCACATATTACAAGTACTGTCAATCAAGTGACATCTGCTCTATAGGGCCTCACGTCCATAGTTTGGACCCGGCTCGACAGGATGTAAAACAGGAAACATGAAAGAAATAATAATTGAAGTTTAATGTATGAGTACAGTTGTCTTTCTATCAGGTAAATTTTCAGCCACAGAAAATGGCGCTTGATGTACTTGGAAATACTTTCTCATGATTGTGTTTCTTTGTGTGTTCAACATTTTTGGTATATCCCATGCATGTGCTTTTGCTCTGAGAAGGTTGTAACAAATTCCAAGAATTATTTTCCAATACGTTTGGGCCCAGTGTGAAAGTGCGTGGGTGGATAAACAGAATAAAGACTGGATAAAGACTATATGAGAATCGGTTTGTCTCAGCCAAGTCAGTTTGTATTCATCAGCAGTTTGGTTTGCTGTTCATCATGTCAAGCTCATAGGATGCAGCCAGAAATATAAAACTCAGGGTATGAATATGAAGAATATGGGCTTTGCTCACAGTTTGTACTACAACAGCTATCAGGTTCAGGTGAAAAAGACAAGAGAGGCAGTTTTTACCAGATTTACTGAGAGTAAAAAAAAAAGAAAAGAAAAGAAAAAACGAAATGTTTGTATCTGGTAGGCATTACTAAATTAAATTAGATTAATGAAATTACACTGGTAAGAATAACAGTAACTGAAATAAGTACAGCTCTGAGAAATTGTTCTACAAACTACCTAGCATGCTCCCTTTAACTAAACCAGATACACTGAGTATATAACGTAGACATCTATGAATGTCCTTTTTTTTGCCTTATTAATGGGAGTGTATATGCGATAAGGTGTTTTCCAGAGATAAAAAAAAGACGAGAGCAGTTGTCTGAGGATTTCCAATGTAGGAAACAGACAAGACTGTCAAAAAAGAAAAGGTGGAGCAACAGAGTCGAGACAAACTCATCTCATCTTCGTCTAGTGGGCCGAGAGACGAGCCACGTGAAAGAGACAGAGAGAGTGAGTGAGAGAGACAGAGAGCAACAGAGAGAGACAGAGACAGAAAGAGAGACAGCAAGAGAGAGACAGAGAGAGCAAGACAGACATGCAGATAGAGAGACAGAGACAGAAAGACAGACATAGAAAGAGCAAGAGAGACACATAGAGCGAGAGAGACATGCAGATAGGGATACAAAGAGAGAGAAAGAGTCAGAAAGAGAGACATACAGAGATAGAGACACACAAGCGCACACAGAGCAAGAGAGAGACTGAGACAGAGACAGAGAGTGACAGAGAGACAGAGTGAAAGAGACAGAGAGGGAGAGCAAGAGAGACATGCAGATAGAGAGAGACAGAGAGTGCGAAAGAGACACACACACAGAGAGAAAGAGAGTTAGCGAGCAAGAGAGAGAGCCAGATAGAAAGACAGAGAGAAAGATAGACAGAGAGGACAAGAGAGACATGCAGATAAAGACAGAGAGAAACACACAGAGAGAGAGAGAGAGAGAGAGAGAGAGAGAGAGAGAGAGAGAGAGAGAGAGAGAGAGAGAGAAAGCAAAGGAGTCAATGGGACACAAGTTTATAATAAGTAGATAACAATCTCCTTGCCTGCTAATCAGCACGCAAGCCAAGAGCAAAAGACAACATTCTCCAGATTCCCTCCATGTGTTGAGCGAAGCCTCTGTATGGCTGTGAGTTGTGTGTGGTTACACTATCTCACCCTGTCTCTCCTTCCTCCTCCCCGCAAGTCAGCCTGGGCCATAAGCTCCCAAAGTTTAATGTTCCAGCCATTGTTAAAATATCTCTTTTTTGCTGTTTGCATTTCTACTTGCACACCCATCGAATAGATGAAGGTTTTATTTTCTGAAACAACATATACCTCAGTAAAGATTTGATGTTAAGATATGTGCTGGTATGTTGAAAATCCTTTACATATCCATTACTTTGCAATTCTCAGAAAGAGAGAAAGAGATAGTCTAATATTTGATTTTTTTTTGAACGAAATATTGCAGAATGTATATAGTCAATCCTGAGGGAAGGATTGGCCTGTATATATTCCATCCTTGTGTATATATCTGAAGATTGTTGTGCTGTAGTGTTGTTATTCTATGTTAAGTACACCGAGAGAGCCACAAAACCGGAGTCGAATTCCATGTATGTGCAAACCTACATGGCCAATAAATATGATCCTGATTCTGAGAATTCCATGATACATAATACTACAGACTAGGATTAGACGAGTAGGCCAGATTAGACTAACATATTTACATTAGGGCAGACTTGAAGACTTTATTAGACTAGCTTGGACCAAGTTTGGCTAAAACACCATACTACAGAACAAAACACAAGACTAGAATAAACTTGAGTAGACGACAAGATGTAAATTTAGACTAGACAAAAACATCATGCTACTGTAGATCCATCCCATGTTCATGGTGAGCAACAGATGTGAGGACCGTACACAACACATTACCTGCATCCACTAAATTAAACATCTCATTGTTTGACAAGCTATGTCTTCTTATTTATTCAATATCAATGTCACTGAAAGTTTATAGTGTTTTCTGCAAATGAGTTTGAGATCAAATTCACCTACTCATTTTGTATAGGTAAGGTAATCCCCGTACCATCTCTCTGAGAGAAAAAAAACACCATATCCAGCACCATTGTGATGTTTTACAGGTTATTGTCACCTTGCTCATGGGCAGACAGAAGTACATGGTGAAACATAAACAGTATAGCGGGTAGAGCAGTGCCAATGAGATCACTGCTTTATTCAAACTGTGGCTCACAAGCCACAATAAACACTTATTTTTGAGGAGACAGTGAAAACACATACCTGTCTATTTCCTTGTTTGTGATTAAATGTTTTTTTATTTAAATATAGGAGCAAGGAAAGAACATATTTATTGTCATACTTTTTTTTTAAATTTCTCCCTTTTTCTCTCCAATTGTAGTTGGCTAATTACCCCACTCTTCTGGGCCATCCTGGTCGCTGCTCCACCTCCTCTGCCAATCCAGAGAGGGCTGCAGACTGTGGAGTCACCAGCCGCTTCTTTTCACCTGACAGTGAAGAGTTTTGCCAGGGGGACGTAGCGCGTGGGAGGATCACACTATTCCCCCCAGTTTCCCTTCCCCCCCGAACAGGCACCCCGATCGACTAGAGGAGGCGCTACTGCAGCGACCAGGACACATACCCACATCCAGCTTCCCACCCGCAGACATGGCCAATTGTCAGTAGGGATGCCCCACCAAGCCGGAGGTAACAAGGGGATTCGAACCAGTGATCCCTGTGTTGATAGGCAACGGAATAGACAGCCAAGCCACCCGGACGCCCTATTTTCATATTTTTTTAGTCATTACAAATTGCACTTATTGAATAGTATTCCACATATCACTAGAGTAATGTGTAATGCTGACCTGCCTTGTTAATCATTAGTGGGTCATGACTGAAGGCTGACGAATGGGAATACGGCGTTGATGAACTACGTTAAGAGGATGGTTAGTTATCCAGCCCTTTAACACATATAGAGAGCGTAGTACTGTTGTACTGCACTAAGTATTTGATGGGTTCTGGGACAAAAAGTGTTTCCACAGCTTAAAAAAAGAAGAAGACATGAAGAAGAAATTTGGGGACCACTGCTTGATACTGCTGACCGACTAAGCCTGAGAGGACAACACAGAAATAGACTGCAGAACTCATAAAGGCAATAATTTTAACCCCTCTAATAAAGTGACCCCTTTTAACCCTCCTCATATTTTATCACATTTTGTTGCTTGAAGACATTTGCTGAAAAGACAGTTTAATTATCAGTTTGTATATTCTCACATTCTAATAACAACCTAGAACTATGTCGTGTGTCACCTTTTTTTTGGGGGGGGGTCTTTCTAACAAAAAACAAAACAGTAATTCTCTAATTTCCCCAATTCTAATCATAGATGTTTATGTGACAAGCTCTTTCGGTGGAGCAGCAGGTCCTGCTTCTGTATTTGGAGACTTTTTTCCCCACCTAAAGATCTCATAGAGAATGTATAAAATGAGTCCCCCGTGCTTATATTTTCAAAGGCATCTTATTGTTTCCAGATGGGGCCTCTTCCACTACACAATTTGCATGTGCAAGCCATTTAACTTTAGACTGCACAATGCTGTGTTCATCCCAGGACTTTTTCTACTGCAAAAAAAAAGAAAAAGAAAAAGAAAAAAATGCGTATTAATTGCTAAACAAATGTTTTACCAACCTGGTATTCTCAACCATAATACATATAACACACTCTCAACATTGCCACACAACTATTTTGAACTCACTTTGGTCCAGCAGTGAATGGGCAATGCCTTGTATTGTTTGCTCTACAAGACTTAAGTCCTATTTTAAGTGTTTGCTAACCAAAACAATACAAGTTTGACTCCCGCAGCAGTTTAAGTGTCCATCAAAGGCCATGTGTCCTGTAAAAGTGCTCTTGAGCAAGACATGCAAGCTCTATATGCTCATCCAGTGAAAGTCATTGTTGAATACGAGTGTCAACTAGACATCTACTGTGCCGACCAGAGACATTCCATCCCACAATGTACATGTGTGGAGGAAGGCTTCCTGCGTCTCTATCTTCTAAGCATGGTGTCTCTCCCTGCAGCCTAGCTGATTTGTAAACATCTCCGACACCGAAGCGGGCAGCCTAAACTAATCCCAGACACTTCACCCCTGACCCCGCCCCCCCACGCCCCCACACCCACATCCCGCCCACAACTTTCCGTCAGGGAGACCGGTTCCCGTGGGGTGACACTGTGCTCCTGGTTCTGCTCGCTGCCCGGTCCGCTACACGGATGTGACACACGTGTGACGGGGGGTCCAACGCAGACCAGGAAGCTGAGGAAGTGCAGAGCCAAAGCTGCTGAGTTTCCTTCAGGGAGCTAACCTGGAGTTTGGGGCCTGCTTGAACCTCCTGGCCCCATCTTTTGGAGTTCTCTAAAATGTTAGCATGAAGGGCTAAAAGGTTAATTCCCTCAGGTGTACACTGACCCGGGAGGTGAGCTGTGGCGTGGGAGTTTAGATAATACAGAAAAATGTAAAAAAATAAATAAAGAGGGAGTCATTTTTCCAACAAAAATGCAATAAAGCAACATAAGATGATTTGTATTGAAATACATAGCTCCAGCCTTATATCTTTTCCACTAATCTTAGGATAAACACATTGTAGGAATGGATACAAGATCACGTAACTCTATATAGATTTGATCTAAAACTTGCTGAGATACATACCAATGATTTGCAATAGTCAAAAAATGTGATTATCAAGCGAGCGCGACCTCTTCCTCTTTGCACACAACACAGGTATTTGCAGCAAAATCCGATGCAGACAAGCTTGGCCGTATATCAGGATTGACTTACCGTGTTAATTCATAAGGGTTGGGGAATCGATTCAAAGCATCTGCCTGGCGCCACTGCTGATTTTCCACCAGGTTATATCGAAATGCAAATTGCTGCGATGAACAAAATCAAAAGCACACTCCCGGCTAATATGCTGGAGTGAGCTCCCCGGACCAAGAGGTTTACGTTGTTGGTGTTGGTTGCTATGAGATGGGCACGCTCTCATTTTAGGGGTCACAAATGTAATGCCCCTCATTTAGGAAAAAGAGCGCATCCATGTAATTACAATAATCTTGTGCTTTCCAGAGTTGAATGGAGATGTTGTGTCATGGACATGCGGTGCAGACGAGTGGTAGAGAGAGGGGAATAATGGAAATCCTGGAAAGAGAAGAGATATGCTCTTTTAAAAAGAATGCCATACATAAACTACTTGGCAGGCCCCATCTAAAAGGAGGCTTTGTGTCTTTGTCTAACATCAAATTGTTATACAAAAGAATATTGTGATGTTTGTACGCATGTGTGTGTGCATGCATGTGTGTGTGCATGGCACTAATTTCAGCTAAATACTATAATTGCTATCAGCTGTACATTGTTGCACATGTGTGCATCATTTAACTTTCAACACCAAGCCTTTTACTTTATGGCAGAAGGCGTACACAAACACAATTGCAGGCCTCATCGAGCACACTGCCAGACAATACACTCCACAGACCAACCGAGGCTCGTTCATCTTCCTCAAATATGCCCTGCTCACACTCTGCTCCACATCCATTACATATTTTCGCACCTCCAAACCAAATGTGAAAACAGTTTTTATGCTACGTTCCAGACAACTCGGAGATCCAGATTTTCTGACTTCCTACTATGAAAAGTACAATGGAACGCCACTCAGAGTCAGAATTCCTACTTGCAAACTCGGGGCAAATCCATCTACCCCGACTTCATGGAGAAGCAGTTGTCTGACATCACAAAACAATGGCAGCGCCCATGGAGGCACACAGTGTAAATGGTAAACCATCAACTAAGGCAACATTATGTATTGTAGCGAATCGGCTCTGTGTATAACTGTAGTCCACTGACTTCCGGTTTCTACTGCAGCGGTCATACCAGTTTCCTGTTTGTTGGCATGTGCTATCGACAATGGCATATTTTCCGCGATGCCTGCAAGATTTACCATGGATAAATGTCAACGACATGCACAGAATTGTCGACAAACTTTCACCTGCACCTACCAGCAAACGGGTGAAAAGTTTCAAGTTGTAGCTTACATATCAAGTTACGTCCACAATTATGAGGATGATTGTAGACGTAACTTGATAGGTACAATTTGAAACTTCTCACCCGTTTATGTAGGTGCAGGTGAAAGTTTGTGGACAATTCTGTGCATGTCGTTGACATTTATCCATGGTAAATATTGCAGGCATCACGAAAAATATGCCATTGTCAATAGCACATGCCAACAAACAGGAAGCTGGTATGACGGCTGCAGTAGAAACTGGAAGTTAGTGGACTGCAGTTATACACAGAGCCGATTCAGAGGGTAGCCAGGAAACGCCACAGCCGGGACGCGAACGCGGGTCTCCCGCACCACGGGCGACTACGTTAACCAGTCGAAAGGGGTCCGACCCGTTAGCCAAGGGCTAGCGAGTCTGGTCGTGGTCATTACAGTATATTTGCCTGTATTTAATTACAATAATGCATACTATCATACAGTAAAACCTGTTCTGCATGTAAATTCATGTCAAAATATGTCGACAATGTCATCCTAGCTGATTATGGTAAACAATCTCAAAGTTAATTCTGCACAAAAGTTCTTCCTCTGTTTCGCTTATATATAGAAAAAGGCCGCACTGCTGAAGATTCAGTTGTTGATACACTTGCCAATAAAAACACCAGTTTATCACGGTCAGCCATGTTTTTTGTTTACGTTTAGTGTCATGCACCTAGAGCACTTGGAGGTCGGAAATTGGAAATTGTAACTGAGAAAGTATTATTCGCAGCATTATTCGGAGCGATTAACAAACGAGGGATGCAGGTAGAGGTTTTACCATTTGTTCTCATTGCGGGAAAGATGGCTGTCGATTTACTCTGAAAACCCAGCATCCCCCCCGTGATATGGATAGGCATTAACACAATTATCAGGGTCTAAGTGTCCATATGTTTTGCAGTCAGAGGACTCTTAGCCGTGTCGTGCAGGCACCTTCCTTCCAGATGCACAGATGAAGCCGGATGTCATACAATGTTGCCAGAAGACCCCAAGGTCTGGTCGGTGATATGCCTGTGAGTAATTACCCCCCCCCCCATCTAGAGAGGCTCAGAGGAGACACACATCATTCATTTATCGAAGGAGGAAGAAAAAAAACCTCAATGACTCACAATGGCACCCAGAAGCAGTGTGCAATTAATTGATAAACGCTAGGACGTGATGTCCCGTTAGATAGTATGGAGGGGCTGCTAAAGCGTGCACCGGGGCGTGAATCAAAGACTGGGAAATGCATTAAGAGAAAGTTAGTGAAACGCCATTAACCCACCAAAGCCCCTCAACTGATAGTGGAGGGCAACAGAGTGAGTTTTAAATTGCGCCAAGCCCTCGAGATTATGATGAAGTCAGAGTCTTCTAGAAAAGGCTTGCATGCCCGTTTTGATTGCTTCTGACATGCGCTCACGAGGCTCCATAAGCAAGACTCTCAAACCCCGAAAACCGTCATTAAGGATGCGGTAAATTTGTTTTGATCTAGTGATTGTTGTATATACACACACGCTGATTTATAATCATATTGAAATTTGGGGGGGAAGGGGGAAATCATACTTTGACTTGGAAAGTTGTATTGTAAATATTGTGCACGTGCCAGCATGACTACATATCTCCCACAATAACATGCGCATTAGACTCTTTCCAAAGTGCACCATTAATGATAGGGAGCGCCGAATTCCTCGTCTGGGCAGTGGATGACGAATCAGGAGACTTGGCAAAGAATGAGAGGCCCCCCCCCCACATGAAAAGACTAAGTAGTCATACAAATACAAACACATACAAACAGACACATAAACTTTGCACATGCAAAATAACAAATTTATTCCTCATATACACGAAAAATACACACACACACACACACACACACACATACTTCTTTCTCCTCTCCCTCTGTCTGTTTGCTGGAGAGAATCCCCTGGCTTTGATTAATCTCTGCTGTCAGGGAGAGGTTCCTGTGTTTGGGTCTTGACAGGCAGGTTGCCCACTTCACATCTGGAAGCTCTACCCCTGCCATCTCACAGACGTTTGCACACACACACACACACACACACACACACATGCACACACATGCACGTGCATGCGCGCACACATACACACACGGCCGTGCTTTATATGTGTGCATGTGCCAATAACAGTTTCACTTGCATACTAATATATGCACACGCACGCACTCACACGCGCGCGCGCGCGCACACACACACACACACACACACACACCACAGTCATGATTTTATATGTGTGCATGTGCCAAAAACAGTTTCACCTGCATACTAACACACGCACACACACACACACACACACTCATGCTTTTATATGGCTGCATGTGCCCAAAACAGTTTCACCAGCATACTAACACACACACACACACACACACACACTCACACACACTAACGCACAAATCAACCCCAACATTCTCTCTTCCGGCAAACACCTTCTCCACTTTTGCCATCATTGTTTTTGTTTTGTTTTTTCCTTGGCCCCCTCTGTGACTGATTACTGGTTGAGATACGGGGCTTTTCTTGTCAGCTCCTGCTCTATATTTCCTTACTTTCGGTGTCTCTCGCTCCCCCGCACATAGAGACACCGTTTCCCTCTATCGTGTAGAATATTTAAAGATTAAATATGGGTTTGATTTTGCACACACCCTGAGGAAGGCGTAAGCTGAAACATGTGGGTGAGTATTTTATCTCCTTCGCCCTCAATAATGAAGGCCTTTTTTGAGCGCGTCTCACAGTTTTGCCTGGATCTGGATTCGTATACTCTGCGTATTCAGCCATGGGAGGCTGTCTTTAAAATTCAGATGCGCTCCAAATGTAGTTTTGTTTTGTTTTTTAAATAGGTCCAATTTGATTTATGTAGGACGTCTAAATTTGGAGTTGTGGTTCAACTCTTCAATATGGAGTTGAAGAGAACGGCGGGTTACTGGGACGGTGAGCTTTCAGGAACTTTTGTGACCCATGCTTCAGAATACAGTTCTGGTTTACTGCACCGTCTACATGTACATTTCATTTCCATATACAGTGAGTGGATGTATCAAACCGCTCGGACAATAAATCTCACGGGGAGCAAGGTCTTCAGGCCAATAAATCACTGTGCAAACATGTCCAGTAGTCAGGCAGCCAGCAGAGCTCCGCCGCTCTGGGCGCGTCAAGAGTTAACTGGATCCGGTTCTTAGCTAGCGTACACGGTGCATGGAAGATGTGCTAGGAGCAGACTTGCTCCGCTGTTATCAACAGCACTAAGTGAGATGGAAGCCCGACCAACTCGGCTGTGAGAGGCGAGTGTGCTCTGAACGAAACCAGGGTCATGTGGTGAAACTATGAATCCAGAGCCCACGTCCTCATCATGACACACTGTTTGGCTCATATGCAGTCTGTTCACATATAGCTGCTGTACTTCCTGGAAGTCCCACACAGGAGGTCCCAGCTTGCTTCTTTCTTTTTTTCCCCCTCTTTTTCTCCCCAGTTGTATCTGGCCAACTACCCCACTTTTCCAAGTCGTCCCGGCCACTGCTCCACCCCCTTTACTGATCCGGGGAGGGCTGTAGACTACCACATGCTTCCTCCGATACATGTGGAGTCGCCAGCCGCTTCTTTTCACCTGACAGTGAGGAGTTTTGCCAGAGGGCAGTGGCACCCCCAGAACATTTTCATTGGGGTGGCCAAATGGGGCCACTGAAAATCTTGGGGTGACACACCAAAACCAAAAGCCATGACTGAATTTCGGGAATTCTATGATGCTGTTGTAGTATATTGTGTAGGCTAGTTGAAAACTGTCAATATGAGAGTTAAGAAAAATATACATTATTGATTGAAATGAACAGCACCTAATGTAAAATATCAGACAGAAGCATATTATGCATTATCAGAAGCATATTCTGCATATGCGACTCGTGGCTGGGGGGGCCAGCGGGGGGGCCAGGGATAGTATCAGGGAGGCCGTGGCCACCCCTGGCGGGCGCCACTGCCAGAGGGACATAAGGTGTAGGAGGATCACGCTATTCCCCCCAGTCCCCCCTCCCCCCGGAACAGGCATCCCAACCGACCAGAGGAGGCGCTAGTGCAGCGACCAGGACACATACCCACTTCCGGCTTCCCACCCGCAGACACGACCAGCTGTGTCTGTAGAGAAGCCCGACCAAGCTGGCAGTAACACGGGGATTTGAACCGGCGATCCCCATGTTGGTAGGCAACGGAATAGACCGCTATGCTACCCGGACGCCCTCCCAGCCTGCTTTTTAAACACCATCAGCACCATATAACTGAAATTGTTCATGCATTGATTTATTAGAGTTTTTTTAAAAAACAATGGCGATCCAAACTTAGCGGTTTCCATGGCTATTAATGAAAAGACAGCTCGGCGTGAGTGTCAGGGGTATATTTAAGGTAAGAGGTCGGCTTACATACTCGTGTTTATCTGAGCTGAAGTGTGCACCACAGTCTGCAGTACAGGGATATAATGGACTGAGACTGTTCCAAAATGGTCTTCTACATATATCATACAAATAGTCTTTAAGGCATAAAACTTTTGCGATATTTCATGACAAAAAAAAATCAACTGTGGGTTGAGCGGACAACAAATGAGAAAACAAATCAAAACAATGTGTACCTGAGACAGGTTATACCCCAGCACGGCTTGCTTTGCACACAACGATATTTATTAGACCTTTCATATCATACCAGGCAGTATACGGGAGACTTCATACCATTACCATTACACGTCCATTTTTGGGAGCAAAGAAATCTCCACGTGAACGTGGTCTCTGTCTCTCTATGACTTGGAGGCAGACGCTGGTCTGTATGAGAGCACCCATTTTGTCACCGACTCGAGCATTTGAAAAATGTCTCATTTTGAAATGCAAGCCTTTGTACGTTTGGGCTATATCCATGATAAAGAGGAGGGGAAGTGTGACAGTGGTTCAGAGACAAGGCGGTTGGGGCTGGTCTACTCTGAAATCCTTTTTTCTTTTCCTCCTTCTTCTTCTTCTTCTTTTTTTTTTGTAAGTGTGTGTGACACAGGCCACCTTTCACTCCTCGACACTTCGTTAAGCCGACTTCCTCTCTCCCCGCAGACCAGGGTGTTATTGTAAAGTGTCACTCCCTGCTGTCAGAGGGAGGACATTGTACTGTTACCGTTCGTGTGTGTGCACGTGCGCGCGCATGCGTCCAAACATTTGTTCATTGATTGACCCAATCTGTCTGTGCAAGAATGCACGCCTCTGTGTGTGTGTGTGTGTGTGTGTGTGTGTGTGTGTGTGTGTGTGTGTGTGTGTGTGTGTGTGTGTGTGTGTGTGTCTGCTGCTGAAAGCCTCACGCTGCGAAGCTGGGCCAACAGTGACATGACACTGCCCCTTAGTGGCCTGACAGCAGAATGCAAGAGGAAGGTATGATTGCGTCCATACCTAAAAATCACTTATTACCATTTACATATCCATAAACGTTAATTACTAAGGTCATATAACCAGTAGATATATTAGCTCTACCATGGTCTTGGAGAGCACAGGTTAAACAGTGTGAAGGGAATTTAACAACACTTATTATAATGGTGATGAAAGTGAAAATCAGCAAGCATTGATTTTGAACATGTGGACATTTTAAACTATGAGACATTAGATAGATAAATGAGATATTACATACTCTCTCACATATAGTTTAATAATAATATTAATAATAATAACAATTATTATTATTATTACTATTATTATTTCTTTCACATTTCTTGTTTTACATCCTGTCGAGCCGGGTCCAAACTATGGACCTGCGGTACTATAGGGCAGATGTCACTTGATTGACAGTACTCATCGTAATATGTGGGCTGTTCTGAGTAGGGTGATCTTCTGGACTGCACAGATGTTGATGTTCCCTGGGATATTGTTGGTGAAATTTTCCATTCCCTTCTTCATGAGTCCTAGACCTTCGATGACCACTGGTGTTGTTTCGGTCTTCATTCCCCACATCCTGTTGACTTCAGTCTCCAGGTCTTGTCGGGCTTGTTGGCTTTTATCTCTCTGTCAGTGCGGATGGCCATGTTCCAGAGGATGGTGACATCATTGTTTTCAGTGACCGTTTTTGGCTGATGTTTGTACCACTTCTCAGTCGTCTTGATCTTGTAACTCCTGCAGATCTTCTAGTGCAGGTATGCTGCTGCCTTGTTGTGCCTGTATATGTACTCGGTCTTTGCCAGGTCCGGGCGGCCTGAGACAATGTGGTCGATGGTTTCTTTGTACATTCCACAGATTCTGCATTTTGGGTCTGTTCCATCTTTGAAGATGCGATGGTGATAGGATCTGGTTGCCGGGTTCTGGTCTTGTACAGCGATTATCAGGCCCTCCATCTCTGCTTTCAGCCCGGTGCTCCTCAGCCACTGGTGTGTCTTTTGTCGGTCCATGTCTGCATCTTTCATTCTTTTTGGGTACTTCCCGTGCAATGCTTTGTCCTCCCAGGTTTTTTGCAGTTGCCGCTGGCCATGGTGTTTTGCCTTCTGCTTCACTCGTTTGGCATAGATGGTAGTTGCCTATTATTATTATTTCTACTATTATTAAAATTATTAAACATCGTATCCAAATGAACTCATTCAGCCTTCTATTAATAATAATAATACATTATTATTAATACATTTCTACCACATGCAACTGTTGCACTGTAAGTAACGATACACATCTACCATGATGCAGCATTAGTACATCATGAATTCAAGCTCAACACGTGAAGGCTTCCAGAAAGGCTTACCACCGTTACTGCAGTGGAATTTTGATAACATCCAAATTATCGCAAAGAGCCGCCGCAGTAAAGTGACACTGAAGCAAATTTCAGATAATAGGCTTCTAATGGGAAGTGCCACTGGCAAGGAAGCACTCCTTTGTACTCGCAGACTTGGCTTTTCAGTATGAAGTCAGCTAGGATTGGCCCCATGGGTGTACGGGCAGAGAGGGTCATGAGAGACGGCCGAGGGGCGAGGAAACAAAGGTGACGACACAGATGGATGGAGAGAGAGAGAGATCAAGAGAGTCGAGAGAGAGAGAGAAAGTGGTGAAAAGTTGTGTAAAAGGGGGAGGGTAAAAGGGGAAAGAACATACATAAAAAACAGGAGAGAAAGAGAGAGTGTGTGTGTGTGTGTGTGTGAGTGAGAGAGAGAGAGAGAGAGAGAGAGACAGACAGACAGACAGACAGACAGACAGACAGACAGACAGACAGACAGACAGACAGACAGACAGACAGACAGACAGACAGAAAAACAGACAGAAAAACAGACAGACAGACGGAGCACGAGAACAATGGAGTAAGAGCAATGGCGACGTCCACGAAGCGAAACCCGAGAGCAAATCCAACAGATGGAGACGAGAGGAATGTGACCCGCCAAGTTGCTTGTGGTGCTCGGGGCCTGTACGGAGGTTAGACGGATACGTACAGTTGGGAGATAAAAAGGAAGGGAAAGTGGGAACGACAGATGCGTGGCAAGGAAGAGAGCAGAGACGGAGGGAGGGAGGCAGGGAGGAAAAGAGGGAGGGAACCGAAGAGACAGCAAGATGAGAGAGGGGAAGATAGGCTAGCACAAGGGGAAATGAGCGGGAGATGAGAGGGCAGGAGAAAGGGAGGGAGATCTGTGAAGGAGCACAGAGACAGAGAGCGAGAGAGAGAGAGCGAGAGAGAGAGAGAGAGAGAGAGAGAGAGAGAGAGAGAGAGAGAGAGAGAGAGAGAGAGAGAGAGAGAGAGAGAGAGAGAGAGAAGAGAGAGAAGAGAGAGAGACTTGAATTAAGAGTTAGAATTAAGCACGAGAGCTCCGGAGAAACATGCAGCAAAAGTTTGAGATGGGAAAACGGAGAGGGAGGAGAGGCCGTGGCAGGTCTTCCTCCAATTCAGTGGAGGAACAATAGCTGCCTCACGCTCTGTCAGCACCTATGGGTGCAGAGGGACCCAGAGGGTAGGAGTGACACTGCGCCGCCATCAATGAGCTATTGTCTGAGCATGGGTCCCTGCTAGCCAAATCTCTCTCAGTTCCCTATTAAAAAGTCCTAACGGTGTGAGTAATGGCCGGAGCTCTGGGACTTTGTTTTTTTTTTGTTTTTTTTTTAACGCACAAATAGCGTGACTTTGCACACGATTGCAAACTGTGGATGTAAGCACACATTTGAGCATGACCACACCACATGCACTTTAAGGCCCACACAGGCACCATCTAATACTCACATTAAAGTTATCACAGATGCACTGGACACACGCGCGCGTGCGCGTGCGTGCGTGCGCACGCGCGCGCGCGCACACACACACACACACACACACACACACACACACACAAATATGGAACAATGATGTCCTTTTATAACTTCCATTGCCTCCCTCCAAGCTGATGTTCTGTTTTCTATTTAAACTTTTATTGTTCCTTGAAAACAAATATCAAGCCAAGAGAGTGGAGATTGAATGGAATGAACATCCAGGGATGTGTACTAAGTGTATGTGTGTGTGTGTGTGTGTGTGTGTGTGTGTGTGTGTGTGTGTGTGTGTGTGTGATCTCTAAGGGATTCAGCTACCCAATCAATAACCTCCAACCAACAACGAACTGACAAGGTCCTCAGTTGGCCTGGGTGCACCGAGCCAGCCTGCTTTCCAAGGACCTGCCGATTCCCACAGCACCCCGAAATACACACTCGTACATACACGCATTCATGCCTGCACGCATTCATGTAAACATTTATTTACGGACAATAATGTCTGCCTTTCCTGCAGACGTGTCAACGATTAGTTTGCTTTTTCTTTAAACCGAGAAAAGAAAAAAAAACGTGTTTGCACAAAATTGTGATGGTAGCAGCCGAAGAAAACACACATATTTACATTTCAAGCATTTCTGGTCCACCAGATTAACCGGGACATTGTGGTAATTGAATTAAATTTACAACATACAGAACAATCTGGTTCAAACCTCAACACAGGCCTTCTTACAGCTCCATCAACAACTGAACGAACACACTTCCAAAGTAATTTTGACGACCTAATGATTCAGAACACCAGTCGAGGCTTACGGCAAACCGTTGGTTTATTTGACTTCAGCCCACTACAAGTAATAACATGACTTTCCTGCGACCTGTTAATATGGCACAGTTATTAATCTGGCCTCGGCCCAGAGCTTTATGCACCCGCTCAGCTCATTTTCTACACGTAGGTCTGCTCTCGGTGTGCCTCGCTCAAAGCCAGGGTCAATGTGGTTCTGGTTAGGGAGGGAAACAGGGAGACAGAAAAGCAAAAGGAGAGAGTGGTCCATGTAAATATTCTCTTAAATCAACATGTCGGAGCACACTTTCCCCCACGATTTTGACATACCAAACTATAAACAGTTTAAAATAAATATCTGCAAATGATAAAGGAGTGCTTCAGGGTTTATCAGTCCCTTGTGTGTGTGTGTGTGTGTGTGTGTGTGTGTGTGTGTTTGGGAGGAGGGTAATTGGCAACGGTTTCTTGGGCATCCTATGACTCATATATGTAAAAAAAGAAAAAGGGTGGCATAGCAGTCTATTCTGTTGCTCACCAGCACAGGGATCACTGGTTCAAATCCTCGTGTTACCTCCGGCTTTGTCAGGCGTCCCTATAGACACAATTGGCTGTGTCTGCAGGTGGGAAGCCGGATGTGGGTATGTGTCCTGGTCGCTGCACTGGCGCTTCCTCTGGTCGGTTGGGGCACCTGTCCGGGGGGGAGGGGGAACTGGGGGGGAATAGCGTGATCCTCCCATGCGCTACGACCCCTGGCGAATCTCCTCACTGTCGGGTGAAAAGAAGTGGCTGGCAACTCCACATGTATTGGAGGAGGCATGTGGTAGTCTGCAGCCCTCCCTAGATCAGCAGAGGGGATGGGACAGTGACAAGGACAGCTCAGAGAGGGGGGTGATTGGCCAGATACAATTGGGGAGAAAAAGGGGGGAAATGTCCATCCATCCATCCATCCATCCATCCATCCATCCATCCATTATCTAAACTGCTTATCCTGCTCTCAGGGCCGCGGGGATGCTGGCGCCTATCCCAGCAGTCATTAGGCGGCAGGTGGGGAGACACCCTGGACAGGCCGCCAGGCCATCACAGGGCCATCACACACACACACACACACACACACACATTCACACCGAGGGACAATTTAGTTCAGCCGATTCACCTGACCGACATGTCTTTGGACTGTCGACAATTCATTCATATAACATCCGACCCATGTAGCTTTCTAATTACTCACTGTCTAAAGGGTGTTATAGTACTATGGGTGGGGTCCTGGGTACTCTTTCCTGTGGCTGGCCATGCTAACCTGTATAACCGAAATGAAATTACAAGCTTTTATACTTATAACCTAATTATAAATGACAAATAATTATAACTATACGGAAAAAACCAGAAAAAATCCATCCATATGTCCATCCAACCAACCAGCCATCCAACCAGTTAGCAAGCGAGTCAGCCATTCAACCAACCAGCCGGTCAGCCAGCCACACACCGGGCCAAACATTCCACACCACACTTTTCCTCTATTTCCTCTTTCCGCTCCTCTACCAGTAAAGCAAAAAGCAACTTGCTTTGATAGCAAGATGAAATACTATACTTTCTGTATCAACTTGTTAGCGGCTCCATTTTATGAGCAAATATCCCGAGTACTTTCCCCTGGTTCAACATTTCGTATGCTCTTTGAAGTGGATCCTTTTCCCTGCAAAAACCTTCATCTTTTTAAGCCCGTTCATTTTGTAGCAGTGTCCTAAAATCTTAGCTTTTTTTTCAGAACAAGTGTAAAAACTGCAAGTGTTTCCACTGACAGTCAACACCTCTCAAGAATTTTAATGAATTGCCTTCAGCTGTAGTGACATAATCCTGATTCTAATGAAGCGTTTTGAAGATATAGGCGAAGAATGTTTTAAAAGGATAAAACTGGACAAAGCCACTTGAATGCGGACCAAATCGTCCCCACTTTGGTTTGAAGCAAATTAAGATTTCATTTTTGGATAAATCTCTTTTTATTAGTGTTGCTGTTCCTGCCTTAAACAGCATCATGGGGAGCTTTCGTCAGCTGCATATTTCTGTCCGGCCACTGGTAAGATGCAAGAATAAAACGCTCACAGTCCACATTTTCACATTTTACAGATAGACTAGACAATATGCCAGAGTCAGTCGACCATTCCGCTATGCCCAGTGGAATTTACATCCCCATATTTTACGCTATCTGACTGATGTGGTCCGGAGCTGGAAGAGTGGGAGGTGCATTCAGGAGTAGCAATGGTTTTCACAGTCACAGACCGCTGCACAGGACCCTATAAATGTCTTTCTGTCCGACAGAGGGAAGGAGTGAAGGGAATGGGGTGTGTATGTGTGTGTGTGTGTGTGTGTTGGGAGGGTGGAGGGGGTTGCGAGGACAGGATCACCCTGGCGATAATGTGTTCCACAGCCACTGCTTTGTAGACACCTGCGGGTTTAAATCAAATTCCTCACTCTCACTCCGAACAGCGGTGTCATGGGCAGGGATTGAACCCACTGGATTCTGGCACTCGAACCCAAGATATCCTCTCACTTACAGTGTGCCCCTGTAACGTGAGGGAGGATGTCTGGGTTTTTGTTTGTGCGTGCGTGTGTGTGTGTGTGTGTGTGTGTCTGTCTGTCTGTCTGTCTGTCTGCATGTGCGTTTATGGGATACTAGGTCATATTCCCAATAAGGCATGTGGTTTGGAGCTACCTCAGTATCAGACAAATATTCTTGTGGAGAGTTTGGCCTGGGTTGGTGTTGGTTGTAATTACAGCCAGCAGTAATCACACTTAACTGGGACCTTGAACATACATACTTCCAACATTTACCTTGAAAGGTATCCCAGCGTCGTTCTGCCGTTGGAGGAGTTGTGGCTTTCCCTTTTGGAATTTGCCCCGTATATCATGTTTCTGTTTGTGGAGATGTCTTGTTAGTGAGCAGTGGAGTGGGTGAGGAAAAATAAACCTCATATTTCTGCAGGATTGATGACTTCTTTAATTTTGTTTGGCAAGCCCCAACAACTGGTGGTTAGCATACATCTCAATGATGAGAGTAGCTACAAACAATGATAATGTATTGTAAGCGGTAACATAAAAGAAGCTGCTTGCAGCTGCACTAAGATGTCTACTACTAATAAAAAAATTTTTTTTTAAATATAGCTATTGAGCATTTTTTGCTGCATTTTCCAAGACTCTAGGCATCCATTGTGACAATGACCATTGCCACAGTGTCTGAAACAGGCTGGTGGTACTGCCAGATCCCTGCAGCAGAAAATAGTGGCCTGGCCAATGGCCAGGTTTGTAAAGAGGGCATCATTCATCCATGTGCATTTGCATCTGCTCAGAGAGTGTGTCCTTGTGTTTATTTATCTAAATCTCAACCTGCTGCTAAGCATTAACCAGCAGCGATAATAATCAGCAACACTAATGGTCACTGATAGCACACAGAGTGTGAACTCTCAACACCTTGCTCTCACACACACACACACACACACACACACACACACACACACACACACACACACACACACACACACACACACACACACACACTCAGACTGGCAGGGCTAATCCATACAGCAGACCCTCTCGCTGGGTTTCCTCAGGGTATTCTGGTGTTAGTGCTCTGCTGCCCCGAGGGCACCATCCTATCATGCTGCCTGCGGGATGTAACTGGACCTCCGTGCCCTGGGGGCATAGGCCACAGCGCCCCATGGCCAGCCGTTGGCTCCTCTCCCCTGCATTATTGATGAGCCACTCTAAAACAAAGAGAGTTTTCAACCAGCCTCCTCTATGATATTCAGATGGATGCTACTATAACAAAGTTGTTGTGAGAGCCTGTAGCTAAAGAAAATCCTAGAGGACGCTGCGTTTAAAGCTAAAAACTTCCAAGATTTCCCAAATTCCGGTGAGCAAATGGCTTTCATGAACTTACTATAGCTAGCGGGTAGAGGTTTCCTAGAAATGTGCTGTACAGCATTCGGCATTCTATGTCTTCCCCATAGCAGCAACATGCAGAGGAATAAGGCAGATGGGGGTGAGTTTGAAGTTGAGCAGATATGGCAGACCAAGCTCATAGAAAACCTTTACCAACACACTCAGCAACATCAATCATTAAAACCCAAGTTCGGTGGCAGGAAAGATGCTGACACAACAGCACTGGAAACTTTAATTTCAATTGATCTCTGGGATTTAAAGTCATCAAATACCAATATACCAATGCAATTGCCAGTACAGCTAACTTTAAGGGATAGATGAAATGGATGGATAGAAGGATGGATGGATGAATGAATGGATGGATGGATGGATGGATGGATGGATGGATGGATGGATGGATGGATGGATGGATGGATGGATGGAATGAAAAATGGTTGAATGTCTTCTCCCTCAAGGCAGCTACGCCTAACAGAGCAATTTAGTAAATCAGCACGTGATGAGAAGTCATTGTGGGGGTCAGAAATGGAAAATGCTGATATCATGCAAACCACCTCCTTTTCTAACATCAGCCATGAGGATCTGAGGAAAACCTAGCTCTAGTGGTTATGGAGTGAAGGAACCTCATGGTCTGCCAGATTCAAGGATAGAGGGAAAGGCTTCCTATGGGATTTCAAAGGAAATGGGTCTTTGTGCTCAAATACAAGAACTACGCTGAACCCAATAAAGAGGAGAGGAAAGGTTAGTCTGAAGTGTGTAGGTTTTAAATAGGGGCATAGGAGTGCAGGATGGGCCGAGCGAGCGAACGAGTAAGTCTAAGGTGTGGAAAGACGATGAGTAATGGTCTTGTCTGAGAAAAGAGTAGCTTCCAGGCAAAAAGACTGCAGCCTTGGGAGCCTGAACTGGCAGGAGCACCATAAACCCTCCTCTTTTAAAAGCCATAAATCAGAAAGAGAAAGAAGTCTGTACATTTCAAATATAAATACCTGACTCAGGGAAAGAGGGAGGACTCAGTGGGTGGATTTTTACCAATCCAGTCCTGGCAGGTACTATAGTGACATAATGGTTTGGAGTATAAAGCACCTACTCAGCTGGGGGAAAAGGTTTCTTTAGTTGGGTGGAAGACATGGGGAGTTGGCTGTCTTTCTCGGCTACTACTATATTATATGTTCAGGCCTAATTCAAATACTGTGTTTTGTGTGTCTAATTGTCTGTCTGTCTGTATAGGAGTGTCACCATGCTTACTGTATGTATTAATTTGTGTGCGCACTGCTGCATGTGAAATAAATCTCATCTGCTCCCCATCTTTGTGTACTATCTAGATTTTTGACTGTCTTGGTGAGAGAAAAGAGAGAGAGAGGGTTCTCCGGTTCAACTCCCCATATTAACTTCGGCTTGGCCGGGTGTCCCTACAGACACAATTGGCCGTGTCTGCAGACAGGAGACTGGATGTGGGTATGTGTCCTGGTCACTGCACTAGCGCCTCCTCTGGCCGATCGGGGGGCCTGTTCGGGGGGGGAGAGGGAACTGGGGGGAATAGCGTGATCCTCCCACGCACTAAGCCCCCCTGGTGAAACTCCTCACTGTCAGGTAAAAAGAAGCAGCTGGTGACTCCACATGTATCGGAGGAGGCATGTGATAGTCTGCAGTCCTCCCCGGATTGGCAGAGGGTGTGGAGCAGCGACCAGGATGGCTCGGAAGAGTGGGGTAATTGGCTAAGTACAATTCGGGAGAAAAAGGGGGGAAACCTCCCCCACCCCAAAAATAAAATAAATAAAAAAAGAGAGATCCAGAGATCCAGAGTTCCAGTTTTGCTTTACAATGTGGCTTTTGTATACTGTCTCCATCTTTGCATGGGATTCATCTGGTAGTTCTGGTTTCAATCCACAATCTAAAGACATGTATTTTAGCTGAATATGACTCTAAAGGGTCCATCAGTATAATGGGAGTGTGAATGATGGTGTTGACCCTGTGATGGACTGGTGACCTCCCCAAGGTTTCTGGACAAAGCTGCAATGGCTTTTGGGCCCCGCGATGGCTAGATGGCTAAATGGATGGATGGATGGATGGATGGATGGATAGATGGATGGTTGAATGGATGATTGGCCAACGGACATTATAAACTATATCTTCCTTGTTCCTTCTCTAGAGCACATCCTGCTCTCTGTGTCTCTTAAAAAGCCTTATTACAGAGAGGGATTTTCCCTTTAAAGTGAGCCAAGGCTTATCGGCAGGAGATCAGTTAAGATCAGAAGTAAATGGGTGGCTGGGTGGCTGGCAGGGGTTTGGTGGGGGATAGGCAGGGTGGGGTATGATTTCATATAAATTAAAGACACGTGAGAAAACACCAGTGCCAGGCTTAATTTGACAGAGATGGTGAAAAGAGGAGAGAAGGAAAATAGACAGAGGGCGGGAAGGAGTGAATAGAGGAATTAGAAAAAGAAAGAGTGAGGCAGAGCTAAAGAAAAGAAAAGGGAGAAAGAGCAGTGGAGAAGAGTGACGGGTGAAAGTACAGTGCCGTAATGTTTTCCTCCATTGTGTTTTTGCTTCTACGGTTGGTCAGATTGTGGTCCAGATATGACAGCAGTCTGGCTTGGGCAGGCAGCGGCAGCAGAAAGAAAATCCAACTTGATTGTTCAGGGAGAGCACAGCCTTGCTTCTGCAGCAAGCATCAGTTAGCATGATGCAGTTACCCGCAGCACAGCTCTGTGGGCTAACGCCACATGCCATTTTTCTGACTCCCGCCACTGTTTGTGGGTGGGGAGGCCAGGGACGGGAGCTGTCAGCGCTTTGCAATAGACGCCAGACTCTCTCTCTCTCTCTTCCCCCCCCCCCTTTCTCTTTCCCCCCCGCAGCTTCTCTGGCCCTTTCCAACCTCTCCACCACCGCCACAACAACTCCACCGACCGCTGTTTTGACAAGTGCTTTAGACATAATGTCACAGGGAACCCCCTGGCGTGCCTGTTCTGCTAAATAACCATAACAGTAATTAGTCGGCAGGAGAATGAGGATGCAAATGGTAGCTGGAGGGGTGAGTGGTGATGGTGGCGACCATTGTGGGAAGGATTGGGCCCTGTCCTGATTGAATGAGGAAAAAGTTTGTGTGGGTGTAGGGTGGGATGGGGTGAGGGTGAGGTCCAGTCTGGAATTTCAGGGACTCCGTTGTCTTTGCGTCTTGTGAGATGGGGTGAATGTAAGGGCCTGCAGGGCTGGGTTGGGACCTTCGCGGGAGCATTCTCCGGCCCACGCTGCTCTGATAACATCAGTGTCAGTGGGGTTGAGTCTCCTATAACTGTTTAATGGTTTCATCGCCTATGTCCCTGAGACATTTTAAAGACAAATAAAGTCTTTCCTCTTTTTATCCACAGGTTTCTCATTGTCCTATGGGTTCTGACTGAGACAGACTTTAACAGCAAAAATCCTGCTGCCTGGCCAAGGAAGGACACAGTATTGAAATTACGTCTGCGCAGGCCAGCTATTGACGAATAACTTCATGCAAGCTGGACAGCCCCTTAGCAGATAGAAACGTAACTCTGATTTAGTTTTATATGCACAGAACCAGGCGGAGCGCCTTGCTGTGCTCTGTGGTTGTCTGGAAAAGGAAACAAGAGATTCACTTCATAACGTGCTGCAGACACAGACTTCATCCCAAATAATTTCAAGAAAGTGAACGACTGCATTTTTGGACAGCATTTGTTTTCTTATCTAAACCATGTGGGAAGCAGAGGAGTCAAGGAGAATGCCCCGAAGCTGCTTTGAGAACAGCAAACACATGCCATGAGTAGGGTAATGACAGTTACCGCTTCCAAGTGTGGAGGACACTGGAGCCTCTGACCCCGTCCCCGAACAGCTAAATGATGTTTTGAAGCTTTCTCATAGTCATTGGGCTTACTATGAGTATTTTTCTTCCTTCAAATTCATGTTCTAGGCACACAGGGTTAGCTGCTTAGATTGGCTGGGGAAAGCAAAAATGACAAGAGACTCTGCAATGGACTGTGTAATATTGGTTCCTTAATAAAGCAAGAATATTTTTGTCATCTATAAAAAAAAATCTATCAAAACATACAACCTTTCAATAAACTAACAAATTGCAGCCACAGTATCCAAAGGAACTGGGAAGTGACATTAGACCCGACAATTACAAAACTTAAGAAATATATGTAGTCATGCAGAAAAGAATACAGCCATTGCTTTATGACCCAAAACAAATGATGTGCAGCTCCAATTATGTGAGGTTATCCGTCAGAGTTCCAGTTTATAGAGAAAACTGTGATGAAGCCAGGGATACAATGTGCTTAATGTTTAAAACTGTGGGAGGCTGGTACATGTGGCGAGCTGTCATTCGACCGCTACCGGACTTTGTTGTTCATGGCACGGACCCGGGCTCTTGAGTGAGTCACCGTGCTGCTCTGTTACACATCCAGTAGACCTATCAGCATCTTTCGGGAGGCAACATTTGAATAATGGAACCTAAACGTGAACAATTTCAGCCCCTACCAAGGATCTGAAAATGGGGGCTCGTTCATGCGGGAGTCGAAGAGAGGAGGAGTAGAGATTAGACCTCGATCTGTGCTGGAAATTACAAGCACATACACATATGCAGTTGTACATGGTGGAGACACAAGAGATGACTTATGGTGACACAGTGAAATTGAGCATGTGTGCACACACACAAACACAAACACACACAAATATATACACATGCACTCACACAAATACACACACACATACACATACACATACACACATATACACATGCACCCCCCCACACACACACACACACATGCACACTCATGCACACACACACACACACACACACAC
Organism: Lampris incognitus; assembly: GCF_029633865.1. NCBI lineage: Eukaryota > Metazoa > Chordata > Actinopteri > Lampriformes > Lampridae > Lampris > Lampris incognitus. Next base: position 88,108,418 of record NC_079213.1, on the reverse strand, counting down.
ACACACACACACACACACACACACACACACACACACACACACACACACACACACACACACACACACACACACACACACACTCAGGCAATCATACTTCCAGGCCTGCACTTCTTTTCTAATGCATGCGGTCACACCAACACACATCCACTGTGGTTCACTCACTTTTAGTTTCTCTCCAAATGACACTGGAGGCAATTTAGTCCCTTTAGTCAAATGATGGGAATTTTCACTGCCTAAGAAATGCATAAACAATTGGTGGGCCAAATTGTTCGGCACTGATGTAGAACATTAGATCAAGAATGTTCCCCTGCCTCAATGTGCCCATTACTTCAAAACACCCTGAAATGGTTTCAATACTAATGGATTGAATAACCATGTTCTCACTCATACAAAGACACCCACACAGACAGTTACAGTGATTTAGAAGTGATGGGTTTTGACAGAAATAACATCCTCAAAATAGGACTAGGCTTTTTATTACTGGGCTTGGAAAGCAGAGGGAAAGTGATTTGCAGGACTGAGTGGAGCTCTATAAAGTACACCAGCATGCTCAAACACACACACACACACACACACACACACACACACACACACACACACACACACACACACACACACAACTGCTGAAACTATCATATTAGGTCCAATATAAAGGAAGTGATACAAAATGAAAGGTGACGTCCTTGGATCGCAGAGTGACATCATTGTCAGAATCCTTGAGTTATTGCCAGTCATTGTTTTTCATGTATTGCGCTTATCGGAGGCTTCAGCTGAGCAGCAAAATACAGTCCTCGTTGTCGGATACCGGGCACCTCACAGACTCGATGATGTGAAATGAAAGGCTGAGTGCCATTATACTGATGTTTACTGAATCCAGGCCCCTCTCTGCTTACACCCTCTGAAATAAAAACTGGGACTGGAATCCAGATAGGAAACCATGGGAGGCTGCATTTGGTAAAACACTTCACTCAGAAAATGTACATAAAGTATATTTTCCACCAGTGATGGAAGGGAAAAATGGCGAATGGACAGATGTAATTTAAATTAAGAAGTCCTGTACAGAGATACGTAGGACTAGGGTTGTCTGGGTAGTGTATTCCATTGCCTACCAACACAGGGATCGGCCATGTCTGCAGGTGGGAAGCTGGATGTGAATATGTGTCCTGGTCACTGTATTAGTGCCTCCTCTGGTCAGTCGGGGTGCCTGTTTGGGGGGAGGGGGAACTGGGGGGAGTAGCGTGATCCTCCCACATGCTTCGTCCCCCTGGAGAAACTATTCACTGTCAGGTGAAAAGAAGCGGCTGGCAACTCCACATATATCGGAGGAGGCATGTGGTAGCCTGCAGCCCTCTCTGGCTCATCAGCAGAGGGGGTGGAGCAGAGATCAGGTCAGCTCAGAAGAGTGGGGTAATTGGCCGAGTACAATTGCGGAGAAAAATGGGGGAAAAATCCAAAAAAAAGAGAGAGCGATACGTAGGACTACAGCTGGTGCTAACCAGAGCAGACATGGTGGGCCTGTGACTTGAATACTCTTTCTTAACAATGTGCATTCTAAAGGCAAAATGAAGTGAACACCACTGATGCACCAGACAGATCTCAAATGCAATAATCTTTCAGGGGGGAAAGAGTTCAGCTTTTTTTTTTTTACTTTCTGAACTTTAGAATTTCAACTTTATATCATAATAAAACAAAAAGATTGCAACTTAAAATGAACCCAATATGCATGAGTGAATCTTTACAGAAAGTGGCTCATTCAGAGCGACAGTACAATAAGAGTAGAAAATTATAAGATGGGATATGAAATGAAAATGAAATGGGATGCTTTGGTTCTAGCACAGCAGCCTTACGTTAGCTCTCATCATGGATACAAGTTGAAATAAAATATCCTCAATAGGGCGTTTTGGTTCAAACCAGGACAATTGGGGAGGGGAAAGGGGAGGTGATGGTGATGGCGATGGCGATGGCGATGTGACTTTGTGAGGACTATGGGGAGGTGTTTGGACAGAAATAGCAACCAATTTGTGGTGAAGAGGTGCATGACGGCCAGATAATGTACCAGATGGAAGTGTACCATGATTGGATGCTGGTGCTTGGCCAACTTTCCCACTGGGGTACAATGGCTTCAGGGTTTGTGTGTAAAAAGTGTGCGCGGCCAAGGAGAATGGAAATGGCGAATCTGCCTACCCTGATGTTACCACAGCCCTTTTGGGCACAGCAGCATGATGCAATGAAGATGGAGATGGTCCCCTGACTGCACGTTCAGGACTTTGTGTGGTCAAGTATTTGCCCTGTTGAAATGTCTAGCTAGCTCTGTACTGTGACTTGGATTTTTCGACATAGATCCATAAAATATCATTCAGATGTCATGGCCTTGAGTTGAGAAGGCACGCACAAGTTCAAACCTTCCTGCTCTTCTTCCGGTCCACGGTGGTGTAGCGGTCTAAGCATCGGCTTTGTGTTGATGCAGTTGCCCACTGGGGACCGGGGTTCGCGCCCCAGTCTCGTCAGATCCGACTATGGCCGGACTCGATGAAGCAGCAATAATTGGCAACGCTATCTTCGGGAGGGGAGCGGAGTTGGTTTATGTTCATCACATGAATGTGTCTCTGTGTGTGTTGGAAAAAGCATTGGTTCGGCCTGGATTCGCCTTGTCACGAAGTGGCGAGGCGTCTCCTTCGAGACTGCCGGCCGGAGAGATGCAGTTGGCGAATGCATGCAGTACGAGGGTGGGTGTTTGAACTAAAATAGGGATCGATTGGCCACTAAATTGGGAGAAAAAGGGGCAAATCAGAAATAATTTTAAAAAAAACTTCCTGCTCTTCTTAGTTATTTGAATGCTGGTATCATTGCTCTCGCACAACCTAAGACTGAAATACATGTTTGTTTGTTTTTTTACTTTAGATTTTGAAATACTTTATTGATCCCCGTAGGAAAATTATGCTCTGCATTTAACCCATCCTAGCTGTGTAGCTACGAGCAGCTGCAACATCCGGGGACCAACTCCAGTTCATCTTACCATGCCTTCGTCAGGGGCACAGACAGGAGTATTAACCCTAACATGCATGTCTTTTTGATGGTGGGAGGAAACCGGAGCACCCGGAGAAAACCCACCGCAGACATGAGGAGAACATGCAAACTCTGCACAGAGGACAACCTGGGATGGAATGCCCTCCGAAGGTTGGACAACCCCGGGGTTCGAACCCAGGACCTTCTTGCTATGAGGTGACAGCGCTAACCACTGTGCCACCGTGCCCCCCAGAATTGTTTGCCTAATTTTGTAATTTTTGGTCAAGGTATCACTATCAAGAGAGAGCTAAAGAATTGAGGCACAACTGTTCACATTTTGCAGCAAAACTCCTTGTTTTGTTGTTAATTTGAAGCATGTAAGAAGGAAACTGACAACCCTAAAGAAGTAGACCAATGAGTGAATGATCTACTGTGTCTTTCTAGGAAAAAGGAAAAAAAAAAGGTTATTGATGCAACAAAGAAGATCTTCAGGGAAGTAGGGAAGAACCACTGAGATTGTGGTTACTTCACCACATCCGCTTATGGGTAAGTCAGGATTTTTCTGCTGGCCCCAATCAGGATTTCAAAGTACTTCTAAATCTATCTTCTCTGATTGAAGTGCATGCACCAATTAGCCCCCTTGTTGTTTCCCTCGCAGGACAAAAATAGCTGTGTATCCACAATGGGCTAGTATGTAATCACACTGCTCCAGAGTGAAAACAAATAAAGAGAAACAATTATTCATATTTACATATAAAAGCAGTAATATCGTGATTGTAATGTCTAATTTATACACGAAGGACCTTTTTGTTTTAGCCGATGCTAAGTGTTGACTCACTTAGCATCACTCCGATTTGTAAATACAGTACCTGTTTCTGTGTATAAAGTGTGCATTATCGACTACAGGCTTAATCAACTTATTGTGTATGTAGAAAAACAATGTCTGATGATTCAAGTATTCCCAAAGCATGCACATCATTAGGGGTAAGTCATTCAGAAGGGAAATAAAAATAAAAACCTTGCCAAGTACATGGTGGCCCAGTGGTTAGCACTGTCGCCTCACAGTAAGAAGGTCCTGGGTTTGAACCCTGGGGTTGTCCAACCTTGGGGGTCATCCCAGGTCGTCCTCTGTGTGGAGTTTGCATGTTCTAGCTGTGTCTGCGGTGGGTTTTCCCCGGGTGCTCCGGTTTCCCCCCACACAGTCCAAAGACATGCATGTTAGGGTTAATACTTCTGTCTGTGTCCCTGACTAGGACAATGGAAAGAAGAACTGGAGTTGGTCCCCAGGCGCTGCACGGCAGGTGCCCACTGCTCCTAGCTACACAGCTAGGATGGGTTAAATGCAGAGAAAGAATTTCCCCATGGGAATTGATAAAGTAGTTAAAAAAAAAAGTAACAAAAGATAAAGAATGTCTTGGTGACAAATTGGTCAGAAGAGGCGCAAATACAAAGGTCAAAGGTGATAGTGCAAGGCCTTGCATGAATGGTGAACAAATTCCCTTTTCCTTTTGTGGACGTCTTATATTTCATAGCTTTAAATGATCTCATTGGCAGCAGTTGAACTCTGTTGTGACTCTTTCAGCTCATCAGATTTTGGCTCAAGAGGTTTTGTTTGACAGACATGTCAACGTGTGTGCTATGTTGTTTAGTTCAAGTTGTTAAATAGTGAAAAATCACTCATAAAATATGAGTGGGAGGTTCTATGTTTGGCTCAATGGTAACACATAATAGCCCCATCTATGAATGATGAGATCCAGAACTTTGTTTATAACTTCCCATACTGGAAAATTAGCTCGTGGTAATAAATTCACACAAACGCGTCGTGTCAACTGTTGACATATTTTTTTTCCTTTTTTGGTTTTCCATCTATTGCATGTATAAAATTTGAGTAATCATCGCATATTTGTCGCGTTCTTGTTTGTGCCATGTCATGGGAAAGGTATCACATTCCGAGTGTTGACACTCTCAAGCACACTTGCAGACATGCAAACAAACACATACTCTGCTGCCATCGATCAGTTGTGTCTCATTGAGTCGCCCAGTCAAACTTGCCAAAGACCTCACAGCATCTCAACGTGCATGTGCACGTGTTCATGCACACACACACACGCACACACACACAGGTACAAATATTGTACAGTACATGGATACATGCTTCATATACATTCATGCACAACCCTCTCGTCCGTCTGCTCCTGGTCCAGAGAGCCAGCAGACGCTTCTGTGTCCTTCTCTCATCATGGCCAGTATACACACAGCCTCTGATTTATGAGGCTTCAGCATGCAGCCAAAACACCCCCTCTGATCTCTTTTCTCACAATCTTCGCCTCCTCAGTATTCCTCCTATTCCCCTGCTCATCAACAAGAAAAAGCTTAGTTCAGAACATTTTTTACTGTGTTGTCACACTGGAGCGATCTCCCCCGACTCGGAACTGAACGTATTTTTAATTACTTATGACTGCTACGTGGGTGTGTCGCTGCATACACAACAACACAATGTGGCAGAACTGTTGGTGCACTTTTCTATAATTGAGGTCTGTCTGTATTTTCATGACACTGTGAACCTCATTCAGCTGGTAGAAACAAAAACGCCAAATATTCGCAAATACTTTAAACGCAGGAGGTCTGCCGGACAAGCATAACATCTGGGTTGAAAGATTTCCCAAAACAGTCTCTGTCTGAGTGGAGTTTTATCAACTGTGGGATTGGTGTTGGATTCATAGTGTCTCAACCTTGGACAGAGAATAGAAAGTTGGGAAGGTGGTAAAAACAGCCCTGATGTCAGCACTGCAGGTCCAAGTACACACTGCAAAAAATATTTCCACCTTGATCCACTCTGCTCAATCAAACTATTTTGCCTACGTGCAAATGAAATGAAACTTGCCATTGGTATTCAAGCATCTAACTCAATTCAAGTGCAAATTCGAGTATATCCGTATATATCCCCCAGAAAGATCCTCATGATCTAGAGATAATACAAGATCGCGGATACATGCGGCTGAAATTGGGGTCTTGTTCATGAGTGAGTGGAGGATGGAGCGGGAGATTGACAGGCGGATTGGTGTAGCATCAGCAGTAATGCGGACGTTGTACTGGACCATTGTGGTGAAGAGGGAGCTGAGCCGGAAGGCAAAGCTCTCAATTTACCAGTCAATCTTCATTCCAATCCTCACCTATAGTCATGAGCTTTGGGTAGTGACCGAAAGGGTGAGATCGCGGATACAAGCGGCTGAAATGAGTTTCCTCCGTAGGGTGTCTAGGCTTAGCCTTAGAGATAGTGTGAGGAGGTCGGGCATCCGGAGGAAGCTCGGAGTAGAGCCGCTGCTCCTTCATGTCGAAAGGAGCCAGTTGAGGTGGTTTGCGCATCTGATTAGGATGCCTCCTGGGTGCCTTCCTTTGTAGGTTTACCGGGCACGGCCAACTGGGAGGAGACCCCGGGGTAGACCCAAAACTTGCTGGAGCGACTACATGTCCAATCTGGCCTGGGAACGCTTTGGGATCCCAAGGAGGAGCTGGAGGCCGTCGCTCGGGAGAGGAATTCTGCAGTTCCCTACTTAGCTTGCTGCCACCGCGACCCGACCCCAGAGAAGTGGCTGATGATGAGATGAGATGAGATGAGATGAGATGAGATGAGATCCTCATGATTTCAATGTATATATTTTCACTAACAATCTTGTGCTATCCTCACAGATAATTTCCAAAGACAGATGGAGCAAGGGACGATATCATGAGGCCAAGTTTTTCATTCTTTTCTTCTTTTTTTTTAATAAGATTTCTGACATGGCAGAAGATTCAAATCGCTTACTGCGATGGACATGTTTTACAGTGTAGAGGACTCTGCACAGCCACGCTTGACATAACTGGTTAAGACTATCAAGGAGGAGCCACAGTTGCTCTCTGAGGTAGGCTGAAGAGAAAAGTAACACAGACCCAACTATTGCACCCAGAGGACTCTTGCAACATGGAAACGGTGTGAAGGGGTCATGTGGACTCATACTGACACCCCCCCCCCCCACAACTTGGATGTCAACACCTCCCATAATACCCTTCTTCCTCTCTCTCTCTCTCTCTCTCTCTCTCTCTCTCTCTCTCTCTCTCTCTCTCTCTCTCTCTCTCTCTCTCTCTCTCTCTCTCGATGTCTTGCCATACTTTCCCCACTGGTCCTGGGCTCTTTCATTCTCTCTCCCACTCACTCCATCTCTCTCCGAGTCTCCTCACACTATCTGTTTCTCAGTCTCCCGTGGATCTCTATTTCTACACACATGAACCTGACATAACACACACACACACACACACACACACACACACACACACACACACACACACACACACACACACACAGAGCCACAACATCAAGATTATTTTCTCAGAAAAAAAAAAAATCTTGGGCGGAGAGCGGTTGGAGCCAAAAGTTAATACCAAAGAGAAACAAAATATTATGTCGAGCATTAAGAGCTCTGCGAAGCTAAATGGAAGACAAGAGTGAAATGACAGAGGTCTTAATTCTACTTTGTCAGTGTTGCCAAAGGCAGGGAAACAAACACAAACCCTGAGTCACCCCAATTTCTTCCCTCAAAGAGTGAGGGGGATTTCAGCAGCATTGCTGGAAATTACATGTTGAATTAAAGCCTATTTTATCTAAAAACAGAAGGCCTGCGACAGAAACAAAAAAAAAAAAAAAAGATGGAATGTTGGCACCGGCTCTCTGCTGGCTTAACATCTCCTACCACCCCTCACAATTTCACATTGCTTTATTGTTTCAGTAAAATAGCTTTTTCCCCCTTCAGCTTTTCTCATAATTTCTCAACTTTTCTTTTAATGGACGTCATTTGTCAAAAGGGAAAGAGATAAACACACTCTCGGCTCTGGGATTTAAAAAGGGAAGACATTCTGCCTCTGCTTCACCCCAAAAAGAACAAACTTTTTGGCTTACTGCTGTTAGGCCTCTGTCTATTTTCATTTAATGATTCTTAATTCCCCCTGCCTCACTTCCAATTATCCCGTCGTCCACAGAGCGGCTTGGCAGAAAAGACTCTGAAGCCAATGGGCCCCCATCCAGAATGACAGCCTGTTTGCCTGCCTGCCTTTCTGTCCACCCTGCACCACTGCAAACAGTTGCGGCCAACATATACACACACACACACACACACACACACACACACACACACACACACACACACACACACACACACACACACACATATAAATGCAATCATACTGCACATGCTAACCCACCTGTACATGCATGCAGTGAGCCAACTCACACACACACACACACACACACACACACACACACACACACACACACACACACACACACACACACTAGGGCCTATGAGGATAAACCTTGACTGCCCTTGGCATGAGTGTGACCTGGTTCAAGTTGATGGGCCACATGCAAGAGTCAATGAAGGCTCAATTGAATCACAAACTCACAGGCCATTAACTGTTTCTCCGAATAGATAAAGCATCAGCACATCACTCCAACACCTGCGACCTGCAGCACTAATCTGCATATATTTGGGATCCTCTGCCAGCATCAGTCTCTCTCTTGTGCTCTCTGTCTCTGTCTCTCTCTCTCTCTCTCTCTCTCTCTCTCTCTCTCTCTCTCTCTCTCACTTTCTCCCTCTCATGCACTTTTTTTGGTCTGTGCAAAAATATAGTTTAATTACATTGCACCATGCTACATACTCATGCTCATCTGAGGTAAGGTTGTTAACCCTCTGAAGTTGTGGAGGACGCTCTTCTCTCTGTCTGTCTGTCCGTCTCTCTCTCTCTCCCTCTCTCTTTTTTTCTTGACATCTGTCCATAACTTTTTTACCCTCCCCTTTTTACACCACATTGCACCTCTGTCAATTCAATTCAATTCAAAGGGCTTTATTGGCATGGAAGTTTTAAAAACAATGTTGCCAAAGCATCAAAGTGCAATTTGGACAGTACACAACCTTAATAATGAACATTAATACAACATTATACCAATCAATAAAGAAACAATAAAACAACCATAACAATGAAGAAAGAGAAGTAAATCAAAAGGTAGAGCATGGAAATTGAAATCAAAAGCTGTCTCTTGGCCATCCTTCCACTTGACCCACGACTGCCACCCTGTGTCCCGACTTAATTAGATCTTGGGAAGCCTGATTTTATGTCATAGGCCATTTGGTCACAGACACCTTCACTTCATCTTACAGTCAAGAGCTTTGGAAAATCAGCACGGCCAACATAGCTGTACATTTTTTTTTAAGTAGCCGTCCTCTGCTTTCAAGGATTTTTCACTTCCTCACAAGAGCAATCCTCCACGGCCAGCGAGCCCGGTGCTATAATTAAGACGGTGCTGCAGGAGGCTACGCCATTGTGTTTATCTGTGTGCATGCATCTGTCCATCCTTCATTCTGTGCCGTCCCTTTTAGTTTCTATCCACCATTTTTTCCTCCTACCTTCCTTCCATCTGTTCATCTGCCGCTCTCCCTTTCTGTCTTTCCTGCCTCACTAAACTCTTGTATCATGGCCGCCGGGGTCAAAATGATCTGATGTGTGTGTGTGTGTGTGTGTGTGTGTGTGTGTGTGTGTGTGTGTGTGTGTGTGTGTGTGTGTGTGTGTGTGTGTGTGTGTGTTAATCGGCTTGGAAAACCAGATGAGTGGGTTTTACTTTACTGTAAATGCGGTCAGGACATCACTGAGTCAGATAGCAACGAGTAGGTGGTCAGTCACAGAAAAGTAGACCAAAGTGAATTTCCCACGATTGTCTTAAGTGTCTGCAATGTTTCTTATTGCCCTACATGGCAAGCTCCATGTACTTACTCCTCTCGGTTCTAAAACAAGCACATTAAAAAAAATATGATTTGCAGACTCCCTTTACTTTTCAACACCGATCTGCAGTCGACCTTTTATGGAGGCATTATCATGAACAAAGGCAAAGGTTAATGTGTTAGCATGCCATTTTCTTTGGGTAAGGGAGGCTGGTGATATCAATGGGAAACCTCATTAGCGATTGTGTTTTTGTGCCAGTGGTGAGACAAGAGGTTACATTCGATAGACCTCATGCTTAGATGAGCATAAAACACAGGCACGGGCGCTCAAACCTGCAGATTGAACAAGAAAGACTTGGTGAGCAATTTAATGATTAACTCCGGTGTCGGGTGACTCACGCTTTTATCATTTGAAAGAGCCCACTGTATGTAACACAGCCGGAAAGCGTGGGATTTCGTAACTAAAGGCACAAAATGAATATGGATGTACATTCCTAAGCAAGGTGAAAAAGGAAATTACATACTGTACATATCAAATGTGAGGGGTAAAAAAATCCTGCTTTGAATTTAAACTCTTATAGTCTTTGACTTTTGTGCCAGATTTTGGCGTAACAAATCTCACAAAAACGCCAAAACTCCTTTGAGTCCTTCAAAACTGCCTGATTGGGTTAAGTACTCTATTTCTCAGCACAGCTAGACTGTATAAAATCATCCATGGTCCGTCTTGTGACTCGGCGGACTCAGTAAATCTGGTCTGTCAAATCGATTAGCCACCATTCTTTAGACCCCACTTGGATGCCAGAACGTTGAGAGCTGTTGGGCTTCCCACCTGTTTAAGCCCACGGCACCTTCACGGCACCTGTTGTCACTACCACGCTGCAGCTTTCCACCGGAATGCCGTGTGTGTTAATGCGTTAAAGTTTTAATGAATTCATGCTGAGAGCCTTTTCTCTCGCCTCCCATTGGTAAGTCTGGCGCGTCTGATGGTTGGTAAGAACCTGATAGTTGATGGAGACTGGCGTCGGCGTCCAAAGCCTAGACACTCTGAAACGAACAGATAAGAACGGAGAAGGCGCTACAGCTACAACAGCAGCCTACTAATAGAGGCCTGCGCCTTCTCACTCAGCCTCGCTCCCCATTGTGAGGAGCATCCCTTTTGTTTTGGCACGTTTTTAGCAGTCCGTATGCCACTGTGATTTGCCGCCACTTAAAACTTGTTACACTTTGGAGGTGACTTTATCCTTGAAGTGTGTTTTGTTTGAATACAAATCAACTAGCTGCTGAGATGCAGGTAAATGGAACTTTTCTCATTACAGAGAAGAGACGAGACAAATAATCTACAGTGTTCAATCTTACTGATGTTGATGTTGACGTTGGTGTTGCTGATAATACGCTTTCATCAAGCACAGCAAATCAATGTATGTTGGGAAAAAGCAAGTAATGGGCACATAGTTTGTGTAAAAACCTGCCAGTTCAGAGTCCAGCCAATGCGGTCATTTGTCAGCCCACGTAACAGATTAGAAACATCTTTGTTAGTAGAGAGAGCCCCATTAGCCTTGCATCAAGTTCTGACATCTTGGCCGCGAGACTGGTCGGGGCTTAAAGCTAATATACATTACACTACCGCTTGTCAGGGGTCCATGGAGGGAATTAATCCTTACAGGTCTACTTGGCAGCACCCGAAGCCCTGCAAGATGGCAACAAGAGAGCAACAAAGACCGACAACCTTCACATAACACATGGAGGAAGTCAAAACAAACCCAACAATTGTGCTCTGAAGCCTGAAGGACACCGGTCGGACCTCCCAACAGTTATTGCTGAGACGTTTTAGGGCACGTGACCCATGACAAAGCTGCTTCATGACACAGCAGCTTACTCTAGCACACGCATACACACACACACACACACACACACACACACACACACACACACAAGCACACACACACACACACACACACAAAAGTTACTAGATAATTCAAAGGGGAAAAAGACTGAAAATGGAAAGAAATTAATCAAATCACAACTTTTTGATTATTTATACTGAATTTATTATTGCTAATTTTATTTTATTTATTTTTTTATTTTGGGGGGATTTTTCCCCCCTTTTTTCTCCCCAACTGTACCTGGCCAATTACCCCACTCTTCCAAGCCATCCCGGTCACTGCTCCACCTCCTCTGCCGATCCGGGAAGGGCCGCAGACTACCACATGCCTCCTCCGATACATGTGGAGTCGCCGGCCGCTTCTTTTCACCTGACAGTGAGGAATTTCACCAGGGGATGTAGCATGTGGGAGGATCACGCCATTCCCCCCAATCCCCCCCCCCGCAAACAGGCGCCCCAACCAACCAGAGGATGCGCTAGGGCAGCGACCAGGACACACATCCATATCCAGCTTCCCACCCGCAGAAACAGCCAATTGTGTGTGTAGGGACGGCCGACCAAGCCGGAGGTAACATGGGGGTTCGAACCGCTGATCCCCGTGTTGGTAGGCAACGGAATAGACCGTTAAACTACCCAGATGCTCCTATTAATGATAATCTTAAGAACAAAATAAAATGTGTGAAGTCCTTCAGAGCATGGACTGATTTCTCTTAGATCTTGAAGGGACAGTAAAACTTTTTGTTCAAAATGTTTTGAGCTGAAGACATGTTGGTATGTGCCAGTGATGGTAGAACTGACTGCCCTCATCGTGAATTCAATACATTAATGACACATCACATGGCCACTTTAAGGGAGAGAGTCTATGTTTTTTGTTACATCTGAGGGAAACCATGCATTATGACTGACCCTCTCTAACTGGCCTGTTTATTATGAGGGCATCACATAACGTCAAGACCCATGTGATGGGGGGTCTTGGTAATCAATACATTACACCAATAAGATATTAGGCGAGTAGAAAGGTGACACACCAGTGTTGGCCAACTAAAATATCTGGGCAGACTTGTGAGAAGCTGAGGTGTGGTGTTTTACTGCATCACCACCACCTTCCTCTACATCTACACCCCTTTATATCCTTCATACATGGACACCACCATCACTGTCCTCTACAGCTACACCCTTTATATCCTTTATACATGGACACCATGATCACTGTCCTCTACATCTTCTTCTTCTTCTTTCAGCTTGTTCAGTGTTCCTCAGGGGTCACCACAGCTGATTTTATAGTTTCCCTCAGTACCCTGTGAGGGCACAGCACCAATGGCGGCCGTTGTTAACCTGGGCCTTGACCAATCCGGTATGGAGCCTCAACTGATGTGGTATGGTCTTGTCAATCTGCATACTGATTTGGAAAAATGTTACATCAGATGCCTTTCCTGACACAAACACTAACCCTATGGACAGAGGGCACAGGTAAAGCGCTGGATGCCATCCCAGTATTCTCCAAAGGAGTTGAATCAAGTGCAACTGGACTTGGTATATATCCGTGAAGACGTTTCGCCTATTGGATGAGAGGCGAAATGTCTTCACGGATATATACCAAGTCCAGCTGCACTTGATTCAACTCCTTTGGATAACCATGACCTGAATGAATGAGAACATTCACAGCCATCCCAGTATTCATGGACTTGTGCCCATGCCTGTCGCCTACACTGTCCTCTACATCTACACCCCTTTATATCCTTTATACATGGACGCTATCATCACTGTCCTCTACATCTACACCCCTTTATATCCTTTATACATGGACACCACTGTCACGGTCCTCTACATCTACACCCTTTATACTACAATGTTACAATTTCATTTAGCAAATGCTTTTATCCAAAGTGACGTACATCTGAGAGTTAATACAACACAAGCAAGGATCTAGTCAGGGGGCAACAACGCAAGTAAGTGCCAAAAAAAGTAGGTTCAAGTCTGATAGGATATAAGTGTCAACAGGCAGTGCACAAAGGCAATTCATAGGGTGTATAGAAGTGATCTTTCTTTTTAATACCATCAGGTGTGGAGGTGTTTGTGAAAGAGCTGGGTCATTAGCATCTTCTTAATGATGTAAAGGGACTCAGCGGATCGAATGGAGTTTGGTAAATAGTTCCAGTGACTTCGGGCCCCATTGTGGCGGAAGTGCCAGGCGCCTTTCATTGGTGGAGCGTAGTGAGCGGAACTGAGTGTAGACCTGAATGAGGGAATTCAGATAGGCAGGAGCCGTTTTAGTTGGTGTTGTGTAAGCAAGCATCAAGGTTTTGATTTTGATGCAGGCAGCTACTGGGAGCCAGTAGAGGGATATGAACAGCGGAGTGACATGTGCTGTTTTGGGTTGGTTGAAGACCAGACACGCTGCCACATTCTGGATCATTTACAGATGTTTGAAAGTGCATGCAGGGAGACCTGCCAGTAAGGAGTTGCAGTAGTCGATGCATGATATTGATATTACACGAGCCTATACCAGGAGTTGTGCTGCATGCTCAGACAGGTAGGGACTAATTTTCCTGATGTTGTACGGGGCAAATCGGCACCACTGAGCAATTGAGGCCACATGAACCTTAAAGGTCTGTTGGTCACCAATCATGACATCCAGGTTTCGGGCAGACTTTTTGGGCATGAGTTGGGTTGATCCAGGCTGGATATTGATCTGTTGTAAGGATGGACTGGTTGGGATGACAAGGAGCTTAGTCTTAGATAGGTTAAGCTGAAGGTGGCGTTCTTTCGTCCATGCAGAGATATCAGCAAGGCATGCCAATATCTGTGCCGAGATTGTGAGGTCATCTGGCAGGAATGATAGGAAGAGCTGGGTATCGTCAGCGTCACAATGGTATGAGAAACCATGGGAGTGGATGATTGCACCAAACGAGGTGGTTGGTGTATATTGAGAAGAGAAGGGGATCAAGCACTGACCCTTGAGACACCCCTGTGGATAGGCCGTGCGGTTTGGACAATTCTTCCATTTAACATACTCTTTATATCCTTTATACACGGACTCCATCATCACTGTCCTCTACATATGCACCCCTATTTATCCTTGACAAATAGACACCACCATCACTGTCCCCTACATCTACACCCCTTTAGAGCCTTTATACATGGACACCATCATCACTGTCCTCTACATCTACACCCCTTTATATCCTTTATACATGGACACCACCATCACTGGCCTCTACATCTACACCCCTTTATACATGGGCAACTCCATCACTGTCCTCTACATCTACACCCTTCATATCCTTTACACATGGACACCACATCACTGTTTTCGACATCTACACCCCTTCATGTCTTTAAATCCTTTTTTTATATATGTATATTTCCTATAAATGTCAGTAGGTGGAAAAGGGCTAAAAAATGAGTGCATACTTACTCTCCAAGACTTAAGCCTTTTTCTTTTTTTTTAATTAGTGAATGACTTTGCTCCCTCCGTTTTAGGTGGTTGACGATGCTGTTATTCAGTCACAGCACCCAGAATATCCCTCTACAGGACTAACAATTGATGAGGGTATAATTTGAGACTGTAAATTCAAACTTTTAAAGCTTACGGATTGGTGGTCTTTGGAGTGTAAATTAAATTCCTCTGCTGTATTTTATAAAGGTAGACCCCGTGCTCTGTTTTGAAATGCCAAGAGGATTAATGGCAGTGATAAGTGGGGTTGGTGCATTAGGCTAATTCCTTTGAGTGTTGCCATTTACATTTCATCTATAATTTGTGGAGGAAGAGAAAAAAAGGAAAATTTACAAAAAGAACGAAAGAAAGAAAGAAAAAGAAAGAAAGAAAGAGAAAGAAAGAAAAAGAAAGGCAGGGCTGGAGCTTACAGGGAATTTGGTGCAAAAGTTTACTAATATGTTCGCTCGGGCCAACTGAGGTGGAACGTTGGTAAACTACAGCAAAAACAGATGGTTAACAAACATGAACACAGGCAGACGACCACGTCCACAGCAGCACACTAGGACTTTTTCTGCATGGCTGCAAGGGTATAACATGAGCTGGAGCAGGGGCAGAGGGCAGATGGTGCCTTTGAGGTGGGAAGGTGAAACACGGCCCAGTGGAAACGAAGTGTGTGTGTGTGTGTGTGTGTGTGTGTGTGATTCACTTCACATGGTGAGTGCACTGATGCACAATATGAAGCTTTAGCTCGGCTGTTTGGTACAACAACAGTGTTTGGAGGAGAGAGAGCACGAGGACGGAGAGACTTTCACATTAAACTCAGAGTCACAACTTGTCTCAGATCCCTCCGTGATTTATTAGCCAGTCTGAACAGCATCAAAATGACTTTCATCTCTTATTCATCTTTCTTTGTATGTCCAAAGTTTCATCGAGTAACTTATTCTTCTGTTTACTCTTGAAGTCGAAACCTTCTTGAAACATGCCGGGCTGTGTTCGGCTTGTTACAGTATTTTTCCAGAAACTAGAGGGAATATCTTCAAATTTGGCACCCCCAGATCCCTCTAGCTATTGGTTATATTACCAGATGTTTTTAGTCACTGAGTTCAGTGGAAATGAGTATAAAAAACAAAACTCATTCTCAGTATATATTTAAGACACAAATTTATATTTTAGGACCAATTAAAAGGACTAAATGTTGAATTAGACCATTTCTAAAGCAATCTGTGGCTCGCCACTCTATCAATTCATCAGATTATGTCTCCATCTAGTGTTCACCTCCTCACTTCCTCCCATTTTTGTACCCATGACCCTACATCCAACACAAGAATCATTTTTAGGGGAGGAAGGGCAGTAATTTAAACATTCTGATATCGAAGAAAGAAGTCCAAGACACTCTCCTCCATAGACTATCAGAAAGCAAAGTCTTTATTGCACTTGTGTACTTGGCTCACTCATAATGAAATTAAATACAAATTTACTAATGCATTGTGGCCCCACTTGGCTTCCCCCAGGTGCAGAGTACAACGCAGCTAGCTGGAGACACAGGTGGATTTACACACAGGTGTATTTCATTAATGGCAGCCATCTTGTCTAACAGGACATGCATCCATCCATCCATTATCTGAACCGCTTATCATGCTCTCAGGGTTGCGGGGATGCTGAAGCCTATCCCACCAGTCATTGGGCAGCAGGCGGGGAGACACCCTGGACAGGCCACCAGGCCATCACACAGGGCCGACATACACACACATTCATACCGAGGGGCAATTTTAGTACGGCTGATTCACCTGACCTACATGTCTTTGGACTGTGGGAGGAAACCGGAGCGCCCAGAGGAAACCCACACAGACATGGTTAGCACATACAAACTCTAAACAAAGGATGACACCCCCCCCCCCAGGTTGGACTACCCTGGGGTTTGAACCCAGGACCTTCTTGCTGTGAGGCGACATATGAAAAGAATACACCATAAAAGAGAAAATTTGAAGTGAAAATCAACACCCACCTCAAACAGAAAAAGAAACTTCTTTGCAAAATATAAACCTAAAGACCTAAACACATCAAAAAAAGGACTATATTCTAAACCTTCAATTAGTCCTAGAAATATGATAGTATTATAATTTCAAAATAAAGATGCCATACACACTCTCCTCAGTCTTGGTCTCCTTCAATAGAACAGTTGGAAGACTGGGTTTTGTTGTTGGGTTAGGGTCCCCAGAGACCTCCCTAACGTCTTGGTTGAGATCCCATCTAATGGAATCTCTTGCTTCCTTCAGACCCAAACCCACCGAAGTGGGTGCCTATACTATCACGTAGTGTATCTATAATGTGATATTACGCGTTATATTTCTGCTTTGTAAAATCTTACTGGACAACATTCTTTTAGCTGCTATTAGTGATGTAATGCATTATGCACCTCAAGGCAGTGCAACAAAAATGGACGTTTGTTGTATGACTCTTATTTATATCATTATTAAGAACACATGTACACAAGACAAGTTTTGTTTTTTTTCCCGTGTGGGTTGTTAAACTTACTGTATAGGATGAAAAAGAAAAACAGACAAAAATTGTTCTGTCAGGTGTTATGCTCTAGGTGGGCGTGAGGTTAGATGGGCTGGGTGGTTTGCAGGAGTGAACATTTCCAGGTGTTAAAGAATCCTGAAGCATACTGTGAATGGTGAAGCAGGCTCACCAAGGTCATCAAGGAGAAGTCTTTGCCTTGTTGACAGGCCTAACTCCTGAGCCGGCTGGTCTGCAAGTCAGCCACTGCAGCAAGCAAAAGACGAATATTGACATTTTGCTCTTACATTTTACATGACGTTGAGTTTTTGCTCATGCAAACTGTATGTGATTTGCCTACAACAGTGGTTGCCAGCCCTGCTGTATGATCCTGTCGGTTTTCACACCAAACCTAATTCAACAGACCTGATTCAGTGAATGAAGGTCTTGGTGAGCAGGTAATCAGTAGGCATGGATTTGAAGTTAGGGTTGGACAGTAGCTCTGCAGGAGCACTGCTAGAGACCACTGGGCCACAGCTTTCATGTATTTCATCATGCTGTTGTGGACTATGAGTAAAGGTTAAACACACAAAATTATAATGGTAATGATAATAATGATAATCCAGCCTAGCCAAGAAAACCAGTGTAGACTACTGGGGCAGAAACAGACGGAATATACCAGGCAAGCAGCCAGGCACCAGTTCTCTTCCAGCAGTCATCAGCCCGTATCAGGGCCTGTTGAGCCAGCCTACAGGCAGGGAATAGAAATGAACAGAGTGCATTTCTCCATCTCTCTCTCTCTCTCTCTCTCTCTCTCCTTCCACCTACCCAGTGTGAGAATAAATCCTCGAAGCAGCTTGCCATGCAAATGCAAAAGCTGTCTGCATGCCTTGATCAGCTAAAACCCAAAATACACAAGGCGATGCTCATGCACTGAGGCATGTGGGTTGGTTTATGTGGGGCCTGAGGGCCATCTAGTGGATGCATGCATTCTGTTGCCTCTGCTGCATGTGTGTGTCCAATACTGAGGGTCAAAAATTAATCAGCAAATCTTTTTGAATGTCTCTTTTTAGTGTCCAGTATGTACCGGGTCAACCTGTTGAAGTACTGAGTGCTCATGAATCGCCAACTTTTCCTACTCGTACTGACCACGCCCAATCACTGTTATCATAGCAAACTGCTCTCGCTGTCTGCTATGGTGGTGCAGTCACTCAAAACATGGGAAGCGAGACAACCAATGAATGAGCAGGAATCAAGTTCAGGCTCAAGTTTCAACTTTGTCATATGTATTAAGAATACAATGAAACGCTTGTGCTCTGGCTTTCTCTGCCTTAACACAAGGGACACAAGGACAAAGAACACAAGGACATGCCATCCAAAAAAAAACCAAAACATTATTTACACAGTGAATTCATACATACATACAAACACACACACACACACACACACACACACACACACACACACACACACACACACACACACACATACGTATATATATATATATATATATATATATATATATATATATATATATATATAGGGTGCATATGGGTGTGTCAGCTGTTCAGGAACCTGACTGCCTGTGGAAGGAAACTATTACTGAGACAGGTGGTGTGTGATTTGATGCTCCGGTAATGTTTTTTAGATGGAAGGAGTGAGAACAGAACATGAGCGAGGTGGCTGGTGTCCTTGATGATGTTTTGGGCTTTCCTTTTGCAGTGAGTAGTGTAAATATTATGAAGTTGTGTTAGTTCCATGCCAATGATTTTTGCTGCTGTCTTTACAGTTCTTTGTAGCAGTCTGCAGTCCTGAGCAGTCAGGTTTGCCAAGCCACATTGTGATACAGCCTGTCAAGACTCTCTATGATACTGCCATAAAAGTTCACAAGAGTTACTCATACCAAAACTCTTGAGAAGCCTCAGAAAATACAGTCTCTGCTATGCCCTCTTCAGGATGTAATGTGTTGAGACACCATGTGAGGGTGTCTGTGATGTGTAAACTGAGAAATCTAAAACTGTCCACAATTTCAACAGATGACCCATTGACGGAAATAGGGATGTGATTTTCTCTGATTTTTCTTAAGTCAACAATGATTTCAAAATCAGATCAGACTCAGAATCAGGTTTATTGGCCATGTAGGTTTGCACTACATGGAATTTGACGCCGGTTTCACGTGGCTCTCTCAGTGTACTTAACATAGAATAACAACATTACAACACAACAATCTGCACACATATACAGAAGGATTGACTCTATACAGGCGAAATAAGAGGTGATAAAGTACAATGGCGCAGAGAATATACCAGAGATGCTGAAATAGACATTAGCAGGTTACTTACATACATGTCTGAAGTAGATGGACAAAACAGAGTGTACCAGTATAGTATGTACAATGCACAGTACATACATACAGTATATACATAATTGTTGGATTTATTTGACAGTGTTAAGCATTCATTTGAATGACAACTTGTGGAAAGAAACCTTTTTTATATCTGGTTGTTTTGGGGTACAGTGCTCTGTAGCGCCTACCAGAGGGGTGGAGTTGGAACAGGTTGTGACCAGGGTGTGACGGGTCTGATGGGTTTGTCTTATTGGCATTTAGAGAGAGATTGTTATCATGGCACCATATGGTTAAATCTTCCACTTCCCTCCTATAGGCCTGCTCATCACTGTCACTTATTAGTCCATCACTGTGGTCCAATCATCATCTGCAAATTTAATGATGCTGTTGTCGTCATACTTGGCAACATAGTCATGTGTAAGAAGACTGTACAATAGGAGACTGAGACAGTAGCTCCTAAGGCGCACCGGTCCTTAGAACTAATATGGATGAGTATGTTTTACCTATTCTCACAGTCAGGCCTGACTATCAGGAAATCAAATAGCCAGTTACAGATAGAGTTGCCCAGACCAAGACCCCTGAGATTCAACACCAGTTTGGATGGTACAATTGTATTAAAAGGAGAGCTGTAATTAATCAACAACATACACTGCAATCATAGGAACAAATGGAGGTTTGCTTGTTCTCATTCGTGTGCCTGTCAGATGGCGCATGCGCAGAGGTGGGGTTATCTGTGTGTTAGAGTTGAAAACAAAGCTTTAGGTGAATTGCACGTATTCTGACAGTGTCTCCTGTAAACATGAAGATAGGTTGATAAAGAATAATCTCTTTCAAGTAAGACTACAGCGCTGTTACTGAAGAACCCACAGTACAAACAAAACATGGTGTCAGAAGACGGACTTGAAGAGAAAACACAAACTTCAGAGTTAGCAAAGACTAGCCACGTTGTTGGCTCATACTAGCGGTGTTAGCCACCCAGTGAAGTAGCCCGATATACATCAAGTAAGCAGAGGATATCGTTAGCCTACTTAACGTAGGAGAAAGGGGACCTAACGAAGTTAAAATGAAAGTATTACATCCACCACTCAACCTTCAGTTGACAGGTAATGTGGCGGAAAATTGGAGAAGATTTAAGCAATGTTTTGAGTTGTACCTAGTTGCAATCGGCGCTGACAAGAAAAGTGAAAAAAATGAAAGCGTTGGTGTTTTTGCATGTTGTGCATGATGAAGCGCTGGACGTTTATAATAACTTCATTTTGATGCTGATGAGGACAAGATGAAGCTGAATACAGTAACTGAGAAGTTTGAGGCTTACTGTATAAAGAAATGGGATGTTTGAGAGGCACAGATTTTTCACGAGTGTACACAAAACAGGAAAGACATTTGATCAATATGTGACCGAGCTGAGGAACAAAAGCAAGACGTGAATTTGGAGGGCTGACAGACTCATTGATAAAGGGACAAGCTTGTGTGCGGGATTCCAAAGAATAGTCTAAGGGAGAGGCTATTGAGGGAGCATGATTTGGACCTAGAAAGAGCAATAACACTGTTTAGAGCAGCAGAGACTGTGAAAATGCACGCAAAATAACTGTTTAATGAAAGCTGCAGTGTGGATGCAGTGAGAAATTACACACACAGAAGAGTAAAAAAGAAGAGCATCGCTCCCAAGGTGAAAAAGGGAATGAAACCAGCGAACAGAGACAGACAAGGAAAGATATGTGGTAGATGTGGCATGCAGCTTCCTAAAAAAAAATATCCAGCGTATGGCAAAACATGTAACAACTGCAACAAAAATAATCATTATGCGCGGTGCTGTAAAATTCAAACCCTACAAAGCAAAGTCCATACAGTGGATGAGTGACATGGAGGAATTCTATGTGGATGTAGCGACAGAAAATAGAACAGAAAAAAAGGACTGGATAATCACACTGAAAGTGAATGGTATGCAAATTAAAATGAAACTGGATACTGGAGCTCAAGCCAATGTGATATCATTATTCATTATTATTATTCATTTTTATTTATCATATCAGAGAATGAGTTTAAGAAGATTAGACCCAGACCTAAACTACACGACACAAAAGTGAAAGTAAGAGGATACTCAGGAGCAGCAATACCTGTGAAAGGAAAATGCATGGTGAAAGTGACACATGGCACACAAGGACAGACAGCATACACTTGCAATTATAGTGGTGCCGAAGGATGTGCGAGCCATACTAGGTTTATCTGCCTGTGTGAGACTGAACCAAGTAAAGAGAGTGTACATCAGGGATAGGCAACATGGTCCAGAAAGGTCCGGTGTGGGTGCAGGTCTTTGTTCCAACCAAGGAGTTACACACCTGAGTCTACACATCAAGGTCCTTAGCAAAGACTATTGGTTGACTAATAGAATCAGGTGTGTAACTGCTTGGTTGGAACAAAGACCTGCACCCACACTGGACCTTTCTGGACCATGTTTACTATCCCTGGTGTGCATTGTAGAATGTGAATGAGATACAGACCATGATGAACTCATGAAAGAATATAATGACCTATTCAAGGGTCTCGGCTGCCTTCATGGGGAACACACAATCAGGGTGGATAAAGTGTGCCACCAGTCATTCATCCATGCTGTAAGGTGTCATTTGCTCTTCAAAAGCCGCTGGAAGCGGAGTTGAGAGGACAGAAAGCCTGAAAATGATCGAGAAGATTGATGAGCCGACTGAGTGGGTGAGTTCCCTCATCATCGTGGACAAAAAGAATGGAAAGCTCAGTCTGCATGGATCAATGAAATCTGAACAGAGCAATAAGGAGAGCACTTCAAATTTTCTACAAGAGAAGAAATAATGTCACAGTTCACAAATGCAAAGTACTTCAGCAAGCTAGATGCATCATCAGGATTTTGGCAACTGAAGTTGGACGACGCAAGTTCTAAATTGCGCAGTCAACAGTCCGTTTGGTAGATATACATTCCTTCGATTGCTATTCTGCATCGCTTCAGCACCTGAGGTGTATTACAAGGCAATCCACATGATCTATGAGCTCCTAGAAGGAGTGGACACATCAATGGATGACATCATAGTATGGGGAAGCACGAAAGCTGAACATGATGAGAGACTGAAAAATGTCCTGGAAGCAACAAGAAAAGCAAACTTGAAGCTGAATAGAGAGAAATGACAAGCTCGGAGTGAAAGAACTGATGTTTGTGGGAGACATCCTGAGCAACGAAGGTATCAGACCGGATCTCAGAAAAGTGTCAGCAATTGAAAACATGCCAAGGCCACAATGCAAAAAGGATGTACAGAGGTTTAATGGAATGATAAATTACACAGGAAAGTTCATAACCAACGTCTCTGAAAAGATGGCACTTCTGAGATAACCAACTGAAAAAAAGATTCAATAGGAGTGGAATCCTGAGCATGAGAAGTCATGGAATGACCTGAAGAAGTTGTTCAGAGAAGAACCAGTTCTGAGGTTTCGTGATCCAGCGAGACCCATCAAAATGTCATCAGATGCATTACAGAGTGGGCTCGAAGCTGTTCTCTTGCAGAAGTATGATGACTGGCAACCGATCGCATATGCATCGCACTCAGTGACAGATGTGGAGACGTGATACACATAAATTGAAAAATAATTACTAGGTATAACATATGCCTGTGAAAGATTACACCAGTTTGTGTCAGGACAGATAATCAGTGTTGAAACCGACCATAAGCCACAGATTGTGTTGCTCCAAAAGCCACTCAATGACTATCCACTTAGAATCCAAAAACATGATAATCCGGCTGCAATGCTAGACACAGAATGTGATGTACACCCCAGGTAAGCTGATGCACACAGCCAACACGTTGTCTAGAGCTGTTGACCCAAAGGAGCTGGCGAACACCAAGATAAATGACGACATGAACGCTTATGTGAACATGATCACATTTGTGCTGCTCATGGCAGATGGGAAGATGGAGCCCGTAAAAACCAAGACAAACAGAGAGGAAACTCTAAGAAGACTGACCAAAACCATCATAGATGGATGGCTCAACATTAAGCAAGTTTGTTCACCTGACAATGCAGAGCACTGGAACTGCAGAGTGGAACTGTCAGTGGTGGAAGGCATCATCTACAAGGGAAATAAAATAGTCATCCAGAAGGGTCTGAGACAAGAAATGCTCAAGAAGATCCATGGAGGACATCTTGGGATTTAAAATTGCAAGAAAAGAGCACATGAGGTGATGTATTCGCCGCAGATCAACAAAGATGTGACAAATGAGATGTTAAACTGCACAACATGCCTGAAATATCAAGCAAGCAATCCAGCCGAGCCACTAAAGCCACACCCAATGCCAGAAAGACCATATCAGAATGTAGGCGCAGACCTATTTGTTTCTGAAGGGAAAGACTACATTGTAGTGACAGACTACTATTCCCTGTACCCAGATGTCTGTAGACTGCACACTACAACTGCAGAGGCTGTGATAACATCAATGAAAGCCATATTCTCAAGACATGGTGGGCCAAGCGATGTCTTCACAGACAATGGACCACAATTTTCCAACTCGAGTTTCCAACACTTTGCATAAGAATGGAACTTTGTGCACACAACATCAAGTCCTCACTACCCACAGTCTAATGGGTTAGTGGAAAAGTCAGTCCACACAGTGAAGAGGTTGATGCACAGAACAGTGGAACAGATTTCTACCAGAGCCTGCTGGTGTACCGCACAACACCACTTGAGTGTGGTATGTCACCAGCACAACTCCTTATGGGACGTTGCTTGAGATCAAACCTACCCATCCGGGAGAACCTGCTGAAAACAAAGGAGGGGGAGAAAGTGAAGAGGTTCAAGGAACAGCAAAAAGCAAAGTGGAAGTTCAATTATGACAGAGGAACACAGAACCTACCTGAACGTCATACTGGTGACCAGGTGAGGTTCAAAGATAAAACAAACACATCAGCACAGAAAGCAACTATTCTCAGTGAAATCCAACCAAGGTCATACACCATTCAGACAGAAGACAGTGTGGATCTGAGGCGGAATCGTCAAGATCTTCTCATAGGACCAGCCACAGCAGATCAGAGGACTGAAGCTGTCAGACAACCTCAACACACATGTGAGAATCCATCACCTGAGGCACCAGCTCAAGTTCAAGAACACAACATCAGAAGATCCTCAAGACAAATGAAGCCACCTGAGAGACTTGAAAAGATTTAAGGACATTTTCTTAGTTGTAAGGTTATGATGTCATACTTTCTCTTTAAGTTTTACTATAGTTGCACAGTGAAGTTGACCAAGATAAGAGTAACTTGTATTAATGGTGAAACGTTGTTAGGTAAGAGCTAAGGTTGAGTTTAATAAGTTAAAAAAAAGTTATTTTCATAAAAGTAGAATACTTTTATTTTAAGAAAGGGAGATGTAATGATAGGAACAAGTGGAGGTTTGCTTGTTCTCATTTGTGTGCCTGTTGGATGGAGCATGCACAGAGGTGGGGTCGTCTGTGTGTGAGTTGAAAATGAGGCTTTAGGTGAACTGCACGTATTCTGACTGTCTCCTGTAAACATGAAGTTATGTTGATAAAGAATAATCTCAAATTAGACTATGGTGTTGTTATTGAAGAACCCACAGTACAAACAAAACAGACATAGGTATTTTTCTTTTCAAGGTGTGCTAAAGCAGTATGCAGAGCAAGTAAATGATTGTCTAGAGTTGAGACAGCCTGGCAGCTACTCACTGAACCAGATCAAATGAACCGTTCTCTCAAATAGGGATGTATGAGTGAACGAGAAGGGATTAAATCAGACTCGAGTCAAGACAGATGGCAGGTTAAACTGAACGAGATTGAATGAATTGCTCTCTCAAACTAGGATGTCTCCTGGGCCGGATTATCCATATATGACATCGGGCGAGTGCCCGGGGACACCAGCCAATTTGCCATGCTGGTGGGGCACCAAATGATTAGACAACTGTTTAACATATTTAAAATATTGTTTTTTTGTATTTTCCCCCTTGTTTGTCCCCAATTGTACCCAGCCAATTACCCCACTCTTCCGAGTTGTCCCGGTTGCTGCTCGACCCCCCTCTGCTGATCCGGGGAGGGCTGCAGACTACTACATGTCTCCTCCTATACATGTGGACTCGTCAGGCCGCTTCTTTTCACCTGACAGTGAGGACAGTGAGTTTCACCAGGAGGATATAGCATATGGGAGGATCACGTTTCACCTCCCCCCTGAACAGGTGCCCCTGACCAACCAGAGGAGGCACTAGTGCAGTGGCCACGACAAATACTCACATTCGGCTTCCCTCCCGCAGACACGGCCATCTGTGTATGTAGGGACGCCCGACCAAGCCGGAGGGAACATGGGAATTCGAACCCAAGATCCCTGTGTTGGTAGGCAACGGAATAGACTGCTACGCTACCCGGATGCCCATATTTAAAATATTTAAAATATATTTTAAAATATTTGTCATATTTTATGTGTGTCTTTCAGCACCATGAGGGTGTGGAGGGTGGCGAGGAGACAGAGATGCTGTTTATTTCAGTAACTGGTGCATTGCCCGTTAGGGTGTAATCCCCCCCCCTGCCACCACCTTGCAACAGACAGGCACAGACAGACAAAGATTCCTTCCATTTTAGTTAGACAGTAGTACACTTCATTGCTGATAGACAATGTCTTCAAAGGCCATTTTACTAAACCCCCCTCTGTTTTACAAAGGCGAGAAGGAAAATCAAGTACTTTAAAAATGTTATATCTGCTCAAAGAAAGTTGAATCAGTTCAGCTGGATACGTTTATTGACTCATCTCAGTGACCTTTTCAGTCTTAACTGATTGCAGGTACCCCCAGCCTTGTAAACAATACAGTGGCATAACAACCGAAAACAACCATCGGTTTCATATGCAAATTGCCGAGACCATTAATAACTTTACCACCTCTTATGAATGACCTCAAATCCACCGACTTTTACTCCACTGGAATCTCATCTATAACGCCTCTCAAAAAGGGCCCCTTACGTGTCTTCTTGGCTTTCTCCACCATTTTGTTACACACTTTAGTCAACTTCATCGCTTTCTCTCTCTCCACTCCTCATCTTTATACTTGATTAACAAGCAGCCATCACTCAACACTTTTGCCCTCAAAATTTCACCGATTTTGTCCTTCAACCCGTGAGACAATGCCACCGGACTAACTTTCCTCATTTCCTTCCTTTAACCTCAAAACTAGTTTAAACCCCTTATTCTCAACAACCCTCCTCTGCACCACCCTGCCTTCCTCTCGCCCATCCAAACTATGACCACCTACACTACCATGCTTCCTAACTCATTTAATTCTCCATACTTCAGTCCAGTCGTTCAAACCAATATCTTCACTCTATCCCTCACCATCACTATTCCCTGCCATCCTTAACCCCCGTCACAGATCAGTTTAGAACAATCCACCGTCTTCTTGTTCAAACACCGCTCAACCAACTTGCTTAATGTTTACAAAATCACCCCACATCATTGACCCAAATGGTGCCTAATGTCAGTTAAAAGACTGATGTATCACTTTTTTCATTCAATATCAATTACGTAGTATTTCTTTTTCAACATAAATATTCTTATGCATCCACTATATAAACATAAACATTCATTGTATGCTTATATCAAAGATCATTATCTATCAGATGTTAATTTCATATATATTATTAACTCAACATATCAAGGTTCTTTATATACATATATGTATATATGTGTGTGTGTGTGTGTGTGTGTGTGTGTGTGTTGTAATCCAGTGAGTCAAGTAAATTCTTATGAGCCTATTTCATGCCTTATGAGCCTGTTTCATGCCATAAGCAATCATCAGCTGATGGTTGCTTATGGCATGAAACAGGCTTGTACTGTCTCATAAAGAATTTACTTGACTCACTGGATTATTTTGCTCCTTATTTGTTGAGCACTTTCCCTGCCATTGAGTGTTTCTTTTAACAAAGTTTATATATATACAGTCCATTATTGGATAATTTTGTTCCTTGTTTGTTGAGCACTTACCCTATTGTTGAGGTTTATATATATATATGTGTGTGTGTGTGTGTATGTGTGTGTGTGTGTGTGTGTGCATATATATATATATATATATATATATATATATATATATATACACACACACACACACACACAAAAATGTATATGGATGTGTGTGTGTGTGTGTGTGTGTGTGTAAGTTGTTGACCAGTCTGTACAACGAAGGTGCCTAGTTCATATACTTTTTTTGTACAGAAAAAGTAAAACATAACATGACACAATTTGTGATCATCATTAGGGAATGTAATGCTTGACAAATTCACTGATATCTGAGAGTTTGCAGAATAAAGCATGGTTTTGAATTCAGGTTCAAGGTACACATTACTGACTAAAAGGGTGAATATCTCCTCAAAATCATGCACACAGAAAGATTAATAAAAGGTGCTCCACCAGCACCACTCATATCTTCTTAGTAGGCTTCAAACGGATAATTATTTTCAACTTATAATAAATACAACCATAAGCCAGAGCCCTCATTCATGCATTTAAAATCAGTGTTGAACAAAATATCAATTTTTCATGTTAACCATACTAACCCATACGTACAATATGGTAATGTGAGCACAGTAGACATAGCAAACACAGCCATGGGGCGGCATGGCTCAGGAGGTAAAGTGGTAATCAGAAGGTCGCTGGTTCGATCCCCGGCTCCTGCAGAGAGCTTGTTGAAGTGTTCTTAAGCAAGACACTGAACCCCTAACTGCTCCTGATGAGAAGGTTAGCACCTCGCATGGTAGCCTCCACCATCAGTGTATGAATGTGTGTGTGAACGGGTGAATGTGAGGTGTACACTGTAAAGCGCCATGAGTGGCTGGTAGACTAGAAAAGCGCTACATAAATATAGTCCATTTACCATTTATCTTCAAACTTCGATACAAGTTACTGTAACACACAGCAAATAAGTGCAGCAGACGGAGCCAAAACTCATAAATAAAATTAACAGTACAAACTGTCTAAATATTAGATTTAAGCATTTATTTCATCCAGTTACACATTTTACAGTAATGTTCAATTTCAGTAATGTTTGCCATGGAAATGGCGAACATTACTGTTTAGACAGTACTGTAAAAAATACTCTTGGTGACGCCAAGATTAAGTGTAATTCTAAACACTGATACAGTACACACCCTAGTACTCGCTTACACCGAAGGTATGATTAAGTCAGAAGATTTTTGATAAATACGCGATTTTTATTCTTACATGAGATTAGGAGCAAAGGTGAAGAATTTTACGTCTGTCTCTCATGCACACCAATATTACATTCTAAGAATATTGATAAATATAGATGTACTATAACTGGTTTTATTTCTACCTTACTAGCACTGCATGTATTGTTCTCAGCTTTAGCTCAGCTAAATCCAATCTAATCTTGTATAATGCGAGCCGCTTTCTACATCTTTTACAGCATGATAATGCCTCGAGCCTCGCTATGAGAAACAGAAATGAGTGTCTTTTTTCAGTTGTTTTAAAAATATATCTCGTTATTTGGATGAGACGTCAAACTGAGGTCCTGACTCACTGCGGTCATTAAAGATCCCATGGCACTTATCACAAAGAGTAGGGGTTCCCCGGTGTCCTGGCAAACTTCCCAACCTGGCTCTCTCCATCTGACCACCTAATCATCCCCCCGTTTAATTGGCGCAATGATTCCTCCCTCTCCACCTCAAGGTGATGTGTGGTGGGCATTCTGGCACAAAATGGCTGCCGTGCATCACCCAGATGGGTGCTACACATTGGTGGTGGTTGAAGGAGTTACCCCCTACAGTGTGACGCACTTTGGGTATCAAGATATCTTGCCATCTTTCATTACCCTTTGTCTGTGGTGCCCTGGTGGGTTGGTCTGTGAGCCAGAGGTAACTAACTCCTGAATACTGATAAGGATCCTAAATTTCTTAGCCTGTCCAACTACATAAACTGATAGTTTTGAATGTTCGTTGAAATGTTAAGTGTTTTTTTTTCTCTAAAAGGAAGAGTGGCACAAGGAGAAAAAAATGTCCAATTTTAATGAGATTGTGCCGTTACTTGGACACAGTAAGACCAGTATCTATTAATGTGCCCCTCTACTATGTGCACATGATTTATCTGCGGTACAGTCATGAGTCATTATCCTTCTGAGTTGTAAATTGAGTCCTCTATCACTCTTTCTCCATGAGCTAAGGCCCACTTACACTTACACTAAATGCACTTGACATGACATGCATTCTCAGCTAGGCATGCATTCTTGGCATATGATTAATACTTGTGCAACTTGAACGTATTCTACTAATTGGTAACTCAGGTGTGAGTAACTTTGGATAAAAGTGTCTGTTAAATGTGAAAATGTAAACAATGCAAAATATAGAAATTCATAAAATGTATAAATATCCATTAATCTTCAATCCATATCTACCATAAGAGTCTTGACATTTTATCAGTCTTTATCAGCCCAACTATCTTTTTCAAAAACGTACTGAACACCAATGTAGCCAATTTGGGGGACAGTCCGGGAACCGCTGCAACCGGGACGTGAACCCAGGTCTCCCACACCACAGGCAACAACGTTAACCAGTTGACTAAAGGGTCGGACCCTTTAGTCAACTGGTTTCACCACCATCATGCCATACAAGACCATAAATGTCCTTAAAAATACCCTTATTTTAATGGTTCTCCAAATTCCTATGCAATACATCCATCCACCCATCCATTATCTGAACCGCTTATCCTGCTCTCAGGGTCACTAGAGCCAATCCCAGCAGTCATTGGGCGGCAGGAGGGGAAACACCCTGGACAGGCCGCCAGGCCATCACAGGACCCACACACATTCATTCCTAGGGACAATTTAGTATGGCCAATTCACCTGACTTACATGTCTTTGGACTGTGGGAGGAAACTGGAGCACGCGGAGGAAACCCACGCAGACACGGGGAGAACATGCAAACTCCACACAGAGAACGACCCAGGATGACCTACCAAGGTTGGACTACCCCGGGGCTCGAACCCAGGACCTTCTTGTTGTGAGGCGACCCTGCTAACAACTGCGCCACCGTGCCGCCCTATGTGATACAGCATATCTGAAATTATTTTTGTGTTCAGCTTGACATTGTCTATCCTAAGCTTTTTTTTTCAGGAAGTAAAACATTTGGGGAAAAAATTGTTGTCCAGTGTCATCTGACAACAATTATATTAATCAATTATTAATTTGGTATTATGTAAACAGAATATTACAGAAGAATATGAACAAGAATAAATTTCTTAGGCAAAGAAATCACAACACTTACCCATCATCTTTAATTAAGCAGGGCATTTGAATGTTCTGTAAACTGCTTTTGGATACTCTGTTGACTTCAGCTACCTTGTGCCATAAGCACTCCCCCATCTGTACCCTACATGTCTTAACATGTCTTTTAACATAAGTTGTTGAATCATGTGTATAATACGACCGGGGAAATGAGCCAACAATATAACAAAAAAAAAAAAAAAACAGTCTTCATTTTGTATTGTCTTTAACCCTCTTAGAACAGATACCTTAACTCAGCCTTGTCTCAACTGTCCAATCCAATGACTGCATTCCAGTGCAGGAGGTGTAGCAATGGAGGAATCATGTGTAGCGAGGACTTCCTCTCTTCCTGTCCTCCATGCCCCCCCCCCAATCCTTTGGAATTTCACCAGAGAATAGCAGGCAAAATCTTTTCATTACTAACTGAGTTTGCAAAGTGGCCTTTGACCCAACTCCCATTAAGGTCCACATTCAACCAGACCAGAGGACCTCCCAAAGGAATCATGTTTTTGACGTGATAATCAAATTTATAGCAGGACACCAGAAGAATTACCTTTCCAGGTTAATTTCACGTTGGTCATGGGAAGAAGAGTTATCCCTATCTCCACACAAGACAAGTACTATTGTCCACAGAAGAGGAAGAACTTTCTCATCTCATCATCGGCGAAGATGGGAGTTATGTATTTGAGGTTAAACACATTTTCTCTTAGGACAATGATGAGTAAATCAATTCAAGTTTTATTCTCTCTCTCTCTCTCTCTCTCTCTCTCTCTCTCTCTCTCTCCCTGCCTATCCCTACCTCTGACACACCAACACACACACACACACACACACACACGAACCTCAACAACCCGTCTGAAATGTGCCAGATGGTGATGATCTTATCTGAAGTCATAAATTCAAACATGCCTTAGAGAGCTTTAATTAAACTCTCTTTGTTTCTGTACATGTCTGAAGTGAATTAACTGTCTAAACATCTAGTAACCCAACT
This sequence comes from Lampris incognitus, assembly GCF_029633865.1. Classification (NCBI taxonomy): domain Eukaryota; kingdom Metazoa; phylum Chordata; class Actinopteri; order Lampriformes; family Lampridae; genus Lampris; species Lampris incognitus. The sequence continues at coordinate 88,076,218 of NC_079213.1, read as the reverse complement.
AGTATTCAACAAACAATTTCATGAACAATGATCTGACTCCCTTAATTATAATGCTTAAATTAACTGAGATATTGATAGAAGATTTATACTGCATTTCTACCATGTAACCATACTGCCATCTAAAATCCCATGGTATTTTCATCATATGGTAATCATTGAGTCATTAGTTAATGTCTGTTCATCTACTGATAGTAGCTATAGAAACTTGTCTAGCTAGATAGTTTACATAAATATCATTTTTGACAGGTATTTAATGTAACTGAACGATTGCCGTTTAACGGTATGTTCTCTGGTGTGTTAGACAATGTGCTGTAATATACTTGCCATGTTTAAAATCTCCATCGATTAGCCATGGTGTTTCAACTGGCTGTGTGAGTTTGTGTGTATAGTCTAAATTAAATAATTCTCTCTCCTAAAATCATGCAATGAATACCAATGAGGAGATGGACCACGATGCACGGTGTGAAAACCATTTACCCTGGGAAAGGGGTGGATGGTGAAAGGGATAATGTAATTCATCTATTTATTCATTTATTACATTGTTGGTAGACATTTAGCCAATAAATGTCTCTATTTTTGAACGTCATTTTTTATGTGTTTATGTGATTACTGTGTGTAATTGAGAATTTACAACTTCAGATCTGAAACTGATCAAAATGGTTTATTTCAGTTTCCCACGCCAAGTAGTGGTGCCTCAGATTTATAAAGAGAGCATAATTATATCGTGGCTATTTATTGCTACACAAGTTTAGATGGTTTATATGGCTTGTCTGCCAATACACTCCTCGCAACTTGTGTCTCAGTGAAGTCAATGTGGATGAGCTGGTTACATTATTTCTCCGTCTTACTCTCCAACCCTCAATAACACCATCATTTCACCAGCAGGCAAATAAACAGCTTGACAAGTCAGTTAAAGCACCGACTTCCAAAACGCCTATTATTAAAAATTACTCAAAAGAGGTCTATAAACGTTTGAAGTGAGGATTTCAATGAGTCAATATGGAGATGATCAAGATTCATTGTTTTTTTTTTCATCAAGCAAAATCATTGAGACTTTTAGATTCCATTTCTTAAAATGTTGAATATTTTAAAAGGCAAAGCAGTTTAAGTGACATGTTAGATTTTAAAAAATTGCTACAGCACAGCCATGAACCCTATAATGTTGCATTCCCTTTTGAAAGCCAGGTCTGACTGAGCCTAGCTTAAAGCTAGTGTCAGTAAATGCCACCAGGCTAGCACACAACATAGGTGGACAGCAGAGGATCAAGGCAGGAGTCTGGAGCAACACTCACAGAAACAGTGACACATGATAATGCTAAGATAGATAATGCAATCCCACACCCCTCCAAAATCCATCTCAACAGATAAAAGAAATACACGATTTAAGCATAATTGAAAGAAAGGTAGTGAAATAATAGCACTGAAAACATCAGTGGTAATCTATTTAGGGAGTCGTTCCTTATCCGATGTTGCGTTGCTGTAAAGCTCCTTGAGGCAAATTTGTAATTTGTGATATTGGGCTATACAAATAAAATTGACTTGACCCCTATACTATTGTCCGTTGAGTTGAAATGAAAATCCATCCTGAATCCCTTATTTGAAAATTATTTCTGCCCAACACTCCAGACACAAAATTGTTGCCTCCACCCCAACTAGCTCATCACTTTCATGCTAGCTGTCAGTTTCACGCATACTACTTTTTTTTTTTAGCAACTTTACTAATCCTTGTAGGGAAATTATTTCTCTGCATTTAACCCATCCTAGCTGTGTAGCTAGGAACAGTGGGCGGCTGCTGTGCAGCACCCGGGGACCAACTCCAGTTCGTCTTCCCATTGCCTTGGTCAAGGGCACAGACAGGAGTATTAACCTTAACATGCATGTCTTTTTGGTGGAGGGGAAAACCAGAGCACCTGGAGAAAACCCACTGCAGACACAGGGAGAACATGCAAACTCCACACAGAGGATGACCTGCGATGACCCCCAAGGTTGATCAACCCCGAGGTTCGAACCCAGGACCTTCTTGTTGTGAGGTGACAGCGCTAACCACTGGGCCACCACGCCGCCCATATACTATGTGGTAGGTTCTGTCCCTGGAACAATTCATGTAAACTCAGGACAAAACATTATTATACAATATTTATAAAATTATTCTTATAATAAGAATAGGGCGGAACAGTGGTTAGCGTGGTCGCCTCAAAGCAAGAAGGTTCTGGGTTTGAGCCCCGGGGTAGTTCAACCTTGGGGGTCGTCTCGGGTCTCCTTCTGTGTGGAGTTTGCATGTTCTCCCTGTGTCTGCATGGGTTCCCTCCGGGTGCTCCGGTTTCCTCCCACAGTCCAAAGACATGTAGGTCAGGTGAATTGGCCATACTAAATTGCCCCTAGGTATGTGTGTGTGTGTGTGTGTGTGTGTGTGTGTGTGTGTGTGTGTGTGTGTGTGTGTGTGTGTGTGTGTGTGTGTGTGTGTGTGTGTGTGTGCGTGTGTATGTGTGTGTATGTGTGTGTGTCGGCCCTGTGTGATGGCCTGGCGGCCTGTCCAGGGTGTCTCCCTGCCTGCCGCCCAATGACTGCTGGGATAGGCTCCAGCATCCCCGTGACAGTGAGAGCAGGATAAGCAGTTTGGATAATGGATGGATGGATAAAATTATTCTTTCTTGCTAAAGGACACTGCTTTTTTGCATTTTAATGTGCCTGGCTTCATTTACATATATTCTTCATTTGTAAAAAAAAAAGAAAAAAGGTTGAAGGATGAAGTGGTTCACTTGTTTGATGTTCAGCACACTTTTTCTGATAGCAAGGGTGAATGCAGTTGATAACAATACCCTTAGCCCACTTTGCATAGGGAACTAACTGCAACAAAAATGAAAATTTACTGGACTTCTGTGTTGCTGTGCTGAGGTATTATTTGAAGGACCAGGGGGAAGACATTTTGAATCACTGCTTTTTTGGGCCCACACACAGGTTATAGGCAAAATGGAGAACACAGGAGCCATCGGGAGCCACCAAGAGAGCTGTCATAAATTCTCAGATTACAACTGGCCTTTTTTGTTGAATCTGTAGATTTGAGTCATCTAAATGAATTGAGCTTTCAAGCTTTGGGGATTTTTCCTGTTTCCAGTTCATCTGGTCTAGGTCCCCAAAGCCCTCTGATTTCTGAAATGTATTCAATAGTCCAGAAGAGGGCTCACATGCTCCATCACTGTTACACTGGAAGAGTGTTTTTTTTCATTGATAGCCTGCTTGAATACTGTGCTATAATAAATTGTGACATTAAAACAGCAAAAGATTTATGATGAGACATTTGTGTGATGATAATTTTGTGAATGTTTTTTTTATGGCTAAATTACAGGTTTCTGTGACTATTGAACAGGACATCTACAAGTCTGAAAAAGGCTGCAGCAGGTTTGTCATATATGTGGCTTGCTGAATTCAAGCCAGCAGGACATCTGCTTGATGTTTTGTTTAATGCCAGCTCAGTTATCCTTCTATTCAGCAGGATGTCCCACTCAGTTCAGGACTTATCTGTTGGTCTTTGATACACTTGAGCTTTGGGGTTTGTAATATTGCTGTATGCAGCAGCAGAATGAAATTAAATGACAGTCGGTTCATTCAGTACATACCATTCATTATGTACTACCTGATACAGTCAAACTTTCCAGCTCTGCAATACCACTGGATGCTGTAGGGCTTGAATCTCCCATTGTTCGGAATCACAAACCTCAAGAAGGTCACCAGACTAAAACGTTCTTTGTTTTAGAGAGGAAGTTGTATAATTTAGGATTAAAATATAGCTCAGGTTTAAACCAAAACAGAATGACAAGTTTATTTTTTTAGAGACAAGAGACAGTTGACATAGTTTGGTCTTTTCCACAAGTCAGAATGGACAGTGGACAGTTTAAATGATAATGATATCCACGAGCCAAAATAAAATATATGCAATCCCCCCCAACCAACACACACACATCTCTCTCTCTCTCTCTCTCTCTCTCTCTCTCTCTCTCTCTCTCTCTCTCTCTCTCTCTCTCTCTCTCTCTCTCTCTCTCTCTCTCTCTCTCTCTCTCTCTCTCTCTCTCTCCACCATATTTGAAAGTCAGCTGAATATAATTTTCTAGGCATGACAATCTAGCTTCAGCAAAATCCACTGTAGTGTATAAATTTCACTATAATGCATAAAATACACCATTTGTTAGATAGGAATTGATCACAATTGTGATTCTGCATACTCACACGGTAGCTCTCGTCAAGCTGTGCTGCTATGTTAGCTTGACCAAGCATGGCTAGTTTCATAGCACAATGTAAATGTGCTTTGCTTGACTCGTGTTTCTTAGCCCGTTCTGAAGTGCTTCAAATCACTCAGCCCTGTGTTAGTCAACATATCCCCTTGTCCTGACCCTGCTACAGATGACCGGAACAATAGGCTTGGGAAACAGAATACTGTATTCCGTGTTGAGCAACCACATACATGCGTTCTTTTCATACCATCCCTCCATCCATCGCCTTAACCGCTTATCCTGCTCTCAGCGTCGCAGGGGGTTTGCGAAAATGTCCTGTTGCAGGTTTTCCCTTTGGTTGCGAGTAACGTTAATGTCTGGTCTATCAGGGCCAAGCTGCTTAATTACTAACTTATCTTGTAATTGTAGTCGTTCAAATCGTTTTTTTTTTTTACTCTACACTGTTAGACACAGCAGGTTCAACAATGCTGGTCGCCACTTTTGCGGTAGAAACGTGCGGACGAACTCAAGAAAACGGTAGAGGGTTGCAGAGTACGGGAGTGGGGCAGACTCATTTCGGCTCAAATGAGCTTCTATTGGCGCTTATTACAGTTCCCATCTTTGACCACAAGGCGCTACAATAAATCTGCCAGCGAAAGCGGAGCGCTGAGGTCTCCTGCCCCAATATTGCGCAACGCACTAAATTGAGACTGAATCACCGAAAGGACGAGTTTAACTTTCAAAGATCAAAAGTTGTTGACTAGTTTGTTTCATTTATTGCACAAAAACTGTGTAATATTTATTGTAATGTAAATTATGATGTATTAACGCGGAAAAATAGTTTGAGGAACTATGTTTTTGGGTGGATGATTTTTTTTTAGTGGAACGCCCCACCTGTCCGTATGAACAGGCCGTGCCTGAGTGTCAGTCAAACGCCAACCACTACTGTAATGTCCGTAGACACCTTGTCTTACTGACATAAGAATAATTCAAGAACGAGCCGACTTCGTAGGTTCTTAACTGTGTAGCTTTTACTAGCGTTCATCTGACATACAACCTTCATAACATGCGCTTCTCACTTCCTGTATACTTCACACGCACTGCACGTACACCCGTGAGTAGGTCAAGTTAAACACGTGACCTTTCATTCATTACATCTCCCCCTCTAAGATGATTTTCTAACCTGTATATCACCCCCCTTTTCACAAAAAAAATAAAAAATCCCCCATAGTACACAAGTCCATACGCCTCACAAATCCAGCCGGATTGCTGGCTTGCTCACCCTGCCAGAGCGAGTAACATATGGTGTGGAAGTTGGCATTTCTGCTGCTCGGGACTCATCCGTGTTTCCACTCTCCCCTGGAGTGACATGGTCAGGATCCCTGCTGACAAAGGTGAGTGTTTTAGGTGTGGCCAACAGGTGGCGCCTGTTCCTTCTGTAATGTTCACCTTGAGCTGTCTCCACTATGTAGGATCTGGGAGTGGAGCTCTGACTGTGAACAACTGCTGGCATTGTCCATGTTTTCTGTCCATCAGGTTTGGTGAGTACTGCGTCACCCGAGTTCAGTGGGCGCAGTGTCCGCACGCCGTTCCTGCGGTTGTAGTAGAAAGCCTGCCTCGATTTGGCTGCGGCGTCAGCGGTTTTGATCAGTTCCTCTTTAGGCCAGGCCGGTTTCAGGTTATGCTGCCATGTGGGTAAGGTGGTTCTGAGTCTCCTACCCATGAGCAATTCCGCTGGACTGGCTCCAGTGGAAGAAGAGGGTGTAGCTCTGTATGTCAACAGGGCGAGGAGAGGGTCTTCCTGCCTTAATATGCTTTTGGCTATCTGAACAGCCCTCTCTGCCTGTCCATTACTCTGGGGGTAGTGTGGGCTTGAAGTCACATGGATGAAATCATAATCCTCACTGAACCTCCTCATCTCTTCTGAAACTAGCTGTGGCCCATTATCGCTAACTACAATTTCAGGGATACCAAAACGTGCAAATGTAGCCTTCAGCCAAGCTACAACCTGACTGCTAGTAGTTGTTGGTAGATTTAGGATCTCCAAAAACCTGGAATAATAGTGAGACACTATCAAGCAGTTTTGCTTTTTGTACTCACACAGGTCTATGCCAACTTTCTGCCATGGTCTGGATGGGAGCTCACTTGACATTAAAGGCTCTTTTCTCTGTGTGTTCTTGTGTTCTCTGCAGAATTGACATTGCTGTATCTTTGTTGTAATGTGCTCTGTCATTTTAGGCCACCACACTGACTGGCTAGCTCTCTCTCTGCACTTAACTATCCCCTGGTGCCCGTCGTGTATTCTGTCTAAGATCACCTCCCTCATCTCTGTGGGAATGACGATACGACTGCCTCTGATGACTAAACCATCTACCGCAGATAACTCCCCTCTCACCTGATAAAAGTCTCTGACTGTCTCCGGCACTTTATCGACATACTCAGGCCAGCCGTGTCTGATGAAGCCCAACACTGTCTGGAGCTGCAGATCCCCATCCGTGCTCTGTTTTATCTCCTGCATCCTTTGAGGTGTGGCAGGCACCTGGCACACGATGGCATCAATGTGCGCTGCAACATCATCATGAGAAGCACCATCTCCGTAGCGCTGCTCTGGGCCTCTGGAGAGTGCATCAGCCACAGCTAAAGTTTTGCCTGGTGCGTATTCAGCCACTGCATTGAAACGCATCAGCCTCATTAACAGTCTCTGGCACCTAATGGGCACATTATCCAAGTCTTTGCTGTTCATGAGAGGCACTAGTGGTTTATGATCGGTGACAAGTCTGAAATTGTCAAGCCCAAACAAGTACTTCTCGAACCTTTCACATGCCCAGACGCTGGCTAAGCACTCTTTCTCGATCTGTGCGTACCTTGTCTCTGCGTCACTCAGCCGTCGGGAGCAGTAGGCCACGGGCTTCCAGTGTTCCCCGTGCTGCTGGAGCAGAACGCCTCCCAGCCCATAGCTGCTGGCATCTGCTGACACCACCGTAGCCTTAGTGACGTCATAAAAGGTGAGTACCGGGGCGGTGGCGAGTGCTGCTTTAAGGTCTTGGAATGCTGTGTTCTGTGCAGGTCCCCACAGCCACTCTGTCGTTGCTTTAAGCAGTCCATAAAGCGGCTGACCTACAGTGGACAGCTCTGGGACGTATTTTGCCAAATAGTTCACCATCCCAAGGAACCTCTTGAGTTCCGTCACGTTCTGGGGCTGAGGAAAGTTCTCTATTCCGGCCACTTTGTCCGGGTCAGGTCTGATGCCTGCCTCGTTGATGATATGACCAAGGAAGCGGACTTGTTTCTGTCTGAACTTGCATTTCGCTTGGTTCAGTTTGAGACCTGCTGTTTCAATGACCCCCAGCGCCTCTGCTAGGCACCGGTCATGGATTTCCTCAGTCTCTCCATGTATAAGGATGTCATCCATGTACACCTCTGTGCCCTCTAGCCCGGTCAGAGTTTCCGCCATCTTTCTCTGGAAAATCTCTGGAGCACTCGTTATACCAAATGGAAGGCGGCAGAAAGCATACCTCCCAAATGGGGTGATGAAAGTGGTGAGCCCCCTGCTGTCTTCATGCAAGGGGATCTGGTAAAACCCACTTGCTGCATCCAACGTTGTGAAGAACTTTGACCCTGCGAGCCTTGGCATTATTTCCTCCATAGTGGGCAGCACGTATTTCTCACGTTTCACCGCTCGATTCAGCCTCCTGAGGTCAGCGCAGCAGCGAACCTCTTTCTTGTTCGGTTTCAGCACCGGCACCATAGCGGCGCACCATTCTGTGGGCTGAGTCACTTTTTCAATAATGCCCTCATTTTCCATGCGCTGCAGTTCTTTCTTAACCAGTGGTACAAGTGGCAGCGGTATCCGTCTGGCTGTATGCACTGCGTATGGCTGGGCACCCTCCACCAGAGCTATTTTCACTGGGTCTGTTTTCAGCAGTCCACTTGAACCGAAAACTCCACTGACCTCATTCATCCGCTTCACTAGACCCATCTCCACTGCCTCTGGACGACTCAGCAGACAGCTGCCTCTCCCCTTGATCACATACACTGGAAAGGAGTATTGTTTCTCCTTGTAGTTGGTTGTGGCTTGAAACTGTCCTATGCAGCTGATGTTTCCACCTGGGCTTATGAAGCATGTGTCAGGAGGTCCCAGTTTTATGTTTGGCTTCAGCTTTTTAAATGTCCCTTGGTTGATAACAGTAGCGTCAGCCCCCGTGTCAATTTTAAAGGTTATTGGTACATCACTTATTGTTAAACTAACAGTCCAATCTTCCTGACTGCTCTCTTTGCCAACTTCTCCCAGAAAGTACAGCTGTTTAACCTCTTCAGTGACTTCTCTCACCGCTTTAGAGTGACATACACGCTCCCAATGTCCCTTTTTATGACACTTGTTGCACTTACTGTTCTTTGCAGGACACTTCCGCTCATCGGTGTGCTGCGTCTTGCCGCACCTCCCGCATTCATCTACTTTGTTGGTTGCAGGTCTGCTGCCACCATGACGCTGTCCGCCCTTTTTGTTTTGGCGTCCGTCCCGCCGTCGGACAACATTGACGTTAGCCAGCTGGGCCTCTGGTTGGTTAGCTTGGAGGCTGAGCTGCTTTGTTATTGCTTCCGCCTGGCGCACTTGTTCAATTACTTTCACCAGAGTAAGGTCCGCTGTGAGCTGGAACTGACGGGAGAGCACCTTATCTTTTATGCCCACTACCAGACGGTCTCTGATATGTTCATCCCTCTTGTCCCCAAACTCACAGTGTTCAGACAGCTCATACAATGTCCGGATGTACATCTCCGCTGTCTCTCCTGGCTGCTGGCTACGTTGATAGAAGCACGCCCTCTCATGTATGATGTTACGGCGGGGAATAAAGTAGTCGTCGAACTTTTTCAGTACGATATCATAGTCCACTTTATCACCCTCCGCCGCGAAGTCAAACGAGCTGAATATCTTTTCAGCCTCGCTGCCCATTGCATAAATCAGCGAACTCACTTGAATCTCCCCGTCGTCTTTATCCTGCTTTGTCGCGAGCCTGAAGCGCGAAAACCGTTGTTTCCACTCCGGCCATTCAACGGGGCAGTCAAACTTGAATTCACTCGGCGGATTAAACTTCGGCATGACCGCTCGTGTTCCGATACACAGACTATTCTGACACCATGTAATGTCCGTAGACGCCTTGTCTTACTGACATAAGAATAATTCAAGAACGAGCCGACTTCTTAGGTTCTTAACTGTGTAGTTTTTACTAGCGTTCATCTGACATACAACCTTCATAACATGCGCTTCTCACTTCCTGTATACGTCACACGCACTGCACGTACACCCGTGAGTAGGTCAAGTTAAACACGTGACCTTTCATTCATTACAACTACTGTCATATCTATAAAGATTGATTTGTTAATGATCACTTTCATCAGGCACATCTTTGCACCAGGGCCGGCCCAAGCCTTCTCGGGGGCCAAAGAGTTTAATTTGCCGGTTGTGTTTTGTACTGATATTCATCGATACAATCCTTCACCCATCAGCTGTTTGACAAGGTTATATTGGTGTCTCTGCATCCCCAGCAGAAGACACCAACATACGTATCCTTGTCTGACCTGACAAAATATATATGTTCACATATATTGTGCCCTCACTTCCCTTTTCCGTTCATCATTAGCAGTGGCGCCCCCAGAAATTTTTCATAGGGGTGGCCAAATGGGGCCACTGAAAATCTTGGGGTGGCACACCAAAACCAAAAGCCATGACTGAATTTCGGGAATTCTATGATGCTGTTGTAGTATACTGTATAGCCTAGTGGAAAACTGTCAATATGAGAGTTAAGAAAAATATACACTTGTGGAGTTAGAAAACGAGACAGGAGACGTGAGAGTAGACGTAGTCGAGGTAGTTTACTAGCTCCAACTTTACATGTCATATATTCGACAACGACACTGAACTCTCTGGACCGGAAGCGGAAGTGCCTTCTCTCTTAGGTGAATGTCTCTAGTTATATAGATGTGGGTCACCACACAGGCCCCCCCAGAATTCACCTACACAAAACAATGCAAAACAGCAAAAGCGCAACTCATGAACATAAAAATAGACTCTACAACAGAACAGTCAATGACATAGTGCAAAGTCACGGGGAAAACAAGTGACGAGTCGGGGGGTGGACCCTGCGGCCATAACGGCTGCGCTTCACAGGAGGGGAAACAGATGGGGCCGAAACCCGGGCCATAGGCGGGGCCGAAGCAGGAACAGAGGCAGGTGCCGGGGCCGACCTAGGAGGGCGTCCCCGCCGCGGGGGTAGGGCCAATTGCATTGGCTCCCCAATGTCCAAGTGAGCAGGCTTGAGACGGTCTATAGCGACCCGCTCCGGCCTGCCCCCCATGTCCACCACAAAGTTCTTATCCCCCGCCTCCAGGACGCGGAAGGGCCCGTCGTATGGGGGCTGCAGCGGGGACCGATGGCTGTCGTGCCTAATGAAGACGTACCTCGCCGATGGCAGATCCTTGGGGACGTAGGACCGGGGGAGGCAGTGTTGAGACATCGGAACGGGAGCGAAGGCACCGGCAGCGCTCCGGGACGCACTGAGGTGAGAGGCGGCCGACCAGGGAGTCGTAGCATCCGGAAGAAACTCCCCCGGAACTCGCAGGGGCTGGCCATACACCAGCTCAGCGGAGGAGGTCTGGAGGTCTTCCTTCGGGGCCGAACGCAGGCCGAGCATGACCCATGGGAGCCGGTCCATCCAGTCGCAGCCAGTGAGGCTTGCCCGCAGAGCGGCTTTCATGTCCCGATGGAACCGCTCACAAAGTCCGTTGCTCTGCGGGTTGTACGCCGTAGTGCGGTGGATCTTCATCCCCAGGTGCTCAGCGACCGCCGTCCAGAGCTCCGAGGTAAACTGGGAGCCCCGGTCGCTTGTGATGTCACCCGGTGTGCCGAAACGGGCCACCCAGCAGCCGATGAACGCCCGTGCTACCTCTGCTGCCGTCGTGGAGGACAAGGGAATAGCCTCTGGCCACCTGGTGGCCCTGTCCACAATAGTGAGGAGGAACGTATAACCACGGGAGGGGGGCAGGGGACCCACCAGGTCAACATTGACGTGGTCAAACCGCCTCTCTGGAACCACAAACGGCGCCAAAGGGGCCTTGGTATGGCGGTGCACCTTGGCGCGTTGGCACGCCACACAAGAGCCGGCCCAGGCTCTAACATCCTTACGGAGCCCAGGCCAAACAAACTTGACGCTCACCAATTTGGTCGAGGCCTTCACTCCCGGGTGGGAAAGGCCGTGGACGGTGTCGAAAACTCGGCGCCGCCAGGAAGTAGGCACCAGGGGGCGCGGTTGACCGGTGGAGATGTCACAGAGGAGAGTGGTGTTGGCCGCGTCGAACGTCACGTCCTCCAGCCGTAGCGCCGTAGGGGTCGACCGGTAGTCTTGAACGGTCGCGTCCTTGGCTTGGTCCGCTGCCATAGCGGCGTAGTCGAGTCCCAAGTGAACGGCGTTAACAACCGCCCGTGAAAGGCAGTCGGCGACGGAGTTATCCTTGCCCGACACGTGTTGTATGTCCGTGGTAAACTCGGAAACCGCCGCGAGATGACGCTGCTGACGCCCAGACCACGCTTCTGAGGTTTTGGCCATACAGAACGTCAGCGGTTTGTGGTGCACGAAAGCGGTGAACTGTCGGCCCTCCAATAGGAACCTAAAGTGTCTGGTTGCGAGGAAGAGACCCAGTAGTTCCCTATCAAAGGTGCTGTATTTGCGCTCGCTCTCACGGAGTTGTTTACTGAAGAACGCCAACGGCTGCCAGCCCCCCCCCCACCCACTGCTCACACACGGCCCCCACGGCGTAGTCGGAGGCATCCGTTGTAAGGGCTATGGGGGCGGCAGGCGACGGGTGAGCTAGCAGCGCAGCGTTGGCCAGCGCGGTCTTGGCGGCCACAAAAGCCTCGTCCATCCCCGAAGACCAGTCCAGCTCGTCCTTAGACTTCTTACCCCGCAGGGCCTCATACAGGGGACGCATGATGTGGGCGGCACGGGGCAGGAAACGGTTATAAAAGTTCACCATGCCCAGGAATTCCTGCAGCGACTGTACAGTGCGGGGGCGGGGGAACATGGTGACAGCCTCAACCCTGGCAGGGAGGGGAACGGCCCCCTGTGGAGTGATGTGGTGCCCGAGGAAGGTGATGGACGACTCCCCGAACTGACACTTAGCTGGGTTGATGATGAGGCCGTGTTCGCTGAGCCTGTCAAACAGCTGTCTGAGGTGCGTCATGTGTTCCTCCGCCGACGCGCTGGCCACGAGGATGTCGTCTAAGTACACAAACAAAAATGGCATGTCACGGAGCACAGAATCCATAAGGCGCTGAAACGTCTGCGCCGCCCCTTTAAGGCCGAAAGGCATACGTAAAAACTCAAAAAGCCCAAAGGGTGTGATGACAGCCGTTTTTGGGACATCCAGTGGGTGGACCGGCACTTGGTGATACCCCCGCACTAAGTCGATTTTGGAATAGATGGCAGCGCCCGCCAGGTGGGTAGAGAAATCTTGTATGTGCGGTATGGGGTACCGGTCGGGGGTCGTGGCATTGTTTAGGCGACGGTAGTCCCCGCACGGGCGCCAACCCCCGTTGGCCTTAGTAACCATGTGAAGAGGGGAAGCCCACGGGCTGTCAGAACGGCGGACAATGCCGAGGCGCTGCATAGCCGAAAACTCCTCCCTGGCTATTGCGAGCTTGGCCGAGTCGAGGCGTCGGGCCCGGGCGTAAACTGGGGGCCCCACTGTGGTGATATGATGTTCCACGCCGTGCTTGGCCACCGCCGAGGAGAAGGTGGGTGTGGTCAGCTCGGGGAAATTGGCGAGCAGGCGTTGGTATGGATCCCCGGTGGAGAGTGTGTTAGCGAGGCACAGCGCTCCAGCGCCCCCAAGCGTGCAGGGGTATGACGCAAAAGAGACGGCATCAATCACGCGACAGTTTTTAACATCCACCAGCAGGTTGAAAGCACAGAGGAAATCCGCACCTAGGAGCGGGGTGGATACAGCAGCCATCACAAAGTCCCAGCCGAAACGTCGGCCGCCAAAACACACGTCCACATGTCTGATACCGTACGTCCGAATGGACGTGCCGTTGGCGGCGTCCATCTGGGGGCCGTGACTGTCGGTCATCGTGTCCACAGCTTGTGCTGGTAGTATGCTGCGTTGAGCGCCAGAGTCAACCAGCAGCCGCCGGCCCGACAAGGAGTCTCTGATGAACAACAGCTTGCAGTCACGGCCGGCGCCCATAGCCGTTAACGAGCGCCGGCCTTGGCGTTTCCCTGAACCCTGTAACTGCAGGGTTTGCGACACCGTTTTGCTTTTGCCCCAAACCTGGCATGGTAATAACAGAGCCCGTCGTCAGGTTGGCGGCGGGCTGTCACCGCAGCCGCGGTGTCCATATAGTCGTACACAGGTGGTGGTGGGGCGGTCTGGTGGGGTAGCAGGACATGCACAAACTGTTGCCGGTTGGCCAGGAAAACCCTGTCTGCTTCAGCAGCCAGAGAACGGTAGTCCTTGGAGGCGGCGAGAGGAGAACTGGCCAGTGCTGTGCGTACAGGTGCGGGGAGCTGCCTCAGAAAAATGTGTGTGAAAAGAAAGGCCGGATCAGCCGATCCCAGCACAGACAGCATTTTTTCCATTAAATCAGACGGTTTGCCGTCGCCGAGGCCATTCGGGGACAGTAAACGGTCTGCCTTCTCCAGCTCCGACAGTTCAAATAGCTTCAGGAGGAATGTCTTTATAGCATCGTACTTGCCAGCAGCTGGCGGAGCTTCCAACAGTGTCATTGCTCGCGCCGTTGTCGATGCGTCTAACGCCGCCACTACGTGGAAGTACTGCGTTGCATCCTGCGTTATCCCTCTCAGCTGGAACTGGGCTTCCACATGTTGAAACCACGGCCGTGGATTGTGCTGCCAAAAGTCGGGTAGCTTCACAGTAGCGGTGTAAATGCTAGCGTTAGCAATAGCCATGTTGTTAGCACCGGCGTCGTCGTTGTCAAACATACTCGTATTAGTTGTTCGATCACGTCGGGGTCACCAATGTGGAGTTAGAAAACAACGAGACAGGAGACGTGAGTAGACGTAGTCGAGGTAGTTTACTAGCTCCAACTTTACATGTCATATATTCGACAACGACACTGAACTCTCTGGACCGGAAGCGGAAGTGCCTTCTCTCTTAGGTGAATGTCTCTAGTTATATAGATGTGGGTCACCACACACTATTGATTTAAATGAACAGCACCTAATGCAAAATATCAGATAGAAGCATATTATGCATAAACAGAAGCATATTCTGCATAGGCGACTCGTGGCTGGGGGGGCCAGCGGGGAGGCCAGGGATAGTATCAGGGTGGCCGTGGCCACCCCTGGCCACCCCTTGGGGGCGCCACTGATCATTAGTGCTTTCGTTATGTCGTTTTGTTTGTTGACATTTGTCTTCTAGATTTCACCAAATTTTGTTGCAGTTTGGCCGAGAATTTACTTGCCTTTTTTAAGGTGAGATTTATGTGAATGCACATACTGTAGCTTAAAGCCCCATGTATTTTAATTTCACACATTTATTTCTTTATCATTTCTTTGTTTTATTTTCTTATGGAAAAACAAATAGTGTGACTTGCAAACATTTGAAAATAATCTCAAATCACGGGATCAATAAAAAAACTGCTTTAGCATAGCATGGTCTTCCCTTACACACTAAATGTTAAGTTAAATTCGTTTTGTTTCGATTAAACAGGTTGATCAAAAGCCCAAAAAAGAGGATAAACTCAAGTACTGCGAAAAAAAGCAGACTCCACCTAATGGTTTTAATGCATCAGTACTCACAAGCAAGGGACTTCATTTTATGTTTGGCTTAAGATCTTTAAATTAATCCAATCTTTTTATTTTTCATTTTCTTTATGCGATACTGAGTGGATATTTGGGTTGTACGTAGCATTGAGATCTGTTTATTCTTGGTACATAACATTAGGATGTGTTTTTCTTTTTTTCCTCTTTCTTATGTTTGGATGGGGGGTTTTTTCCCCCTATTGTTCACAATATTTGAGTTTGCATTGTGCAATACAACTTGCATTGAATGTGAACTATACAGTTCGGTGGGAATTGAATTTGAAAACTATACTAGCTGAATTAACTTGAGTAGGTAAGAAGGGGTAAGAAAAAAATAAGGGTATACTTCCTTCTCCTTTTTGAACATGTAACAATCTGATGCATACAGACATTTGTTTACCGAGTTTGATGTGTGGATTTGTTGATCACTTCAGATTACTGGCAATGGCTTATCTGTATGTTATATCCTGCTTATTTACATGTTCAAAATAAATCATTCATTCATTCAAAACAGTGCCATTCAAAATGGTTTATCCCCCAAGTGAAAAAACATGGTGTTGCATAGTGTTACTTTTTTTAAAGCACATCATGAAATATTTAAAGATGGTTAACTCAGTGACTTGACTCTTCTACACTTATTAACCTGATCCTCTACATTTTATATGCTGAATTATGAACCTCGGTTATTTTTCCTTTCTACTTAATTCAGTATGTTTTTGAAATTGATCTATACACTTAAAAATTTGATTTTAAACCATTCATAACAATGTTCACAGTGTGCGAGTCTGTTAACGGTGAGTTTGAAGTCATATTTGCTCTTGAATTGACTATTGGGCTCCTGCTTACACACCTTTGCGTTGTGCGTTGGATCATTAACCCAGTGGTGATCTTTGACATGCACTGTTAAATATGCCCTTTGACTCTTGTACAAGTTAACATCAGCATCTTTTTTTTATGTGTTTTTAGCAGAAGAAAGCTATTTGAAAATAATTACTTTAAAGTTATTAACTGTGTGTTGTCCAACTTCTATTGTATGATTAACATGAATCCTGGGAACAAATTTCAAGTATTCAAAATATAGTTGAAGTTCTTCCCCAAAGACTGAAGAAACATTTTTTAACATACATTAGATCTTACATAGATGCACTTTATTGTCCTATGAGAGGATATGTCTTTACCTTTTTTACAGAGCCTCATATACAGTAAATACATATACACATACTACACACACCACAGGACATACATAGAGGACAGGGAGACAACAATTCATTAACATGAGTGTTTAGAGGTTCAGTGAGTTTAGAACTTCAGTGGTTGAGGGAACGAAGCACCTTCTAAAGTTGGCCATCTCCAAGTGAGGACCTGTACCTGAGACCAGATAGAAGCAGGTGAAGAATGGGTGAAGGGGGTGAGAGGATCCTGAGTTATGATTAGTGCTCTGCGTATCATGGCTTTGGTATTGAGGTCTGATAGGTTGGGGTGGGAAGGCCGATGATTTTGGATGTACTGTGTGAGATGCAGAAGAGCCGGCTCCCTTTGGTGACTGTTAAACGGTGAAGAAACAGGGGGAGCAGTGAAGTAGTATGGACTGAATTACACTTTTGTACAGAATCAAGAGAAGGAGAGTTGGACAGAAAGTACCTTGAGTTCATTCATGACAAGAGAGTCTTTTCTGATAGTGTTTATCGATATCAGTGGTGTGTGTTTGTCAAAACAAGTCTATTGTCCAGAGAGAGTCCAAGGTACCTGAAGCAGTCCACAAG
Organism: Lampris incognitus; assembly: GCF_029633865.1. Classification (NCBI taxonomy): domain Eukaryota; kingdom Metazoa; phylum Chordata; class Actinopteri; order Lampriformes; family Lampridae; genus Lampris; species Lampris incognitus. The sequence goes on along the minus strand of NC_079213.1, from coordinate 88,059,430 downwards.
TCTCATTTTGGATGAGTGTAGGCTTGTGAACTGAAATGCTGATATCTCTTAGAACGCTGTTACATTATAACCATTTCCTTACTTGTCTTTATGCATGCTCAATAATTCAGGTAAGAAAATCATGGAAAGTTAACAGTTCACCTGGATACAATGTTTATTGAGAGAAATGTTTCATCACTCATCCAAGTGACCTCTTCAGTCATTTCCTTAATTACTTCCTTACATAATAAGCTGGTTTGTTTGTGGCTCTGCTTACTTTTTAACTTTTATAAAAACTTTTTTTTTTTTTTATCGGGACAGTAGAAAAGGTAGCGACAGAGGCAGGGGATGACATGTAGCAAAGGGCCTGGGCTGGATTTGAACCCAGGCCGCTACGGGAAGAACTCAGCCATTGCTGACAGCCATACCAACATGAACACTGGTCCTGACAAATGACAGAAGCTAAACAGGTATGGGCTAGGCTAGAACTTGGATGGGAGACGTCCTGGGAAAACAGAGTTGCTGCTGGAAATGGTGTTGGTGGTCCAGTTTGCTTATGGTGTTTAGCCCTTGTGTTGTCCGAACATTCTGTATACTGCCCTTGTCTTAAGGGTCTGTTATGATCTGCTTTCATTAAACCTCAAAATTAAAGTAATTTAATTTGAAACCCCAAATCTATTTTACACAAAGAAACAACATGCCATTCATCAAAAATGCTGTGACTATCGCACAGAGAAAGACTGCATTTGATCAGTGGACACCACTCGTTTTTATAGGGTCAAACGACCCAAATATGACTTGGGATCAAACACGACCCTAAGACAATCTTAGTACCCTAGTTGTGTACAGCTTTCATGGACATATGAACAAAAACAATTATTTACTTTTTCTAATGTTGGGGTCACTCTAGGAAAAGTTATCAAATTTCAGGTTGAAAAAAGATGATTTACCTGATCCAAAACCTGTTTGTATACCTGATTTTTTTTTTTTTTATATATTCATGGACAGGATCTCAAGGTGCAGCCAAGGTGAGGAGTGTGTCCATTTTGGGAACCTCAGAATTGCATCTTTGCTCGTCGCAGATGATGTGGTTTTGTTGGGTTTGTCAGAACGCAACCTCCAGCATGCACTGGGGCAGTTTGCAGCTGAGTGTGAAATGGCCGGGATGAGAGTCAGCACCTCCAAGTCTGAGGCCATGGTTCTCTACCGGAAAATGGTGGCTTGCTCCCTCTGGGTTGGGGATGAGCTGTTGCCTCAAGTGAAGGAGTTCAAGTATCTCGGGGTCTTGTTCATGAGTGAGGGTAGGATGGAGCGGGAGATTGACAGACGGATTGGTGCAGCATCAGCAGTAATGCATTGTGGTGAAGAGGGAGCTGAGCCGGAAAGCAAAGCGCTCAATTTACCAGTTAATGTTCGTTCCAACCCTCACTTATGGTCATGAGATTTGGGTACTGACCGAAACGGTGAGATCGTGGATACAAGCAGCTGAAATGAGTTTCCTCCGTAGGGTGTCTGGGCTCAGCCTTAGTGATAGGGTGAGTAGCTCAGACATCCGGAAGGAGCTTGGCGTGGAACCGCTGCTCCTTCACGTCAAAAGGAGCTAGTTGAGGTGGTTCGGGCATCTGATTAGGATGCCCGAGGTTTTCCAGGCACGTCCAACCAGGAGGAGACCCCATGGTAGACCCAAAACTCACTGGAGGAATTACATGTCCGATCTGGCCTGGGAACACCTTGGGATTTTCCAGGAAGAGCTGAAGGGTGTTGCTGGGGAGAGAGACATCTGGAGTGCCCTACTCAGCTTGCCGCCACCGTGACCTGACCCTGGAGAAGAGGCTGATGATGAGATGAGATAAACCTGATTTTAACTTCTGGGTCAAACGTGACCCTAGGACAATCTTAGTACCCTAGTGGTGTACAGCATCCATAGAAATATGGACAAAAACAATGTTTCACTTTTTCTAACGTTGGGGTCACTCTAGGAAAAGTCATCAAATGTCAGGTTACAAAAATATAATTTAAGAGTCTTTCTCTGCTATTATACACTGTTATGGGTCATTTTTGCCCAGAAGACAACAGAAGGGTTAGAAAAGCACTATATAAACTTAATTATTATCAGTGACGGCTGGTGGTGATATTGGGTGGGTGGGCTAAAAAATATAGTATACCCATCTATAGTTCACACTGCAGCAATATAACATCTGAGATACCAAGTTAGAGCAATGACACTATATACCCTGTTATACAGCAAGTGCTCTACACAACACTATAGAGAAGTATAAGAATGGCATGATGCCAAAAAACCCTCTCTCTCTTACACACACACACACACACACACACACACACACCAGTTGACTATTTTTCTGTACACATTAGCACATGCCATTTTTAACGAGAGCAACATATGCAAGAATGATGGAATGATATGCTACATGATAGAACAGAATGCAGAATCAGGTAGCCTACAATGTCAGAAAAGGGGTCGCCGAAGAATGCACAACAAAATGTGTCCCATTTGAGACGACAGCCAATAAATACTGCAACTGTTTTAATCAAAACTGTTTTGCAACACATTGTGTCAAACATGTCCCGAATAAAACAATTTGGTAAGCACAGCAAAAATAATTATAGAAGTCATTATAGAAGAGAGATAAGCAATATGTACACAGGAAATCGAAACGTGTCTGTTGGTCTTTTAAGAGGTCTATAGGCTTGGGCCTACCTTATTTGAAGAGAGGCTAACATCGACGACCTTTCTGGGATGCAAACAGGTTAATCGCCATGTCATTGAAGTCCGGTGATTTCTGGATTAAGTCCCGCTCAATAGACAGCATAACCAAAGCGTTCAGCCTATCCTGTCCCATAGTACTTAAGGAGTGTTCCTTATCCGATGAGAGGCTCTAAGGACAGGATGTTGTGTTGCTGTTAAGCCTACTGAAGCATATTTGTAATTTGTGATATTGGGCTATACAAATAAAATTGACTTGACTTGGTCCTCTTAAGTGTACTGAAACACCTCTCCAACTCTGCAGATCTCATGGGGGTTGTGGTGGCTATTTGTGTTAATTTCAATGTTTCAAAAAAAGTGCTCTGAAGATTGTTCTCAGATTGTTCCCCGAGTACAATCACGCACTGGCCTACACGTGCCACATCGGTTGTCATCAGCTTGCACAGCCACAAATGGTGCCTGCGATATTTCATCAGCCAATTTTTGCCCATAAACAGCGAACATACAATCAAGCAACTCATTATGGCTTGTCTTAGACGTGTACTTGGCAACCTGTGTGTTTGACAGGTGATCGGCTAACTGGCTATCCAAAAAAGAGAACTGGTCAACGAGATCCTGAAACACGGCCAGCTGGAGTGAAGTCGGAGATTCGTCGGACCCCCGCAGAGCTAGCTCACGTGCCCCACAACATTTAAAACAGATGACAATCCGTGATAATGAATGTCTGTGTTTCTTTACCAGCTCGTTGTGTCTCTGTATAGAAATGCGGTGGCACTCATCAGGTTGACAGGCGATGTTAACTTTACCCAGCATTGACAGCTTTACGCTATTTCCAATGCGACTTGTGCTGCACTCATTTCCCCTAATTTTGTCGGATAGATGTTTCCATCCATCCATTAGCTAAACCGCTTATCCTGCTCTCAGGGTCGCGGGGATGCTGGAGCCTATTCCAGCAGTCCTTGGGCGGCAGGCGGGGAGACACCCTGGACAGGCCGACAGGCCATCACAGGGACGACACCCGTACACAAACATTCATACCTAGGGTCATTTGGCTTGTTGTGTCTCCCCCAAAAAGCAAGCATGGGAAACAGAACAAAATAATTCGCTACACTTGCCGTTAGCCAGTCCTTTCGTTGAAACCAAGTAACACAGAACTTACGAGTTTGTCCTTTTGTGTTAAATGAACATCGTTTGGACGATGTGTCCCCGGTCTCTTCACTTCCAATTTTTTCCTCCAAAGACGTTGAAGAAAAACGGATGAGAACGTAATCCACCTCGCCCATGCAAACGCCCGCGGCCGCCATTGCCACAGTCGCTCACTTTTGCCCCATCCCACTCTCACGCAACTAGGGCGTCACTGTCTGTGCTGTCATTGGTCAACAGCCCAATGAGCAGCAAAACAGGCGTGTCAACACACCTGTTACTCACGTAACACGAAGATGAACTGAAGCTGATGCAATTGTGTTTGGGCTGTAAAAAAAAAATAGACCCATTCACATGTATTTTGTGTTTTTCTTGAGACTATTTAGTGCTGTTGCTGCTCTTAGGTTCCACCAAAATTTAAAATAATATGTTCTAAGGTTTTTCAACAATAATTTTCTCATCCTAACCACGCTAACCACTGCGCCACCGTGCCGCAGCTACTTGATTCATTTCCGATAATTATTAAAGTAATAGTCAACATCGGCTCCAATGACACTGCCCGCCAGAGAGTCCGAGCTGATAAAAAGCAATTGTATCGTTTTTTTATTATTAATATTATTAATTATTATTATTATTATTATTATTATTATTATTATTATTATTATTATTATTATTATTACTATTATTATTATTATTATAATCTCAACAGTCATGGAAAAGCCGCTTTTATTTCTGGTCCAATTCCTACACTGGGCTGCAATTAATGAATGAAATTACCAAAATAACTTATAAGACACAGACATATAAAGTGGTAAAATTCCCTGTTGTGGGGTCCGCGGTGGTGTAGCGGTCTAAGCATCGGCTTTGTGTCAATGCTGTTGTTCTCTACAGTGGCCGACAAGGGCCAAACGCACTGCAACGGCATAATGCGTCTCAGTTAAGGAAAACAGCTTCAAGTACAGAAACGATTCAAATTTACAAACTCAAACACAAGTCTAAACGAGGTACAAAAAGAGGAACGTGGTGCAAATGAAAAAACCTGCTGCAAAAAACAAAGACAAATGCAGCATCATCAAACGCGCTGCAAATAGAGAAACGATGCAAAGCACAAAACGATACAAACCAAGAAACGATACAAACCAAGAAACGCTCTTCAAAAGAAAAACGCTTCATAACGCTTCAAACTTGCAGGGGGCGCTCTCAGCGTAACAGCTCAATGGAAAGACACACGGGATGGAGAGAGACAGAACAGCCGTCTCCGGAACAGCTGACTGTTTCAACATTCAGCGGGAACGGTAATGTGACTTTTATTTGATTATATTTATATACTATGTTTATATCACTGTACAACGCTGCACATTACGTGACGTTTTTTTTATTGTATTTTACACCAGACGATACAAGGCTGCATATTTGCACGCAGATTAGCCTGCTTAATAAGATAAGATGATGATTAGAGATTGATATGAAGCACCCGTTATAACAGTACATTAAAAAGCCCTCTTATCACAGTCTTCCATAACATACAGCGCTGCACATTACGTGTTATGCTTGTTAATGACAGCGGTTAACTTGTAAGCAGTTATGAATTATATCCACTGTGTGTGTATATCAAGAGGTAGTGAGGAGTATTAATACTCATCTCAGTAACGTTCCTTGTCACGTTTTTCATTTTTAGTTTTATAGATTATACTGATCTATCATCTTTTTTCCAGGCTACTATGTTTTGCCCTTACTGTGGACAAGGTCTGGGAACAATTCACATGTTCTGTGGCTCATGTGGCTCTAATGTGCAATTTTTGGCAGAGGCAGACAACAGTAAGTGGACTTATATCCAGTTTGTTAATAACATTGATGTAGTTCACACCACGTCCTTATGTAAAATGCATTATATTTGACTTTTAACAGCTTGTGTTGTGTAATAAAGTTACAGTGCTTGGTGATATAGTTAACCAAATCTTGAGGTGATCAGCTGTGTGTCATTGAGGTGCAGATAGTGAGTTTCACTGCCATAGGGTAGAAAATTAGCATTTATGCAGGTTCTGATGTTAAAGGACCTCCACCGTCCATCAGAGGAAAAGTGTTATAATTCTAATAAAATTAAATCTCTGTCTTTATCTCACTTTATGTTTGGCAGGGTCAGCATCAGATATCCCCACAAAAGAGGATCTAATACAAAGATATTTTAATCACAGCTACAGCAATGCAGAAATTTGGGATTTTTTGGCTTCAAAACACAATGTTCATATGAGCCTTCGCTCCCTGAAGAGGAAGCTGAAAAGTTTGTCTTTATCCAGGCAAAAAGACTACTCTCCTCTTGCCACCGTTCGTGTTGCCATACAGGAAGAGTTAAAGGGTCCAGGTCAACACTATGGCTACCGTTCAATGTGGCAGACACTGCGCCTAAAGTACTCTCTGACTGTTAAGAGGGATGATGTTATGGCCCTGATGAGAGAACTTGATCCACAAGGAATTCAACTTCGTGCTAGCAGAACATTTGTAAAAAGAGTTTACAGTTCTGATGGACCAAACCATGTCTGGCACGTGGATGGATATGATAAGTTAAAGCCGTACGGTTTTGGAATAAGTGGCTGCATAGATGGATACTCTCGAAAAGTACTGTGGTTGAGATGTGGAGCAAGCAACAATGACCCAGTGGTAATTGCCCAGAAATATCTGAACAGTCTGTCAGAATGTGGAATCATTCCAATGCGACTACGCACTGACTGTGGTACTGAAAATGGCACAACGGCGGCAATTCATTGTACCTTAAGATCATCTCACACTGACGACTATGCTGGGGCTGCCAGTCATTTGTATGGCTCTTCAACAGCAAATCAAGGGATTGAAAGCTGGTGGTCATATTTTCGCAAACAGAGGTGTCATTATTATATGTATTTTTTGCTTTACAAGCTAGAAACACATTTTTCAAATGGACTTTAAAACAGACAATAGAACATTGTGATCCTTACATGTTTATTGCTTTTTGATGAACAACAAATTATATTTATCATTAAATTCTAACATTTTAGATTGAATCACAATCCAAAAACATAACATGAAATGCATCACCCTAATTCCAGTTTGTGTCTTCAGGTCGCAATTTTGGATGGACCTTCTGAATGATCTGAGAGAAATCTCTTCAATAGTAGTCATGAGCACACATGCCTCCTGTGATTTGTGTTTATGGATGTGCTACAAAGTGATCTTGATGAATGCATAGAAAAGTGGAACACTCATACAATCAGACCTGTTAAACAGTCGTTGTCCGTCTGGTAAACCAGAGGTCATGTACAACCTACCTCTACCTCACAGGTTAGTTCTCAGTGTTTAACTTTTTATCTTCCCTGAAATAACAGTATAAAACATAACAACAATGAACATCATCAAAAGATGTGAAAAATTCTTGCACTAACATAATACTAGAAAAGGTAATAGTCTTAGTCTCAGCTCGGTAGTCCAAGCAACACATAACACTAAGACTATGAATATATTTTCACTCCCAGGTTTGGTGGAACTGACTGTGGGTTTCCAGTTTCACTGGAGGTACTGCGGCCATTTGAGAGTGAGGCAACACACTGTCCATGTGGAGATCGCCATCTCCAGTCACACTTTGAGGATCTACAGAAACAAAGTGGTCTAATGCCGCCAATGACTTGGGAGACCTGTGTGGAACTCTATATCACATTGAAGAACATGGCTGATTTGTAGCAGAACTGAAAATACAGGTAATAACTGTTGACCTTAGACACTAAAGGTCAACCTAACAATTTGTTATACAAAAAAAAAAAAATTAGTACAGTCCAAAACCAGGTGAGTTTTGTATTCCAAAGTCCATGTCCTTTCGAAACTCTTCATAAGTCATTGACAGTGGAATTTCCATTGTGTTTGCACAGGTTCTGCTGCATGTGAAGCGAGACACCCTTTGAAACACCAGCTTTGGTCTTGGGTTAATCCCAGATGGGGGCAGGGAACTGAGTCCTGTGGCGAACATCAGGATGTCAGAGAGGGAAAGTCCTGTTTGTTTATCTGAAAAAGAAATGCTATAAAAATGTGTTTTATTAAACATGTCATTCATAAAAGATGAGAGAAATGGGAACAATTGTATGAAATGCTACTGTAATAAACCTTCTGTATCGAGGAGATAGTCTCTCCAGAATGCTAGTACTCTGGTTTCCTCTTGGCGTCTTGTGGTGCCTTTTTCACTGAGTTGAACCTCGAAAAGGTTATCCAGTGTTGTGGATGTCAGCTGTTCCACACTTGAGCACATAAATGCCTTGAATATGGATGCATGCTGCTCTAAAGCATGAATCACATTAAGTGCTGAAAGCCCATCCTTGAACCTACAAAATATTCAGAGAAACAAAACTCTAAAATGCTTAGAACAATAGCAGTATCAGAGAAGACTGGTAACATTTAAGAGGTATTTCAACAGTTTGGCAAATTGGCCTATTGCTATAATCCCTATAGTCATATGAGTAGGTACCTTCTACCATCAGTGCCTGTTATGGCAATAGGCCAGTTTGCCAAAATGTTGAACTATCGCTTTAACATGTATGCACTTACCACAGTGTCAGAGAGATCACTTTCCACAGATGGCAAGTTCACATGGACAACACTGTCATCTTCGCTTGAAGACTGTCCAGTCCAACCTTTGAAAAAATGCATTTAGACAAAAATTACTATAATGTTTTGAGTAATTGCCAGAATTTGTCTTCCACAGCACAGATAAGATATAGTGACAAGATAAGATATAGATAGATATAAGATAAGTGGAAAGAAATATGAAATGGAACACCTACAACTGGTTTCAAAATCCTCTGCAGTGCAAATGTATAGTGTTATCTTCTGGTAGGCCTTCCCTATTGCCTCCTTGTACTTCCTGGCAGTGAAAGGGTCATCTGTTCCTGGGATCTTTATCACTTGTCTGCCATCAGGGTACAACAAAACATGGACAACATCCTGCATGTCCTGGTTAAAATCCATTTGTTTTTTAACAGCAGCAGCCAATAGCTGCTCTGATGACCAGTGAGGCTGAATGTCAAGAGGGAGTGACTTCCCTCTTACAGGTCAGGGAGTCACATGTCAACCTCATAACTCCAACATAAATCTGCAAAATAACAAATAACATAGTAAATAAAATGGAAATTGATACATGACAAATCGATATGATAGGTCACTTGACAAGGTGTGGGTCTACACTGACAGCTAAATCTATGCAACAACCTATGTAATGTAAACAACAGTTCATACCTTCACTGGTTTCTGTTTCTTTTCACACTGAGGCCTGACGTTTCTTTGAAAAGAAAGACTTTCTCTCCCTTTCTTTAGCTGCCCTAAACTTAAAAAATGTCTCTATGCTTGAGTTTCCCTCTGGGAAAAAACACACACAGGAATTACATATTGATTCAATGCTCTTATTCAGTTTACATTTAATTATGTTGCTATAAAATTACTTTCTGCAGGACATTTTAGTACACCTTAAATGCCAGTTACTGAACCTGGATAGTGATAGAGAGAAGTGATTTTGTATATACAAGAACACGATCTGAACCTTTCAAGCCCCCTTCTAATCATTTTATGTTACAAAATCATGAATCTGTTTACCTGCACTGGTGCTAGGTTGTGCAACATCAACTTGTGCACGAGTGGCAGATGTCTCCTCATTGACATGCTTTGAAAAAGTTATGTTTTTGCCACATGCACAGCAAAAGGCAGGGAAAGCTGTAAGTGCAGATCCAAAGAATGGACAGTACATCTGCAAAAGCAAAAAAGGACAGGGTTTAGATATGGAAGACTGTGATAAGAGGGCTTTTTTTATAATTTATTTCTGATTTTTCCCTTTTTTTCTCCCAATTTAGTGGCCAATTGATCCCTCTTTTAATTCAAACACCCACCCTCGTATTGCATGCGTTCGCCAACTGCATCTCTCCGGCCGGCAGTCTCGAAGGAAAGCGCCTCCCCACTTTCGTGACAAGGCGAATCCAAGCCGAACCACTGTTTTTCCGACACACACAGAGACGCATTCACATGACGAACACAAGCCGACTCCGCCCCCCTCCCGAAGACAGCGTTGCCAATGATTGCTGCTTCATCGAGTCCGGCCATAGTCGGATCTGACGAGACCGGGGCGCGAACCCCGGGCCCCAGTGGGCAACTGCATCGACACCAAGCCGATGCAGTTGCCAGGTCCGCTACGCCACCGCGGACCTGGTATAAGAGGGCTTTTTAATGTACTATTATAACGGGTGCTTTATATCAATCTCTAATCATCATCTTATCTTATTAAGCAGGCTAATCTACATGCAAATATGTGTGATGTTCAGTATTAGGGGAATACACCTTTAAGGACACAGGGAATTATGGGATAGTAAAACAGAGCAGCCATGGGAGCGGGAAGGTAGACGAGAGTCAGTCGGATTATGTGCATGTTATGCATGGAGCGAAATAAACATGCTGAAGTTCCACGGCTAATTCAGAAACGGTGTTATCTGTGAGAGTGAAACGTAGGTCATTACAATATGCAGCCTTGTATCGTCTCGTGTAAAATACAATAAAAGAACGTCACGTAATGTGCAGCGTTGTACAGTGATATAAACATAGTATACTCAAAAAAATAAAGGGAACACCTAAAAACACAATATAGACCTCGATGAATGAAATATTTCAGCTGAAAATCTTTATTAGACAGAGGAATGTGTTTAGAGCAAAATAACCTAAGAATGATCAATGGAAATCAAAATCATTAGCCCATTAAGGTCTGGATTCAGAATCATACTCAAAATCAAAGTGGAAAATGAGAACATAGGCTGATCCAACTTCTGTGGAAATTCTTCAAGACGATTCAAAATGAGGCTCAGTAGTGTGTGTGGCCTCCACGTGCCTGTATGCACTCCCTACAACGTCTGGGCATGCTCCTGATGAGACGACGGATGGTCTCCTGAGGGATCTCCTCCCAGACCTGGATCAGGGCATCGGTCAACTCCTGGACAGTCTGTGGTGCGACATCGCGTTGGCGGATGGTACGAGAAATGATGTCCCAGGGGTGCTCGATTGGATTCAGGTCTGGGGAACGTGCAGGCCAGTCCATAGCATCAATGCCCTCGACATACAGGAACTGCTGACACACTCTGGCCACATGAGGACGAGCATTGTCATGCATGAGCAGGAACCCAGGGCCCACTGCACCAGCATATGGTCTGACAATGGGTCTGAGGATCTCATCCCGGTACCTAATGGCAGTCATGGTACCTCTGGCTAGCACGTAGAGGTCTGTGCAGCCCTCCAAGGATATGCCTCCCCAGAACATCACTGACCCACCGCCAAACCGGTCATGCTGAAGGATGTTGCAGGCAGCAGAACGTTCTCCACAGCGTCTCCAGACTCTCTCACGTCTGTCACATGTGTTCAGTGTGAACCTGCTCTCATCTGTGAAGAGCACAGGGCGCCAATGGCGAATCTGCCAACCAAGATGTTCTCTGGCAAAGGTCAATCAGGCTGCACGGTGTTGGGCTGTGAGCACAGGCCCCAATTGTGGACGTCGGGCCCTCATACCATCCTCATGCATTCTGTTTCTCACTGTTTGAGCAGAAACCTGCACATTAGTGGCCTGTTGAAGGTCGTTTTGTAGGGCTCCGGCAGTGCTCCTCCTGTTCCTCCTTGCACAAAGGACCAGATAGCGGTCCTGCTGCGGGGTTGTTGTCCTCCTGCGGCCCCCTCCACGTCTCCTGGTGTACTGGCCTGTCTCCTGGTACCTCCTCGATGCTCTGGACACTGTGCTGGGAGACACATCAAATCTTCTTGCCACAGCACGCATTGATGTGCCATCCTGGATGAGCTGCACTACCTGAGCAACTTCTGTAGGCTGCAGATACCGCCTCATGCCACCTCTAGTGGTGAGGGCACTAGCAAAATGAAAAACTAACCAAAGATCGGCCAGAAAAGATGAGGACAGGCAAATGGTCTGTGGCCACCACCTGCAAATCCATTCCTTTTATAGGCGTTGTCTTGCAAATTGTCTAATATCCACCTGGTGGAAATTAGACAATTTACCAACAGGTGAAATTGATTCACAAATCAGTGTTGCTTCCTAACTGGACAGGTTGATATCTCAAAAGTGTGATTGACTTGGAGCTACATTGCATTGCTTATGTGTTCCCTTTATTTTTTTGAGCAGTGTATATAAATATAATCAAATAAAAGTCACATAACCGTTCCCGCTGAATGCTGAAACAGTCAGCTGTTCCGGAGACGGCTGTTCTGTCTCTCTCCATCCCGTGTGTCTTTCCATTGAGCTGTTACGCTGAGAGCGCCCCCTGCAGGTTTGGAGCGTTATGAAGCGTTTTTCTTTTGAAGAGCGTTTCTTGGTTTGTATCGTTTTGTGCTTTGCATCGTTTCTCTATTTGCAGCGCGTTTGATGATGCTGCATTTGTCTTTGTTTTTTGCAGCAGGTTTTTTCATTTGCACCACGTTCCTCTTTTTGTACCTCGTTTAGACTTGTGTTTGAGTTTGTAAATTTGAATCGTTTCTGTACTTGAAGCTGTTTTCCTTAACTGAGACGCATTATGCCGTTGCAGTGCGTTTGGCCCTTGTCGGCCACCGTAGTTCTCTGAGGCCGGGGTTCGCGCCTCGCCCTCGTCAGATCCGGCTATGGCCCGACTCGATGAAGCAGCAATAATTGGCAACGCTGTCTTCGGGAGGGGGGCGGAGTCGGCTTGTGTTCGTCACATGAATGCGTCTCTGTGTGTGTCGGAAAAAGAAGTGGTTCAGCCTGGATTCGCCTTGTCACGAAAGTGGCGAGGCGTCTCCTTCGAGACTGCCGGCCGGAGAGATGCAGTTCGCGAACGCATGCAGTACGAGTGTGGCTGTTTGAACTAAAATAGGGGATCGATTGGCCACTAAATTGGGAGAAAAGGGGAAAAAATCAGAAATAAATTTAGGGGAAAAAATCCCTTTTGTGTGGTGGCACAGTGGTTAGTGCGGTCGCCTCACAGCAAGAAGGTCCTGGGTGCGAACACCGTGGTAGTCCAACCTTGGGGGTCATCCCTGGTCGTCCTCTGTGTGGAGTTTACACGTTCACCGCGTTTCTGCGTGGGTTTCCTCCGGGTGCTCCGGTTTCCTCCCACAGTCCAAAGACATATAGGTCAGGTGAATCGGCCATACTTAATTGTCCCTAGGTGTGAATGTATCGGCCCTGTGATGGCCTGGCGGCCTGTCCAGGGTGTCTCCCTGCCTGCCGCCCGATGACTGCTGGGATAGGCTCCAGTATCCGGAACCCCGATTGGGATAAGCGGCTTGGATAATGGATGGAATTCCCTGTTTTATCAACAGTTACTTTGAATATTTCCCAACACATCCTAGACCTATGCCAACAGACATATTGCAGGACAGCTAGGCTGAATCTAGTTGACCCCCTAAACCATACAAACTTAAAGATGCACAAGGAAATGTTTTCATGGTAAAATATTACCTTTTAATTGCTATTAGTGTTGGAAATATCCCCCCCAAGCCCAAATGAAAATGGGGAAAAAACGTTACATTGATTTGCCGATTTGTCAGTGAGTACATCTCATGCTTTTCGAAGAAATCTTAGGTTTTGTTGGTTATTCACAGATAAAAAATATAAGTGTCAGAAGCCATGATCCATGTTTTTTTTCCATCTAAGTTGCATGAAACAATTTTGTGAGTTGCAGTCGACTAAAACAGAAGGGAGAAGGATGCTGAATATAGAGCTGCCTGGGAAGACGAAAAGTGGAAGGCCAAAGAGGAGGTTTATGGATGTGGTGAGGAAGGACATGCAGGTGGCTGGTGTGACAGAGGAAGATGCAGACGACAGCAAGAAATGGAAATGGAAGTTCCGCTGTGGTGACCCCTAACGGGAGCAGCCGAAAGTAGTAGTAGCTTGCTGTGTAACGCCATTGGGTGGAAGTTTATTTATGCAGATTTAACATGTGAATGTTTCTGATTGTTTCTCCAATTTATTTTATAGGCTGTAATTTCATATTAAGGGTGGGAAAAGTTCAGACATGATTTAACTTGGTTTCATTTTTTTTTTACATCACAAAAACCTCCCAATTTAACAGGGGTGTGTAGGCTTATTGTATCCACTGTAAATTTAAGGGTATGATTTAAACATTAAAAGAAGACATGACTTGTATAAAATCTGACGTGTGTTATTGTGCCATGAGGGATAAAACCTTCCCATCCAAAACGCTTGGATGGAATTATTGCATTCTGTTTGGTTAGTTCAAGCAATCTGCGGGAAACAGTAAAGTGTAAATAGAATATAAAGGCAACAAAGTAAATTTGAATTACATTTGACAACTGCTGGGTCTGCTGGAAGATGGAAGCCAATAGGGGCACATCATGTATTTCCAGATGCACGGCTTCTCATAACTTTCTGCTGTGGCAGGGGGAGCACTGTTTGAGCATTTGTACTCAGTCAGAGGGAATCAGGAGTTATTTGCTCAGCAAGGCAACACTAATTACCCCCCCCCTCCGTGTGTGTATGTGTTAGAGTTTGTGCAGACAGGAAGAGACGACTGGGGACATGATTACACTGGACCATGCATGAATCAACAGAGCTGAAATTGTTGAACTATCACTGTCAGCCTACCCGGGCATCTTTAGACATCTGTGGGATGCCCTTGAAATGAGATGGTTTATTGTTTATCAACTGCATTTGTTGATATACTGTTATGGTGTAATAAATCACAAATGATCTACCAGAAATCACAGAATGTTGAATCAGTGCACCTGGACATGTGTATTGAGAGAGAAATGTTTCATCACTCAACTAAGTGACCTCTTCAGTCTAAACTGACTGCAGGTATCCCCACCCTTATAAACAATACAGTGGCATAACGACCGAAACCAATGATCAGTTTCATATGAAAATAAGGGCGTGACCATTAACTAGAGTTACAATGGCCATGTGTACTATTCACAGAGGACTGGGGAAAGTTTGCAATCACAGCATTGTAAGATGGTGACAGATGTACTGTTAGCCCCCCCCCCCCCCCCCGGTTCAGGGATGGTCATGCCCTCTTCACATAGATGGCCTCTTTGACACTACATTAAAACCAGCGTTCCTCCCTATCAAGGATGTGCACATCCTAGTCCTTGAAAGAGTGACCACCGTTCTATAGATGAGTGTAGACTGCAGAGTCCTGGCCTGACGTGTTAGCTCTTCTGTGCTGTACCACCCTCTTGGCCAGTGTCTGTTTGGTTTCCCCGATGTACAAGTGGCATGGCGGCGCGAATTCACGTTTGCAGCGGCCTCACCCAGTACTGTCCATGCAGTGTCTTTGTCAACGTTTGCATCTAAGTTTTGTCTTTGTTTGATGGCTGGGAGAGCTGGTGCTGGATCGGCTGGGAGAGCTTGGTCTGCTACATCCAAAATCAACTATGGTGACCCCTGAAAAACAGGGAACAAGCTGGAAGAAGAAGTGTTTGATTGATGATGGTTTTTAAAGTTTCCCACGAACACGCACAATTCAGACTGAGCCTATCCGAGGTTGAGTGAACTTAATCTCCAGAATTGGAATCATTTCTTCTTGAGCAAAAAGTTCAGCACATGTAGCATTTCACCAACTCATATTAGAAGTCAAGTTTAAGTTTACAATTTTTCAAACCTTATTTCTGAAACATACCTCTGGTTAACATGACTTAAACATGGATTTTGCAAGAAATATCTTCCAACAGCTAAGGTTCAGATGCTCTTTCATCCTTATTAAATAATATATTAATCATCTCACCCCTTACAGCCTGCTGCCAGTAGTTGGATGCGAAACACTGCATGATTTTGATGTCTTAGCAGTCCGTGTGTTATGCCTCATGGCTTGTAAACAAGACAAACTGACGGAATTAAAAATTATGTTGCAACACCATGTGAGATAATGATTTGTCTCTGCATCAGTGTCACCGAGACAGGCTTCTGTACATTTATCAGAGGTGGTGAAGACTATATTCAAAATCATGCTTGAGTAAAACTTTTTCCACAGAGTTTACTGGATTAAGGTAAGACTCGCTAAATAAAGCCTGACATAAGCCCTCTCTGTGACAGATGCCATCAGGCCAATGCAATGCTTATTCATATATATGTTCTGGTCTGACACAGTTTTGGCAGTCTATCATCAGAAACTTTTCCTGTTTCAGATAAACGCATTAAGCCCTGCTCTGTAGTAGCACTTTTTGGTATTGTGCCCGAGGGCTCCTCAGTACAATGCTCTTGCCTTTTCAACACTACTGGCTAGGAGTCTCATTCTTCAGAACTGGAAACAACAGAATCCCCCCCCCACCACCTTTATTCAATGGACGAGACCTGATGAGCCTTTTGCACCTGGAGAAAGTTAGATACATAGAAAAGACATGGAAAAGTTGGGAAAAATTTGGGAACCTTTTTGGCCTCACTTCATTATTTCATGTCTCTGAGACCTGGATATTTCTCCTCTCTAATGTAAGACTATTGTTTATATTGTTTTCTAAAATGTCAGCTTTTTTCTTTACCTGCATTTTTTATTATTTACCTTAGCATCTGGTTTTTGTTATTTCAATCTCATATGTATTGTATTTACTGCTTATTGTAAATCTAAGTACTTTAGTGCCTCTTTTTTAATATTTATAATGAACTTTGTATACTGCTCCCCCCCCCCATATGTTGTTTGTCTGTTAAATTTTTTTAAGAGTAGGAGCCAGAAGTTAATGCATACACAAAAGTTGATTTGCAGCAGCTACAGCTACAGTGGCTAAGTTCAGGGTTAAGGTTCGGCAGTGGATAGTCAGGCTCCCACCACCCCTGGAGCCAGGTATGAGATTGCCAAGGTCGGGGTCATGGTAATTTTTTCCCTCTCAGGCTAACGTTTTGCATTATGTGTGAATGAAAATGATTTTTTTTTGTGAAAGAAAGTGTTTTGACATCCTTATAAAGCCCCCTGCCAACACATAAATTAGGCTAATTTTAGAGCATACCCGAGGAAGAACAGTCAACAAATCTGAGCAAATTCCTTTGTAGGCCTGATGGTCGTATTGATCTGCCAAATAAGACTTATTTCAGCCAATCAAAACTTATTCCCCAGTCATAAGCAACCATGTTTCTGTCACATCTGGTAGTCGGAGGGGGAAGAACAACTGGAGCCTACCAGCAGTGAGTAACATTTTAGTGTCTAAGCGTCATCCTTTTTAATAAGCAAAACATGATCACCCTAGGTAAATATATGTTAATATATCTGTTGAACCGGTCTGTTCACTACCTGTGGAACATCAGCTGCCCAATTCAGTACGGGCTCTTCACTCATCTGAATTTTCCCATATTTACAACCTAATCAGTGAAAACGCATTATACCTTTGTGAACAATTAAGCTAATAAGGTCAACAACAAAATGGCGGATGGAAGCCTCGGTTCTGCGCTCTCTTGCACTTATGTTTTTTTGTTTAGTTTCCAGCACCCACTCACTGATCACATACAGCGGGGGGAATTTTTAAGCCTCCTACTGTCCACTGGACAAACTGAATACTTTTTTTTTTACCAACTTTTAACTGAACGTTTAAACTACAGTGTTGCGGAGCTTTTGGCTAGGGGGTCAGCAGCTCTGTGTGGGCTCGGTGGAGACGATCTACTCGCCCTGCTCGGGGTCCAGCGACTACAGATGACATCACTACTTGACGCATTATGATTGGATAGGGGCTTGGGTAGGGGCTAGTTCAGTTAAGGCACAGCGGGAAACAGTAGATTGATGTTAGACGCAGCTCGGGCCTTCGGCCCTCACACCTTTAATAACCAACTCCATGTCAACATGGATTTAAAAAAAAACACACAGCTAAATAACTATAACGCTAGCTAGCAACATAATCCGTGACGTCATATGTAGTCAAAGGACCCCAAGTTGATATTGTACCCGAGCAGAAATGGAACAACACCAGCATGCTCGTTAAACTTCGACAGTGGTAATTTCGAACTGCGCTCCCGTCAAAGCACCTGGCAAACGTCCGCACTCTGGCCAACAAGATGGACGAAATGGTGGTTTGAAACGGAAAAAAAAAAAAACTTGGATTTTTTTCCAGATCTGCTGCCCTGTGCCAAACTGAAATCTGGCTTATGAGCACATACCTAACAGTACACTTCATCTGCCGTAGATTTGCAACTCCTCCGAGCAGACTGCGAAACGAAGCTATTGGAAGAAAAAAAAACGGGGGTGGGGGTGGGGATATACTTCTACATAAACGAGGGTTGGAGTATGGATGTCACAGTCATGACGAAATCATGCAGCCTCTCACTTAGAGACTTTTTTCATTGACTGTAAACCATTTTACTCACCGCAGAAATGTTCATCATTTATTCTGGTTGGTGTCTATACCCCAACCCAGACCTGTGTTAAAGAGGCGTTAAAAACCTGGCTGATCAAACTATTATCATGGAGCACAAATGTACAGACTCCCTTCTCATTATCCTTGGGGATTTTAACAGAGCAAACCTCAGCCACAAACTGTCAAAATACAGTCAGCATGTTAAACACTCTGCATCATTGCTACACAACATTAAGGGATGCCTATCGCGCTGTCCCCCGTGCAGCTCTGGGACTCTCTAATCTCTGTCTGATTCATCTTATCCAACCTACAGACAGAAACTAAAATCTGCAAAGCCTGTGGTTAAAACTGAGAAAATGGAGTCAAAAGAGTCAGAGTCATAACTGCAGCTCCAGGCCTGTGTTAACTGCACTGATTGGAGTGTTTATGAGGCTGCATCTACAGACCTGGACAAACTTACTGACACTGACATCTTACATCAGCTTTTGTGAGGACATGTGTACCTTCCATAACTTTCTGTACCTTCAAATCAACAATAAGCTCTGGTTCACAGCAAAAAACTCATACAGCTTCATCAGGCCAAAGAGAAGGCCTACAGGAGTGAAAATAAGATGTCGTACAACCAAGCTCTCACAGAGGATATCAGAGTGGCAAAAAGGGGCTACACTGAAAAGTTGAAAAACAACTACAGGAGACCATCCCTCCGCACTGCAGGGAACCATCAAATGGCTGACGATCTAAATGGGTTTTACAGTAGGTTTGATAGCACTTATTGTATTCACTCATTAAAAATGTTTTTAAAAAAATAAAAAATCTCTTTCTTGCACTTTTACTTTAGCACTGGTTTTGCTCTAAGATGCTTGTTTAGAGGCACTTATGACCTCTGATGACTAGTAGTTCTCCCGATTTCCTACGTTAAATGCACTTATTCCAAGTCGCTTTGGATAATCGTCAGCTAAATGACTGTAATGTAATAATAAGCCCACTGTCACACCCCTCACCCTCTCCAACCACAACACATAACCAACGGCAGCATGGTGACCCAGCGGTTAGCACTGTTGACTCACAGCAAGAAGGTCCTGTGTTCAAACCCCAGGACGTCCCAGGTCCTTTCTGTGTGGAGTCTGCATGTTCTCCCCATGTCTGTGTGGGTTTCCTCAGGGTGCTCCGGTTTCCTCCCACCATCAAAAACACATGCATGTTAGGGTTAATACTCCTGTCTCTACCCCTGACCAATGGAAAGAAGAACTGGAGTTGGTCCCTGGGCGCTGCAGCCACCCACTACTCCTATACAATAGGATGGCTTAAATTCACAGAACACATTCACTGTACGAATACAATAAGTTGTAAGAATACAATGTCAAATAAAGTGGCTTTTATTCAACTGCACTCCCTGCCAGTCCCTCTCCCCTCCCCATCAACCTCCCATCCGCACTCAGGATCCGTGTTGATGACATGCACCAGCTCTTCCAGAGAGAGAAGACCAGGAAGGCATCGGACCCGGATGGTGTGTCACCCTCCTGTCTGAAAGTATGTGCTGACCGGCTAGCCCCCATTTTCACACTGATCTTCAGCAGATCACTGGAGCTGTGTGAAGTCCCCACCTGCTTCAACAGCTCCACTATCATCCCAGTCCTCAAGAAACTCTGTATTACAGGATTAAATGACTACAGGCCCATTACCCTAATGTCTGTGGTCATGAAATCCTTTGAGAGATTGGTGTTGGCCCACCTAAAGGAAGTCACAGGCTCTCTGATCGACCCCCTGCAGTTTGCCTACTGAACAAACAGGTCAGTGGAGGATGCAGTTAACATTGGATTGCACCACATCTTCCAACACCTCGACTTCCCAGGGACACACGCAAGGGTCCCGTTTGTGGACGTCAGCTCAGCATTCAACGCCATCATGCCAGATACCCTCCACTGCAAACTCACCCAGCTCACTGTACCAGCCCCAATCTGCCAGTGGATTAAAAACTTCCTGAAAGACAGGAGGCAACAGGTGAGGCTGGAGAAAAATCACATCCAGCACCCAGACAATGGCACCTGGCACCCCCTAGGGATATGTGCTCTCCCCTCTACACAAATGACTGCTTCTCAGGAGACCTGTCTGTTAAACTCCTGAAGTTTTTGGATGATACAATTATCATTGGCCTTATCGGGGATGGTGACGAGCCTGCATATGGATGGGAGGTTGATCAGCTGACCCTCTAGTATGGCCATAACAACCTGGAGCTGAACACGCTTAAAACTGTGGAGATGACAGTAGACTTCAGGAGGAGCCCCACAACACAGCCTCCCTCCTCACCATACTCAACACAACAGCACAGTATCTGCGGTCTGGGTTCCACAATCTCCCAAGACCTAACATGGGCATTCAACATAAACATAATCATCAAAAAGGCCCAGCAGATGATGTACTCTCGCCGCCTGCTCAGGAAGTTCAACCTGCCTCAGCGACTGCTGATTCTACACTGCAATAATTCAGTCAACCCTCTGCATATCCATCACTGTCTGGTTTGGATCGGCCACCAAACAGCATAGGAAGACTACAACGGACAGTTAAGTCTGCAGAGAAAACCACTGGTGCCAACCTGCCCTCCATTCGGGACTTGTATATCTCCAGTCAGAAAACGGGTAGGCAAAAATTACTGCAGACCCATCACACCCTAGTCACAACCTGTTCCAACGCCTCTTCTCTGGTAGATACTACAGAGCACTGTTCACCAAAACTATCAGATATAAAGTTTCTTTCTGCAGGCTATCATTCAAATTAAAACTTAAAATTGTCAAATAAATCCAAACATGTTGTATATACAGTTCATTGTATGTATACTGGTACACTGTCATGTCCATATATCATGGATATACATGCATCCATGAAGTAGCCTGTTATTTATTTCAGCATCTATTCTCTGCACCATTGCACTTTATTGCCCCTTATTTTGCTTGTGTGTCTTCAATCCTTGTGTACATATCTGAAGATTGTTGTGTTGTTTATTTTGGATTTTTTCCCCTTTTTCTCCCCACTTGTACTTGGCCAATTACACCACTCTTCCAAGCCGTTCACCCTCTCTGACGAGCCTCAGAATACCACATGCTTCCTCTGATACATGTGGAGTCGCTAGCCACTTCTTTTCATCTGACAGTGAGGAGTTTCACCTGGGCGACGTAGCACGTGGGAGGATCACGCTATTCTCCCCCCGAGTAGGCGCCCCGATCGACCAGAGGAGGCGCTAGTGCAGCGACCAGCACACATACCCACATCCGGCTTCCCACCCGCAGACATGGCCAGTTGTGTCTGTTGGGACACGGGAGGTAACATGGGGATTCAAACCGGTGAGCCCCGTATTGGTAGGTAACGGAATAGACTGCTATGCCACCCAGATGCCCCCATTATGTTGTTATTCTATTCTATTATGTTGTTACGTACTACCATAAGAGCCACGAAACTGGAGTCAAATTCCATTTGTGGGCAAACTTACATGGCCAATAAATCAGATTCTGGACAATATAATTAACCAGAACACTTGCCTCGAGTTGTGTAATGAAAATAATGATAATGTAGGTGAATAATCACAGGCAGTCAGATTAGGTAGTTTTTACTTATTTTATTATTTATTTTAGAAAACAGTTAAGATTTTTTCCAGAATACATTCAACTATTTGCCCTAAAAGTCAATTTGCTGTTCGTGTGTTACATTGTGATTCACATGCATCAAAAATTCACCAGAATGCAGGAAATTACATGTGTGAAACTCAAATTTTCCTGGGAAAAAACAACAAAAAA
This sequence comes from Lampris incognitus, assembly GCF_029633865.1. NCBI lineage: Eukaryota > Metazoa > Chordata > Actinopteri > Lampriformes > Lampridae > Lampris > Lampris incognitus. The sequence continues at coordinate 88,037,491 of NC_079213.1, read as the reverse complement.
GCTACTGTTCTATTTGTGCTTCAAGACCTGTTAAAATTTTGCCCTGCTGATGTCCGAGCGGAATAAACCGCCGTTCTTGCAATCCGCTCATGTGGCTGGGAGGTTCGTATCCCAGACTCGCCGTAACCGTTCACGGCCAGAGCGTCAACGGGGTAAGGCATTCATTAGGCCACCCTTACCCGAGGGATAGTGGGTGTAGATCGGTGTAGTGTTCGGGGACTCGTCGTTCTCCAGTGACCCCTCTGGCCCACCCGGGCGCCTGCAGCCAAGCAACTGAAAGCGTTCCGCCTAGGTAGAGGCTAATTCCCATCGAACGGTCAACTGAGCATGCGCAAGTACTCGTTGCCTCCGTTGTTTGGGTAGGTTAAGGTTAGGGCGGGGTTAGGGTTAAGGTTAGCTAATCAGACGCAGAGTAGGGGTGGGTCTTCCTAGAATCCTTGCGCCTGGATGCTACGCGGGGTGTATGGAGGCATGGTAGAGGCATTTCGCGCATGCTCAGTTGACCGTTCTCTACTCCATTTCCGTTCGCTGCATCGATGGGAACTAGCGCCGCTACCATTCTCCCTACGCCTCCTTCGCGGCTTGAAGGTGATGCAATCCATGCGAGGCTTCAGCGTGTAAAATAGCGAGAGCAGCCGACACAAGTTTGAAGGAAGCTGGTGTTACGCCTATCTCCTTCCTGTGGAAACGTGAGCCAGGGGAGTTATTCGACAAGAGTTCCGGCCATATGCCATTGGGTTAATCGGGTGGGATAAGGGGAAAAACTAGAAATAAATTTAGAAAAAATTGCCCTGACTACTACAAAATGGTTTATCTTCATCTAGTTGTTTGGTTTCTCCTCAGCCTCGGAATGAGTGAGAGCATTCACACCTCAAATGTCTGCTGATGGCACAGATACATTACGTACTGTTTAACTCAGGATTAGGGAAATTAATGTTTTCTACTAAAATAAAATGTTTTGTATCAAGTATACATTTTTATTACATGGCCTGGCGGCCTGCCCAGGGTGTCTCCCTGCCTGCCGCCCAATGACTGCTGGGAAAGGCTCCAGCATCCCCGCGACCGTGAGAGCAGGATAAGCGGTTCAGATAATGGATGAATGGATGGATGCATGTTTGTATTTTATCATACTTAAAATTGTAACGGTGGCTCAGAATGTTTAGTCCTTAATTTTTTTGCTTTTAAACACTGCAGTTTGTGATGTAGGTACAAACCATCTGCAACGACTATTTCTTGCACATTCCTCACTCCCAATCAGCATATTGTGCAGCCATCTGGAACCAGGTCTTTTCCACCTCCTCCTTCCCAAGCTCCCACAGCTGACAAAGTATGCGTTTACCTGTTTTGGCCGTGGTCATCAAGTACTCCTCATTTTCGGGCTGCTGCGACACTGCGTGTTGAGCCAAAAGAAGAGACTGGCTAAACCGGGACAGCACCAGCAAATAAAGGGCATCCCTCTCTTCCTCATTTAAGGGAATTTCGCTCTCCCAGCCTGCTAGAATGGGTCCACCCACTTCAACAGGTCTGGGATTCTCAATCATCATGTACATGATGGTGATGGCTAGCTCGTAGACGTAGTAACCACTGCTCATGTCGGAGAAATCAAGGATGCCAGAGATCTTGTAGCCATTGGTCTGGTCCTCTTCCACCAGCATGTTGAGGTCATTGAAGTCCCCATGATTAATGGCTGAAATAATTGTCAAAGATTTATGCTTCTTTTTTTTCTTTTTTTTCCAGAAAAACAACAAAATATTGGCATCAAATGTTTGATGTTAGCCGTCACCTGCAAAACTAATTGTGCATACTAAAATATCCAGGCTAGTATTAGGTCTTAAAATCTCTTGCTTGTACAACTGCAAAAAAATAGAGTGATAAAATTACCAGTTTCCAATACAATTTTAGCATTTTTGAAATGCTCTTGAAACAATATGGAGATTGATCACAGTTAGAGATGATTTAATTAAAGAAAACTTGTATGAAAACTTGTGTGAAAAAAAAGAAATGGTCTCAACCTATTGGCAGATTTTGTTTACTTGTATTAAGAGCAACACATTTATAGACTCAACAGTTGATTACATGCTTGTCAACTTGTTAAGATGGATATTTATTGTTTTGTAATGCCCTCCCCATCTAAACAGCTGCCATCAAACAGACCTTGAGCAATGTGCACACCCCAGGCTGGTTCAATGGAGCTAAATAATGGTCAATATGGCAATGCTGTGGTTGCACTGAGCAGGACCTAGGTGTGTTTGTACAATAAACATGTATGAATGGGATTTTGGACAGGACTATTAAAAAAAAAAGTGTTTATTTTTACCAAAAATTTAAAAAATATGTATATAAAATGTAAAAAAAATATTTTTTTGCAAAATTCTTTTCTGCAAAAAAACACGGAGGTTCTGAAAAAGAGGGATGATGTTTAAAATATACTAAAATACATTAAATTTACTTGGAAAAGAATCTGATGGTTAAATATTGTACTTACACTTGCGGAAAGTGCAGCGTTTGGGAACCACACAGGTCTTATACTGATCAATTACAGCCTTAACAATGTTCTGGAGAGGAGCTCCGTCCATGAAGCAGAGATAGTTCTCTAAGAGAGGAATATTTGACAAGCTCCAAATGAAATTTTCTCTCTGCAGAGCATTGACATGTGGGTGGTCCATCTGGTCAAAACAAGGATAATTAGAAGGAAAGAGAAGATGAGATGAGGATGAAGATGAGGTTAGCAGGATGAGAATTAAGATCTGTTCAGACAAATTCCAATATGAAACAAAAGTATAAAATATTCAACCAACTATTTTTTGCACCAAAGCATCCACACAAAGTCTGATGTGGATTTTTCATCATTCTCTGAAAAACGTTTGGATAACAAGAAAAAAAAACAGTCCGCAAATTGCGGTAGCAACGATGAGTTCATTGTATTTCTGATCAAAGAGTAGGTGGAAAGGAAAAGACAGTGATACTGGGGACGTCACATTCTTAAAACAGACAGGTACACAGGGAGTTCTGCAAACTGATTCCAGAGCTAAAGCTGCACCATGGCCAGGCATAGACTGAAACAATAATTAAAGCCAGGCCACCCTGCTCACACAAACCACCAGACTGCTAATTGTATAGGGGTAGGGGGGCAGCCCTATGTTCCCTCAGCCCTGTGGGTTAGCTATGAAATATATTAGCTACCGGTTAAGGTAAGCAGTTAAGTAGAGGTTGAGGTTAAGTCAGGTTAAGTTTAAGTAAATTCAATGAAATAGGGTTTAGGGAAGATAGACATGTTCCCTTTTGTAGGCTAACCTTATTGATCTAACAGGTACCACACTGTTTATAAATTTGGCCAATATGTTTATTTGGGAGAACTGTTATCCAGATTCCAAAATACAAAAATTTGGGACTGACCAACATGTAGTCCCTCTCTGTTCCACCTTTCCTTTTCTTCTGGCCATCCATTTTGCCGGGCAACTTGTCTAAAATGTTATCAGTAGAGAAGCAGGTACACAGTTGCTATGTGCGTCGCTGAGAGACGTGATGATGTCATTTTTGGCGCACGCATCCTTGTGCTGGGGACACTGGGGCGAGAGGGTCAAGTCTAGATGGTAACCCTAGATCTGCAAAACTCTTGCCCACTCTCGGACATAGGTACTTGATTCAGCACAGTAGCGCTTGTCAAAGAAAGTGGATCAGCACAAAGGGTTAAGGTGAGTGATTAAGGTTAGGGTTAAGGGTTGGGATGGGGAATAGGGCAATGCACACAATGAAGAAACAACGCAGTAGACTGAAAAACGCTAAGAATGAAGGAACGTAAAAAAAAAAATCCCACGAGATTTTCACACATTTCACAAATCTAGGGTTACCATCTAGACATGACCCAGCGAGAATGAGAGTTTTGCCTGGAAAAGGAGTATAAGAATACAATTAATGTGATGTTTTCAATGAGAGAATTGAATAATGTGCTAAAGAAATCTGGTAAGACAACTCCAGGGAACGACCAAATAAGCAACCCAGTCACCATAATAAAATGTTGGAATTTTACATTTCTGCAAACCACAGTTATGTGTTATATTAAAATCTCGACTTTTCAGAACCAAAAATACTTTTCATATCAACAAATCAACTTATAGCCAATGTTGTTGGACCCTGCATCAATGTCACGTGACTGTCAAGTTTTTATCTAAGAAAAAAAAAAAAAGGCTGACATCCCTTTTATTGTCAGTGGAAAATGCAACATTAAGATAGTTTTGGCATTAAAATTGATTTTGATAACATTTCTAGAGAGAAATGTGCAGTTTCATAATCTTCATTCAGTGACTGTATTTGATGTTTAGGTTTGTTAGTTATTATGAAGATTCTTTCAGGCCTCGCCAAAAAAATGTTGGAATGCAATGTTTCCAACATTGAATACAAACCCAAAATGTGTTTGTACCCTACCTGCTAAAATATCTTAAATAAATCCATATATGCATGCTTTTTTTTTGTTCAAATTCTGTGTAATTTATTTTTCAGCTGCGAAGAAGAATTATTGCCTCGTGCAACTTTTCTCTTTGCTCTCACGTCTTTTCTCTATCTCTGACTGATGTTTTCTCCTTTCTCTTCTCCTGTGTATGTGAATGGTGTGACGCGAGTCTCCCGTGTGCATGTTTTGTCTGCCCTCTTGCCAGGTCTACATGGTGATGGTGGTCGCATGACTCGAGTCCGACGCTGTTCCAATGGCATTTGGACAATGCTTGTCATCCTCCTCATCATATATTTTATAATTCTGTTATCCTCTTTCAATGTTGTATTCTGTTAATTGTGTACACACAACATCCATTGCTCATCTGTCCGTCTTGGGAGAGAGATCCCTCCTCTGTTGCTCTCCCTGAAGTTTATCCCTATTTTTTCTCTCTGTTAAAGGGTTTTTTAGGTAGTTGTTCCTTACCCGATGCGTGGGTCTAAGGACGGGATGTTGTGTTGTTGTAATGCCCCTTGAGGGAAATTTGTAATTTGTGAGATTGGGCTACGCAAATAAAATTGACTACAAAGTCTTTCAAGGGCTCAAGTGTGACCATTCAGCCAGAGGAGGTTATTTGATTTTTGCTTCCTAGTTTTAAACAGTGCAATTTGGTCGAGGATGGCTAGGCACTGATCATGAATTTAACAGTGCATCTAGATTGAGAGGGTATATAGTGGAATTAAAGGCTGATGCATTAAAAGCATCACAGAATTTAACTGCAGAACCAGCATTGAGAATGCAAGAGTGTGTTTAAGGATAGTAACTAGGAATAGAGATCTGTAGTGGAACTTTAAAAACAATGCTTAAAAACACGGTGTCAGCTACAAGCAGATGACAGTACAAGGTCTAATATGTAACCTTTGGAATGTGTGGTTCCTTCAACAGATTGAATGAGGTTAAAAGAATCTAGAAGATCTAAAAAAAAAAAAAGTGAGGTGAGGAAACAGGAAGGACAGCATACATGAATATTAAAATCACCAAGAATTATCAATAACAGTAAAACTAAGAACAAGCGAGGAAATGCGTGTCAGTTGAAAACAAGTTTCAATAAAAATGAAACAGCCAAATCAGTAAGGACAAAATAGATTAAAAAGCCCAGGGCCCCAGATGGGGCAATGTAAGGCTAAGCCAACAGGGTGGATTCTTCCTGACCTTTACATAGTTCATCAGATTCAGAATCAATGAAAAATGTGTGAACCCAGGCATATTATAAAGGTGGGTTTAGGAAACGTAAGTCTTTGCAATCCCATCCAAGGCAAAACAGTGGAAGCAAATGTTATGTAACTCCACAGTTACTTTGAAACTTTTAGTAGTTTTTCAATGTGCATACAGTTCCCTATAAGGGCCTCATTCATCAACCTTTCATACGTGCAGATGTGTTCTTACACACCCAAAGATTTTTTTAGCACTGAGCTTTGTCTCAGAGACCAGCATAGAACCTGGTAACCCCTGAATGTAGACACCAGTTGGCTAACACTGGTGTCTCTGCAAGCCTGGGTGATTGCTCGTTGCAAGAGTAAGACAGTAGATGTTAAGGGGAAGGAATCGGCTCTGTGCATAACTGTATTCCACTGACTTCCAGTTTCTACTGCAGTGGTCATACCAGCTTTCTGTTTGTTGGCATGTGTTATTGACAATGGCATATTTTTCGCGATGCCTGCAAGATTTAATATGGATAAATGTCAACGACATGCACAGAGTTGTTGACAAACTTTCACCTACACCTACCAGCAAATGGGAGAAAAGTTTCAAGTTGTACATATCAAGTTGGACTTGATATGTACAACTTGAAACTTTTCTGACAATAGCACATTCCAACAAAGAGGAAACTGGTATGACTACTGAAGTAGAATCCGGAAGTCAGCGGAATAGTTATGCACAGAGCCAGTTCCTGCCCCTAAACATCTACTGTCTTACTCCTGAAACAAGCAATCACCCAGGCTTGCAGAGACACCAGTGTTAGCCAACTGGTGTCTACATCCAGGGGTTACCAGGTTCTATGCTGGTCTCTGAGACAAAGCTCAGGGCTAAACAATTCTTTGGGTGTGTAAGAACAAATTTGCATGTACAAAAGGTTGATGAATGAGGCCCCAGGATACTTATATGCAAGGTTATCTCTTTTTAATCAACATTTAGACAAGTTTCACACCTGTTCTTTTGTTCTAGTGTATAAAATCCTGCACTTCTATCTGTAGGTCTGTGCAGCTTACTCTTGATAGGCCTGCTCTATCTTTTTGTTGTATGCTGAATAAACCTTTACTGAAAAACATACTGCCAGCTACCTATACTAGATGCTTAATCTAAAAAAGTAATGTGTTGCACAACATATTTTTATCTACGTTTCATATATTTATGCAATGTTCATGCGTTTATATGTTTAGGCGGCCTGTCCAGGGTGTCTCCCCACCTGCCGCCCAATGACTGCTGGGATAAGCCCCAGCATCCCGCAACCCTGATTGGGATAAGCGGCTTGGATAATGGATGGATGTTTATGCAACTAATTTGGGTAATTAGATTAAGCACCATTAACTTTGCAGACTATGTTCAACTTCTTTATTTCCCTGCATACGGTTGACCTTAAATTTGTGGGTACGTTCCTTGAGTGGTGTTCTTATTGCTATAAATACATAAGGTCATAGATAGATAGATAGATCTAAATACATTGATATAGCTGGATATCAACATGAGGACTATTTTACAGATCATGGTCTGCTGTGTGTGCATCTCTCCATGCTGCATGAATAAATTAATTTCATAAACACATGAAAGCAGAGTGAAGAGTGACTTTTCTTTCACATAAGAACATGACTAAATAAGAAGCATAATTTAAATGACTGAATATTGCCCTTTAAACAACCACAATTGATTTGTATTATTTGATGTTACCATTTATGACAACAGATTTTATAATATTACCAACCACTGTAAATGACTTGACTGTTCAGCAGTGAGTTTTTTTATACCTCTTGCAGTACTTTGTCCATCCTAGCTGCAATCTTGCCAGTCTCATAAAGTAACTTTGGTGTGACAGCAACTGTAGAAATGGTTATTCCAGGCAAATACGTCAACAGCCGCACCAGGTATTTCTGACAGCCATTCCCACAATCTGCCAAAAAAGGAAAGAGGAAAATGTACTTTCATAGCAGTCTCCTGGCTCTACAACTTGCTATCATATCAGTATGAGCTATGAAGACCATTTTATGAGGTCGTTAAGTTGGCAAAGGTAAAGTGTGGGCAGCCAAGCCAAGACTAAGCATTATCGAAACGACTGAACACTAACATTCAAGCACATTTAGTCAAACCACACTAAAACTAGCATGAACAAACTTTGAGGAGAAAATCTGCTGTTTTGGCCACCCCATCTAAATTTTGGATATATTCATGATAGCTCTTGAAGATGAAAAATAAAACACATCACAGCTCAAAATATTTGTCTTTTCTCCAAATGTGTGCAAAGCTTCCAAACAAACAATCCCCATATAGCTCTGTAACTCATTATAAAGTCATGTCGAGTAAATTCACGTTTGTCCCAGAGGGCTTAACAATCACAACTAAAATCAGTGCAATATACAACACCCCCTATCCTTAGACCTTCAATTCCGGTGAGGACAAACCCCACCAGAAAAAACCTCATCAGGAAAATAAAATTGGAGAAACCTTAGGAAGAGCAAAAGAGGAGAGATCCCTCTTCCAGGACAGACAGACATGCAAAAGGTGTCGAGTGAACAGAGTAACCTGGAGTAACAGATTTACAATATACAAATAAGGATGAGGAAAAAATGCAACAAAAAATGCATAATATAAACGCTTAAAAGAGAAATGTTAAAACAAGGCAATTAAAATGTATTTAATTAGAAGAGTTGCAGAGAGAAAGCACAAAGTATATGGGATGGAGAATCGGGCATCTCTCAAGAGCATGTTAAGCGTATGCCAAGAGTACGCAAGACTGCATGCCATAAAACCAGCTTTGTTACCATGGTGCCCTGGAGAAAGGATCGTCTCGTGCACATAGGAGACAAACTCAAGCACAACATTCACACAACAATTAAGCATGCATGTGTAGTGTGAGACTATGCTTTCCTGGCTACATGTATACTTTGGGTTAGTTTTACAGGCTCTTTTTTTTTTTAATGAACCGGCAACCCTGCTCCTACCTATCTCCTCCAGGCTCATGAGCTCTCCGGCGGTGGTGGACAGGACGGTTTGGACCGGGAGTCCGTGCTGGTGTAGGAAGGTCATGGCGTGGGTCTGGACTTCTATTAGATTTTGGTTCTGGCTGTCCACTGAGTTCATGACCTTCAGGACGAACCGAGCGCCTCGGTCGGCCTCCAGCTGGAAGTTCTGGTCGTCGTAGCTGGGCAGCGCGCGGACCGAGGACAGCGTCAGCCCATAGAGCCGCTGCACGATCTCCGCCACCTGCGGTTCACTTAGACGGGGTTTGGACTGATTTGATGACATTTGGGCTGTAATAAAAGAATAGTTTAAACAAACACGATTTAATGTGCTGCCAAATGCGACGTTAATGCCGAAATATCTGCTTTAAGGAGTAAAATCACAGGTTACAGCCCACTACGTCCACGAGTAGCCGATATGAAAACTAACATTTTCAAAACGTGTCTCTTACCTCGCTTAGAAAATCAATATAAAGTGCCAGCAGCGTAGTGCACTTTGCGTTCTGGCGAGTGTTGTATTGTTAGAGACTGACTCATTTCTCAGCAAGCAGCGTTGCTATTGTCAGATGGCGAACGAACATGCAGCACGCCCCTGTGAACCAATGGCTCCAATGACTTGATTCAGGAGGAACGGGGTGCGTTCACGACAGCAAATGCACTACAGAGCCCCGGAAGGGACGTAGAAGGGAAACGATCGAAACTTGAAAAAAGAATGTACTTTGCAAAAAACTCTAGAAACCTTTGCGAGATCTGGAAAACCTATGAAGCCATTACATCGGTGCTTGGCAGTAGGCACGGTTTTTTTTTTTTTACATAACTGAGAGACAACTGGAGAGAATACTTAGCGCAAGTGTACTCTGACCTGGCGGACTCAGCAACGAACTGCAGTACTGTGGACAGCTTCACGGGTACCGGTGGATGTCTGCTAAATGCAGAGAAAGACGAGCTCCGTGTGAGGAGAGGATATGCGCTTGGTGTTGAAGGAGCTGGATCCCACAGGAGTGTCACTGGGGCATGCGTGACATCTCAGGCGACGGAGCTACTTCTCAAAAGGGCCGAACTTCACCTGGCAGCTGGATTCACATGATAAACTGAAGCCATGTGGCATTTGTGTCAATGGAAGTATCGACGGTTTTTCAAGGAAGATAACCTGGTTTATTGCATACACAAGTAGTTACCCAAAATTAATGATGGAGATGATGACGACGACGATGATTTATTTCGAACATGTAAATAAGCAGGATATAACATATAACCCATTGCCAATAATCTGAAGTGATCAACAAATGCACAAATCAAACTCAGCGAACAAAACGCCGCATACATCAGATTATGTTACATATTCGAAAAAGGGTAGGAGGAAGTATACACTTATTTTTCCTACCCCTTCTCCAGCTACTATACATTTCAAACTCAATTCCCACTGTACTGTATAGTTCACAAGTTGTGCTGCACAATACAAACTCAAGTACTGTGAACAATAAGGGGGGAGAAAAAAATCACATCAAAACATGAAAGAGAAAAACAAAAGATAAATGAGAAAAAAGTCCTAATGTCATGTACCAAGAATAAACAGATCTCAATACTACGTACAACCCAAAATATCCACTCGGTGTCATAGAAAGGGAAAAAAACTGTTTTAAGAAATGTTTAGGGATAAATAAAACTTAACAGTTAACACAACTCTTCATCGTCTCTGTATTTCTTGAACATCAGTCGTTTGTACTTCTTGAACTGCGTAATGTTTGTACATCGAGTTCCATGTTCAAACTGCCCCAGTTTTACCCCACAGATTGAAATGCCTATGCTCTTCAAAGTTGCACGAACACAATTTCTTGAAGTTTGATTTCCCTCTCAAATTATATTCCCTCTCTATCAGAGAATATTTTTTTCTTCTATATTACTCAGTAGTAGACCGTTTCTTGCTTTGAAAATTACTTGTGCTGTGTTAAATTCTACTAAATACCTCAACTTCAAGACACGTGAATTTAAAAATAGCTTGTTAGTGTTTTCACAATATCCTACATTATTAACTATCCTTATGGCTCTTTTCTGCAGTATTCGTAATGACTGTAGGTTGGTTTAGTAGATGTTACCCCATACCTCCACACAGTAGATCAGATACGGTAAAATAAATGACAATACAGTGTGTGCAATGATTTATGATCCAGAATGTGTCTTGCTTTTCTCATGACCGCAATGCTCCTTGCCAGCTTTGCTCACACATGTTATGTGAGGTTTAGATTTTGTGGTCTCTAGAAATGTAATTTCATATACTCTTTTTAGTTGGACATTGTCTATCACTACTTTTAATTGGAGGGTATCAATTACATAGAAGCAGTGTAGCATTTAGGAGCCTGCCCTTGAGTTGTGAGGGGCAATCTTGGAACTGAAACTGGCTCTGTCAGAGGCTTTCAGTGCTTCCTCCTCCCCACTCACCCAGAGGACACCCTTGATAGTTACTTGGACCCAGCACGGACAATCAAGGAATTGAATACTGGTGGTGGTTTTTCGCAGTCAGTGCATGGAGTTCTGGTTATCCATGTTTGCAGACCTCAGAGACAACAGGTTCTTTGGTGGTGGGTTTCTGGAAAATAGCCCCCCATCAGCTTTGTTGCATAGGACTCATCCAGGCGAGTTAATGAATTATGTTTTCATGTGTGTGTGCGTGCCAGTGTATGCGAGTCAGAGAGGAGGGGTAGGAACAGAAAGGGATGAAGAGGGACAGAGCGAGGGGGGCTGAATGAGGGAAGGGAGAGAAAGACAGACAGACAGAGAGGAAGCAGGGCAGAGAGAAACAGATGAAGAAGGGGGAAAGAGACAAAGAGGAGGGGAGGGGGAGAGCGGGAAGGGGGGACTGTAGTGAAATAAAAGTTGTCTGAATGCTATAATTTATATGTATGTACATTTCTTCCTAAATGTATTCAGGCTCAATAAACTATTTTTTTCCCCATTCATTCATTCATTCATTGTCCAAACCGCTTATCCTGCTCTCAGGGTTGCAGGGATGCTGGAGTCTACCCAAGCAGTCATTGGGCGGCAGGCGGGGAGACACCCTGGACAGGCTGCCAGACCATCACAGTACTCCTGTGCCTAACCAGCACATCATGGAGTGGGTGGGAGACATTGTCCATGATGGCACATAACTTCAACAGCATCCTCCTCTCAGAAACCGCCGCCAGAGTCCAGCTCCACCCCCACAATGTCACTGGCCTTCCGGATCAGTTTATTGAGCCTGTTTGCATCTGCTACCTTCAACCTGCTGTCCCAGCACACAACAGAAAACAGGAGAGCACTGGCCACCACAGACTCATACCACATCCTAAGCATCGTCTGGCAGATGTTGAAGGACCTCAGCCTCCTCAAAAAGTAGAGACAGCTCTGTCCCTGCATATCCAAATGATTATATAAACTGAATGATTACAGTAATATAAACATTATTTCTTTACATGAGTATTAACATCATTAATCACTGTCTACTTACAATGTATCTAATTCTGCATCCTGTTTGGCAATACAGCTATGCCAGGTCGAGTCAATCAAGTCAAGCTAACCACAATATTGTAGCACTGTTAGCCAACAGCTAGCAAGTCTACACGTCCGTGGAGGTACACTGTTACAATATCAGCAATTATAATTTCACACAACTAGCCACAAACAACTACCAGTTGTAACAATCATACCTATACATATCTTAACCAGGTTGTTGAAATATATATCTTTTAAAGTCGGAAAATAAAACCTAAAATCACAGAGAGCTACGTTAGCATTGGGGACAATTAGCGTAGCCTTATGTGAATGAAACATAATATCTCTGACAGCTCTACACAAACAGGCTAACTAGAAAGGCTACACTACTGGCGAAGTGTAAAAGTGCATTCTGTTTCACCCAACTGAAAGAATAAATGAAAAGAACGCGAGTTGGCAGGCTCAGCAGTCTTTTTCCTTACTGCCAAGTGCCAACAGCTTATAATATAACTTGGATGCAAGAGGATAATAACATGATGGATGCGAGTCCATCCATGGCTAGTTTGTTAAAGGTTGTTTATCGTTGCATCATCAGCTGACTAACCCACTGAGCTAATATATTTATTGCAGCACACCAAATGTAAAAACAAACCCACTTGTAACACATACCTATACGCAAGTCTAGTTACGTATTTCTCAAACTACAAGGTGTACCGTTGATGTGGCATATGTGTGCATATGAGGTTACGGATTGGTTAGACCAGAAAGGAATTCTGAACTCTGTTAAACTTCAGAGACATTTTCTTCCATTGCAAGTGAAATGTGTAAAGTAACCCGTTACATTTTATTTATGTTACGGGTTCAACTGTGAAGCACTGTTAAACAGTTATTGTTGCACTGAAATCATTGAGTACAGTATCCACCATTTAATTAACACTGGAATGCCGGTTTAGAGAGGAGGTGTGTGTGAAAGGGAGGAAAAGACAGGCCAAATCAAACATCAAACGGGTGGGAAGACAAAGAAGAAAAGAGATGGTGAGGAAGAGTATTTCTACTCAAAAGAGAGGCGAGAGATGACGGATGGGTGCCAGATGAAAATGTGGAGAAAGAAAAGCTGTAGAAAATGAGGAAGACTTCATGTGAATCCTGCTCTCCTCCCCAAAACCAAACACTAAAACATTCAGTGCACTCCAAGCACCAACGTGATGAGGTTTTATACACTCTTTTCAATTATCATGTTCATCACTTACGGTTTGTAAGTAGTAAAGTCGGTTATACCATGAATGTGGAATTTTGTACCGTCTTTGTGTATTAGGACATCTCTCCCTTGTTTGAAGATTAGTCGCTCCGCTGGCCGTAGCTGCTTTCACAAAAAAAGATGTCCTGTGAGTATGAGGGAATGTACAACACTTTTCTCAGCGTTGTGTTGTGGCGTTGTCCTCTGCTGTCAATCAAGCAAACCTCCACGTCTCCTTTGCACTCCGCGACTGTAGTGCACCTGTGGCATCAGCCAACTCCACACAGTGTGGCTGGGCCTGGAAATTGTCAAAGCTTTTGAACTTTGCAATATCCATGACGATATGTGAAGTTGCTCCTGAGTCCACCATCAAACTTTTATCGATGATAGTGCGCTCTGGCTGGGTCTGTGTTATTAAATTCCTATGCGATACATCCATCTACTCATCCATTATCCAATCCGCTTTATCCTGCTCTCAGGATCGCGGGATGCTGGAGCCTATCCCAGCAGTCATTGGGCAGCAGGCGGGAAGACACCCTGGACACGCCGCCAGGCCATCACAGGGCCAGATCACACTATATATAGGACACTATATCCCCTCCAAAATATTTTTCAGTGGGAATGTGCCTGATTTGTGGGTTCACGCTTATATATATTTGTAAATACAAATATATAATGGATCCTGGCACCACTCCAAAAAATGGGGGGGAAATTATAATTATTAAATATGTTAATTATTGTAATGCGGCTGTGACATCAGGGGTTGACGTTCAAGAGAACGGAAGTAGGAAATGCAGGGAGATATATGTTGTTATGATTGTATGTCTGAGTTGCGGTGCTAGAATAAAAACTGTGTGTATACGCCAAGTTGTTAAACTTTATTTACATAGCATAACAAGACATGGTGACAGAAGTGGTCAACCTGTAGACGCCAGAGCTCAATTGTTCAGGATTCCCTAGTCGTTCGTTTGTGAGGGATGGAGGAAGGAGCAATGGAAGCGCCATGTGGCGCAAATCCGACTGCTACGTTCAAGATCGAAATGAAGCTGAAGATGTGCTTAGAGGCCTAACTAACTGGAGAAATGAGAAAGCAGTACATATCTGTTAAGGCAGGCTACGATACATTTTTCGTGCCTAAAAACTGTAATTTACAAGCTAGCGAAGTTTAATCAGTGAGTGCAACAGCCAAGTTCAACGGTAGATTCCTTTATCACGGCGCTGTATGGATTAGCCGAACAATGCAACTATAGGCAGTTACATGATGAACTGATCCGTGACAAGCTAGTTGTGGGCCTGAAAAATACCGCGCTGTCTGAAAAACTGCAGCTAGACAGAGGCCTAACACTTGAGTGCGCCATTATGAGGGTGAGGCAATCCGAAGAAGTTAAAAAACAGCAGTCTGACCTGGGGGGAGAAAGCAGCAGTGCAACTAAATGCTTGAATGTTGACACTGTTCAAGCTAAAAGTTACAGAAAGCCCAAATTCTCAAAAAAGCCTCAGTCATTGTCACAGACTCAGCACAAGAGGACATTCAGTGCACGGCCTTAATTAAAAGCTTGTGGAGTATGTGGGAAAATGCCCTCACATTCAAAATGTGAATGCCCTGCGAAAGATGCTGCATGCCACACTTGCGGAAAAAAGGGACGTTATGGTAAAGTATGCAGAGCCAATCCCAAATCTGTGAATGCAGTCACTGCAGATGAAGCCAGCCTTTTCTTAGGAACAGTAGATGCGGGTGAAGACCCATGGTCAGTGCAGATTCAGGTGAGACAGAAAAAGGTACGCTTTAAAATAGACACTGGTGCTGATGTCACTATCCTTCCAGCTGAGGTATACCATGACATCACAACGGGACAAGACATGGAGAGCCTGGCAGAGGCGACAAGGCCATTACTGGGGCCAGGAGGCACTGTGCTCGCCGTGCTGGGTGTAGCCAAAGAAACACTGCACAGAGGCAAAATGACTGCCACAGAGGACATTCATGTCGTGAAAATTCTACACACTGCACTGTTAGGTAGGCCTGCAATAACAAAACTTCAGCTAGTGTCTAGGTTAGACAGCATCACCATGGAGACAGTGAAACGGACATACCCAAAGCTGCGTAGCAGCCTAGGTCTTGTTCAGAGGCCTTATACAATTAACCTGAAGCCAGACGATGTGCCCTTCTCTCTCGCTCCAGTCACCATGCAGAGTCCCTCTACTACTTATGGGTAAAGTAAGGAGGAGATGGACCGCATGGAAAAGATGGGAGTCATCAGCAAGATTGAAGTGCCAACTGATTGGTGTTCCAGGATGGTGGTGGTTCCAAAGAAATCAGGTGCAGTTCACATTTGTATGGACTTCACAAAGATGAATGAAGCAGTATACAAGGAAAAATATGTCTTGCCTTCCGTCAAGCACACTTTAGATATGCTAGCTGGTGCCATAGTATTTAGCAAATTAGACGCTAACATGGGCTTTTGGCAGATAACATTAATGAAAAAGTCTGCAAAGTACAACAAATTCATTACTTCTTCTGGGCGATTTTTTTTAAATCGCTTATCCTTGGCATAGCATCAGCCCCAGAGTATTTCCAAAAGATGATGGAGACCAAAGAAAGAGGCACTGGCATCAACATGGGCATGCAACAGGTTCAGCAGTTTCATCCTCGGCAGACCCTTCGAGTTGGAAATTGATCATAAGCCGTTGGTGAGTCTACTGGGAAAGAAGCATTAGATGAGCTTCCACCAAGAATTCAAAGATTTCGGATGAGGCTCATGGGGTATAACTACACAGTCATATATGTCACACATGTCCCTGGCAAAAATCTATTGACAGCCAACTCCCTCTCACAATCCTCTGGAAGCTACAAGAAGACAAGCAGATGCAAGCCTACTAGACTAGAGGACACTAACATTTATGTTGACTGTCATCAACAACGTACCAGTTAACGGAGATTATCTGATTAACCTTCATGAGCAGTTGAAAGCTGACAGCACATGCTCCACACTGATGGAGTGTTGCGATACTATTGGACTGAGCAAGCAGTGCTGACCATACATGATGGACTGCCACTGCGGGGAACGAGGCTGGTCATTCCATCAACCATGAGAGATGACGTGCTGGAGAAACTAAATGAGAGACACCTGGGAGTGACGAGATGTAGAGAACAAGCCAACCAGATGGTATGGGGGCCAGGACTCAGCAACCAACTGAATGAACTGGTGCTGAAATGGAGAACCTATATCCAAGAGCAAATGAATGTCAGAGAGCCACTGATGCCAACCAAGATGCCAGACTGGCCTTGGCAGAAATTGGGAGTGGACCTGTTCACATGGAAAAACAGTAATCATCTACTAGTAGTAGATTACTTCGAGATATGTGTAAATTGCGCAGCTGACACCTGCAATGTCCACTGATGTGGTAGTGCACTTTAAGTCAATGTTTGTGTATCACAACATCCCTGAAGTACCCCTGCCTGACAATAGACCACAGTTTTCAGGTAGTCACTTCACAGCTTTTGCAGCAGAGTATGGCTTTAAGCGCATCACAAGCAGCCCCAAGTTTCCTCAAAGCAATGGGGAAGCGGAACGCACTGTGCAAATAGTGAAAAGTCTGTTGAAGTAAGCACCAGATCTGTATCGTGAATTGCTGATGCACAGAGCAACTCCTCTACAGAATGGCTACAGTCCAGCTCAGCTGTTGATGGGGTGCCAACTTTGCACTACAGTTTCAACCCTTCTGGCCCTGTTGAATCCAGCTTTGCCCAACTACAAGACATTGGATGCCAAATAAAGAGAGAAGAGGTGGAGAGATTCAAGAAATTTTTGCAAGAGAGACAGAGTGAGAAATCCGGAGCCATTCGTACCTGGAGAAGATGTGTGGATCACTGATGCAAAAGTCCAGGGCACAGTATTATATACACATAGCACTCCTCATTCGTATCGTGTCCGGGTACCTCGAGGCACACTGAAAAGAAATCTGCATCACTTGGTGTCACTGTAGAATAACAGTGAGGAAGTCAAGACTGAACATTCTACAGTGGAAGGTTCACCCAGAGCCAAGTTCACCAGAGACTACCTCGCCCAGCAGACAGGTACCCACAAACTATACAAACAAGGTCTGGAAGAAAGGTCATAAAACCAAAGAGACTTGATATACCCATCTATCCATCCTTTATCTGAACCGCTTATCCTGCTCTCAGGGTCACAGGGATGCTGGAGCCTATTCCAGCAGTCATTGGGCGGCAGGCAGGGAGACACCCTGGACAGGCTGCCACGGGAGAGTTGAAAGTGTTTTTGTTATAGTTATTTGAAACAAAAGTATTACGTTACTAAAGAACACACAACACGCTAGGTTAAAGATGAATGGTAATTATAATGTTTAAACTTTATTAGAAATGCTACAACAGGGACAGGTCTTCCAGCAAAAAGGACAGATTAAACCCTTTAAGACAAAGGTAGTCCACCCTTTGTTCTCAAAGAAAGGGAGATGTGGTATTGTGCAAAATATAATTATTAAATAGGTTAATTATTGTAATGCGGCTGTGACATCAGGTGTTGGAGTTCGAGAAAACTCAGTCGGTGATGATTGACTTCCTGGACAACGTGTCTGCGACTGGAATGTCTTTTCTGGGGTGGTGCATGATAGTGATGTCATATCTTTGCAGTCTGACTGGTGCTGCTGCGAGGGGTTTCCTCAGTATCGATTCGAGAGGCTTGTGGTCAGACTCGATGACTACGTGGTGACCATACACGTATTGGTGAAAGCGCTTACACCCAAAGAGGACCGCGTAGAGCTCCTTCTCAATTTGAGCGTAGTTTTCTTCAGATTGATTTAGTGACTTTGAGGCATATGCAACTGGCCAAACTTCCTGTAGGAGCACTGCTCCGAGACCACTCTTGGATGCATCAACTTGGAGTGCCAGTTCCTTTTCTGGATCAAAGTACATGAGGACTGGACTTGGTTCCTGTACAATGAGAAATTTCATATTCTGGCACACCGTGTCATGTGTTGCATCCCATACAAACTCACTGCTTTCCTTCAGTAGTTTACGTAGTGGTGCATTCACCTCTGACAAATTGGGTGTGAATCTGGCCAGGTAGTAGGTCATCCCCAGTATTGTCTCAAGCTCTGCCATGTTCTGAGGTCGCTCCATATCTCTGATGGCTTCCACCTTGCCTGGGTCTGCTTTGATGCCTTCATGACTCAGCCTGAAGTATTTGACCTCTGAAACACAGATGACACATTTATCTGGGTTTAACTTTACCCCTCTTTCCTTCGTCCTCTGCAGCATGGCCCATATGTTTGCGTCGTGCTCCTCTTTTGTGTTGCCATACACCAGAATGTCATCAATGATGGCTGCAACGCCACTAAGGTCCTCGTAGGTCTCATCGATCCTCCTCTGGAACTCATCCTGTGCTGAAATGACACCAAAAGGAAGGTGGAGAAATCTGTACTGGCCAACCACAGTGTTAAAGGTTGTCAACATTGAAGACTCTTCTGTTAGTTTGATCGCCCAGTAGCCTGACCGTGCATCAAGCACACTGAAATATTGTGCTCCAGCCAGCTTTGGTGTGATGTCATCTGATGTAGGCATCGGGTAATGTGGTCTTTGTATTGCCTGATTCAGGTCTTTGGGGTCAAGGCATATTCTCAGTCTGCAGGTGCTGGTTTATTCCAACAACCACCAGTGCACTTACCCATTCTGTAGGTTATTTTACCTTCTGGATGACTCCAGCTCTTTCCATCTCATCCAGTTCTTCTTTCAAACGGTTGCGGAGCTTGTGTGGAATCCGTTGTGGAGGGTACACCACTGATACTGCATCCGGTTTCAGGTGGATTGTGTATTCTCCTGGGAACGGTCAAATGCCCTTAAACACAGAGTACTCAGCCATAATGTTAGTGGGTTCATTTTGTGCAGCATTAACAGATAGCACTAGTTTGACTAAGGCTGTGTCTAGGCAGGCTTGCAGGCCTAGGACAGGTGGGCCCTGTGTATCGACTATGTAGAACTCTCGCATGACAGTAGTGCCTTTGTACTTGCATTCTAGGTCACACATCCCTGTCACATGCAGTGCTCGACCAGCATATGCACTGAGTTTTATTTCTGCTGGTCTTAGATCTACATCTCTAAAGTCCCTGTCATAAATGTTTCTCTGTATTGTGTTTACATCAGCACCTGTGTCCGGTTTAAACTTTAGTTTGTGCCTTTGTGGTCCCAACTCCAGTTCAGAAAATGCTTGCCTTTTGTCATAATTACCGGGATTCTTAGTAACTGTGTCTATGAAGAATTCATCGTCGGTCACACTTTCATCTTCTACTATGTCATGCACTATGCCTGTGTATCTTTGTTGTTGTGGTCCTGTCTTGCAAGCTTGAGCAAAGTGATTAAATTTCTTACACTGTTTCCCTTTTGCTGGACAGACCTCATCGTCATTGTGTTCTCATGCACAATATCCACACTTCTCATTTCTGTATTGTGTGTGGTCATCATAACTTTTGACATATCGCCCCTGTCTGTGGCAAACTGTTTCATTCCTGTTGGGCTTCTTCTTTATGTACATCCACATCGCTACTGGCGCTGCTGCCAACCATCGTTCTGATCTGTTCCTGTGCTCTAGTGATTTCGATGGCTTTTCTAAGGTAAAATCTGGTCTGTGAGTAAGCAGGTTCTCACGCACTCTTGGTGAGCTGGTTGCAAAAACAATCCTATCCCGTACAATTTCATCGTTGTTATCATAGTTAGTCTTTAATGAGTAACTTTAGCTCTGTTATAAAATTCTCAAAGGACTCGCCCATGTTCTGCATCTTTTCATGAAACTTGTACTTAGCAAAAATCGGGTTACTTTTAGTAATCATGTATTCCTCGTATCTGTCATGATACGTTTTCAGTAACTTAGCTTCAGCAGCTGTCAGTGTCCATGTGTCGAAGACGTCGTGTCCTTTTTCTCCCACCCGTAGTAGAAGATAACTGCACTTTGCTTCTTCGTTTTGTAAATGTAGTGGACCTGAGAACATTAGCTCAACATGCTGTCAGAACTTTCTCCATGCGTCCGGCAGGTTCGTCGAATCCCAGTCGATCCTGGGGCTCGGAACGCCGTGGGAATCCATCTTCTCTCTCTTTGACGTGAGTTCAATCAACTACTCTGACACCATGTCATATTCATTGATATTGAACACCGATGAACACTGTGTCTTGAATGCCCTTATGCTGACGTCACTGTGCAGAGGGGGGCGGGTAATTACTCAATAAATAAACGGCCGGTTGCCCTTGCTTGGCATTTCGGTGAGACCAGAGACCCGATGACTCCCGTGTATCAGTTTGTCCCCGTTAATAGTGCTTTCTGCTAGCTATATGTTACCTACAGTCCTGATGGCAGCTGCAACAGGTTATGGGCCCAGGAGGGACGTGGGAACGCGTTGGAGCAGATTGTTTTTTGACGGGAGAGCGAACGTTACCTGTTTTTCCTGCGGGGAGAGGGGTCACATTGCCCGGGCCTGTCAACAAAACGACCAGGGGGGCCAGCGGCCCAGGCAGTGGTGCACTCTCTGCAGGAGCACAACACACAGCGACGCCGCATGCAGACGGAGGAGGAGGGATGACGTGAAGCGCGCCACCATACTTACCGCCGACGAAGAGGAGCACGAGTTCGCATTCCGGGTCAGCGAAGCACAGCGGGAGGGCTCCGAAGGTGGCCTGATGGTGGACACAGGAGCGACATCCCACATCATCACCGACTGTTAGAAGACTAGACTAATACTTTATGTCTATCTCTGCGCAGATGAAGTGGATTATTAAACCGTTATAAAGAATCGTACCGACTACCGAACTTCTGCTGGAGGGAAAAATGCAGCCTTCGTTTATTCGGTAGTTTGGGGAGAAGAAGAAAATGAACGGCGTCTCAGTGACGTAATCAATCCGCGCATGCAAGCGCAATACCGCTCACTTGTGGACAAACAAAGTCGTAAACAAAATAATAGTACACAGTAACACATAGTCATACAAATACGCTGGTGTCATATCTCAACACTCCCACTTATGAATCATGAGCTTACTGTATACCTTTTCTTATTCATAGAACAAAAATAAAAATAACACTTGGTATAACCCATACCACTCACATTTCACACACCAAACATTGCCTTAGCAAATGTCTTCAGTTTTACCTTGGATGCGGGCTTCGTCATTACATCCGCAACCATTTCGTCTTTAGGGCAATACACCAATGAAATCCTTTCCTTTGACTCCTTGGAGTACACACAATGGTCTGATTGGTTTTGTGTAAAACCATCACCTGTCAAACACTCGTGTAACAGTAAGTTCCAATTGCGGCCAGACTGCTTGAGGCCGTAGATTGACTTCTCTAGTTTACACACTAGTTTTTCTCCCTTCTCAATATAACCCTCAGGTTGTTCTATGTATATGTCATAGTCTATGGGGGCATGAAGATAGGCCGTCTTTACATCCATCTGGTGTAAAATCAAGTCATATTGAGCCGCCTTCTGTAGAAGCACTCGAACACTTGTTAGGTTGGCTGTCGGCGAAAATGTCTCCCCATAATCTACCCCAGCTCTCTGGCTATATCCCTTTGCTACAAATCTAGCCTTGTACTTGTCGTGTCCGTCTATATCTGTCTTTATCGAATACACCCACCTTCCTCCCACTGTTTTCTTGCCCTCTGGCAATTTCGTAAGGGTGAATGTTTTGTTGTCTCTTAGAGACTCCATTTCCTCGTCCATTGCCCTGGACCACTTTTCTGATTCTGGCAATTCCATGGCCTCTTTAAAGGTCAGAGGGACACTGCACACTGCCCTGTATGCATAATCTATAGTAGTGAGTGAGCTGTCATCACTGTCGCCCTGACTATAGTCAATCAGATATCTCGGAGGGTTGCGTTCCCTTTGGGGGTACCTTCCACTGGCTGAGGCTTGTGATGTCACCCTTGGGTGCTCCTCGTCATCATCCTCGGGTGCTGACTGTGTACCGTCAGTCTGTACATTTTTCTGTACTCTAGGCTGAGTTGCAGCTGTCTCAACAGACTTTCTCTCTCTTACCCAGTCTTCTGGGTGTAGACCTGGTGTCTGAGTCTCATTTTCACTAGTTGCCTTGTGTACAAATTTAACTAGTCTGTGTTTCTGTACTTTCTCTTGGTCAGGGTAGTAGACTAGGTAGGCCGGGCTGTTCTTGTCGTGTCCTACAAAACACCCCCTCTCACATCTAGAATCTAACTTTCCCTTGTCCTGCTGGTAAGCATAGCATTCTGTCCCGAACTTTTGCATTCTAGCCATGTTGCACTTTTTTCCTGTCATTGCCGTGTATGGCGTAGTGCCTGTGTGCTTGTTGAAGCATCTGTTTCTGGTGTGGGCTGCCTCCTGTACAGCATAATGCCAGAGGCTCTTTGGTAGACCACTATCTATTAGCATACACCTTGCCATCTCGAATAGTGTGCGTCCTTCTCTCTCTGCAACGCCATTTTGATGGGGAGAGTATGAGCAGGACGTCTCATGTCTTATTTTGTTCCGTCTCAACAGGGTTTGAAACTCCTTGCCTGTAAACTCAGTTCCATTATCCGACCTTATGCATTTCACTGTCCCATAGGGAGCTACATCTGCCAGAAATTTCTCGGTCGCTTGCACTGTGTCACTCTTTGTTTTTAAGAAATAAACACACACAGCCCCTGTGCACACATCTGTAAATGATTGCATGTACCTGAAACCATTAATGGACTCGTTTGCCACAGGACCGGCTAAATCAGTGTTTACCAACTCCAGTGGTGTCTTGGCTTTGTCTGTAGA
Organism: Lampris incognitus; assembly: GCF_029633865.1. Lineage (NCBI taxonomy): Eukaryota > Metazoa > Chordata > Actinopteri > Lampriformes > Lampridae > Lampris > Lampris incognitus. Next base: position 88,014,348 of record NC_079213.1, on the reverse strand, counting down.
TTTCCTGTTCCTGTTTTGGGTAAACTTCCCTTCTATGCATACTGCACACTCTTTGTGAGGTTTACACACTTTACCCTTTATATGCATACCATCAGTGATATCCTGTAGCTTTATGATATCGTCATAGTTGCAGTGGCCCATTATCTCATGCCAAGTTTCTATATCATGGCTCACATGGCACTTTTCAACAACACATTCAGTTTGCAAATAGTACATTTTCCCCTGTACAAAAATGTCAAACCTGGTACCATCCGGTGACATCAGGGCATCTCTGCCCTCTTCGAAGAACACACTGGCTCCGTGTGCTGTCGCAGACTTCACAGAGAAGAGCTCTTGGGGGTACGATGGAATATATAGTGCGTTCCGCAGTGTCACTCTACACCGTCGCCCCTCACTGTCGAGCAGACATACTGTAGCATCTCCCCTGCCCTGCACCACACCAAAGGTGCGCTTACCGTCCGCCAGCTCCATGCAGTGTTTCTCTGGCTCGAACGAGCTGTCAAAGCTCTTGAACTTCTTCTTATCATTGACTATGTGGGAAGAAGCCCCACAGTCCACAATCAATCCTGGTTTGAAGTGTTGCCGTCGTCCTGGTCCTGCTGAGCTGGTCTCTCCAGCCTGCACTCTGAAGATGTAGATCTCTTCTTCCGCAGCATTCCCCGGTCCCTGACCTCGACCTGCTCCGTGACCACCACCGCCGCCGCCACCTTGCTTGCGTGCACACCTGGCTCCATCAGCGCGGTTCTTCTTCCTGCACTCTTTGTCCGTGTGACCCTTGATCCGGCAGAAGCTGCACCACACGCTGCGTGAACAGTCCGATTTCCGATGGCTTTTGTCACCGCATCGCCAGCACACCGTTTGTTCATCTTCTCCCTCACAGCGTTTCACTGGCTTTTTCTTAGGCGCTGCGTGGGCCTTCATCACCCTCTCGGACGTCTCGTCCGATGCTGTAGCATTAGCTACATCTTCTGCCGCCTCAAAGTTTCTCAATTTGGCCTTAAATTGTCCCAATGTCAACTCACTGTCGCCATGTGTCACCATTAGAGTGAATGGCTTATATCTCTCGGGTAACCCCCTCATCACCATGGCCATCATTAGTCCCTCACTCGGTGCTTCTCCCGCCCCTTTGAGAGCCGTAATGATTTGTTCAGCTCGGATAATGTATTCGGTTATCGTCTCATTATCAGCTTTCTTTAGCCCAGTCAATGTTACATACAGAGTGACAATCCGGGGTCTGCCCTTACCAATGTAATGTTCCCGCAACACCCGTAGACTCTCTCTACCGTTGTTCTTCGTTTCTCTGAAGATCAGTCCCAAGCTTGTGTTGTCCAATAAAGGCGCCAATGCGCAGTAGGTTTCCGCGTTCCGCTCCTCGTCTAGGGCCTGCTCTTCCGCTGTCAAAGGTCCCACGGGCTCGGTAAGAATGGTGGTTTTCAGCCCCACACCATGCATGCAACAGAGCATTCGCTCTTCCCACAGTTCATACTCATCGGCCTGTCCGTTGAATGTGGGCCACCTGCTCTTCTTCCGCTCCATCTCCCTAGGTAGCGTTAGCTTAGCTTAGCGTTCCGTTAGCTTCCCGATAGCCTCTCTCGATGCTAACTAGCTTCACACTTGCTAACTTGCTACTCCGTGCTAACCTGCGCGCATCCCGCCATCTGAGGTTATCACACTTCGTGTACTTCTTTTATCAAACTACTAAATAATCCAACGTTATCTGGGCCCATAACCTGTTAGAAGACTAGACTAATACTTTATGTCTATCTCTGCGCAGATGAAGTGGATTATTAAACCGTTATAAAGAATCGTACTTCTGCTGGAGGGAAAAATGCAGCCTTCGTTTATTCGGTAGTTTGGGGAGAAGAAGAAAATGAACGGCGTCTCAGTGACGTAATCAATCCGCGCATGCAAGCGCAATACCGCACGCTTGTGGACAAACAAAGTCGTAAAAAAATAATAGTACACAGTAACACATAGTCATACAAATACGCTGGTGTCATATCTCAACACCGACCAACGCAAGTTTAAGAGCTTCGACTCAACGTTCCAGCCAGCGAAACACACCCTGGAGCTGGCTGACGGGACCAGGACAACGGGTGTTGCCACGAGAAGAGGAGACGCGGAGGTGATTCTGGAGGACACCAACGGCCGACGGGTGAAAGCGACGTTGAGGGGAGCGCTGCACATTCCCTCCTACCCACAGGACATCTTCTCCGTGAAGACAGCGACTGCAAACGGTGCCTCAGTGACCTTTCAACAAGGCAGAGACCAGCTCGTCCATAAGGACGGTACCAGGTTCGACATCAGCGAGCGCAACAGGCTCTACTACATGAACACCTACGACAATGGTGAGCATGAACTCGAGAATGATGAAAATGATGAATGTCATGCATGCTATGATGTACAGACTTGACACGAAATCCTTGGTCACTGCAATTATGATGATGTGTTAAAATTGGAAAGTGTCACTAAGGGAATGAGTGTTAAAGGCAAAACTAAGTGTAACTTGGTGCCATGTGAAATATGCATTCAAGGTAAATTTGCCCAAAGCAGAAATAGAGAGGCAGATGTAAAAGCTAAAGTCGCACTTGAACTGGTGCACACAGATTTAGCTGGCCCTATAGAGCCAACAGCCAAAGATGGATTCAAGTACATTTTGGGATTCACTGATGATTATTCAGGAGCAATGTTTACTTATTTTTTGAAATCCAAGAGCGACACAGTGAAGGGCACAGAAAAGTTCTTTGCTGACGTTGCACCTTATGGCAAAGTCAAATGTATCAGATCGGATAATGGTACAGAATTTATGTCGAGAGCTTTTCAGTCACTGCTTAGCATAAATGTCATTAGACACGAGACCTCGGCCCCTTACTCGCCTCATCAAAATGGGACATCCGAGAGAAGCTGGAGAACATTGCTTGAAATGTCTAGATGTATGTTGCTTGAGAGCGGCCTACCGAAAGAACTGTGGACATATGCAGTTCAGACTGCTGCGGTTATCCGTAACAGATGTTATAATGGGCGTGTAGGGCAGACTCCATACTACATGTTGACCGGGAAGAAGCCTAATCTTTCCAAAATGTATATTTTTGTCTCTGCAGGCTATGCATACAAACAAAATAAGAAAAAGCTTGATCCCCGATGTGAAAAGGGTATTTTTTTTGGTTATGACAAGAACAGTCCTGCATACTTGGTATACTATCCAGACACAGGGAAAGTGTTTAAGAACAGGTTGGTGAAGTTCATTACAAAGAGCGCTACTGAATGTCAGACTCAGACAGACCAGGAAACCAGTGAACGTGTTCTGCCTAGAGAGGGCGCTAAGACCCAACCACAAATCGAGATGACGAGTCAGAGTACACAAGATGTAGAGCAATGTGAGTCAGACACCAACATGAGTGGGGAAGGCAGTCGTCCAAGGAGAGACCGGAGACCTCCCCCGTATCTAGATGATTATGAGTGTGATGACCAGGTTTTAACCAGCATTGACTACTGTTACAGGGTTATTTGTGATGTACCCCAAACCCTGAAACAAGCCCTAGGCTCACCCGAGTCCTCACTATGGGCTAAAGCTATGCAGGATGAGATGAGTTCCCTGAGGGGAAATGACACTTTTACCCTAACAACATTGCCAGAAGATAAACATGCAGTGGGGGGCAGATGGGTTTACAGCGTTAAGGAAAACCCAGTTGAAACCACATATAAAGCAAGATATGTAGCTAAAGGCTATAGTCAAATTGAAGGGATAGACTATACTGAGACCTTTTCCCCAACTGCTGATATGACCTCTGTACGCAGTTTAATGCAGGTTGCTGCACACTGTGGTTTGGAGCTGCACTAAATGGATGTAAAAACTGCATATTTACATGCTCCCATTGACTGTGAGCTATACATGGAACAGCCAGAAGGTTTTGAGGTTAAGTCTCAAACTAGTGAGAGACTAGTCTGTAGGCTCAACAAGTCACTCTATGGCCTGAAACAGTCAGGACGAAACTGGAATAAAATGCTGCATGATTTCCTTTGCCAAAATGGTTTTGTTCAGAACCCAGCTGACCACTGTGTTTACAGCAAACAAACTGGGAGTGAGAGAATCATTTTGATTATCTGGGTCGATGATCTTATTGCAGCGAGTGACAGTCAAACCCTCAGGAATGTGAAAGAGCTATTGGGAGACCAATTCAAGATGAAAGATCTTGGTAAACTAAAACATTTCCTTGGTATTGACTTTACACAGGGAGATGGTGAAATAAAGATGAACCAAAAGAGGTACATCACAAAAATCCTGGAGAGGTTTGACATGACTCACTGCAGACCAAGATCGACCCCATGTGAGAACAAACTGAAATTTGATGAAGGTAACCCTGTTGATTCGAGGAGGTACCGAGAAATGGTTGGCAGTTTGATCTATGTATGACAAGTACTAGACCAGACCTCAAGCTTCATTGTAAGTAAACTGTCACAACACCTGTCTGACCCAAGAGAGCAGCATTGGGTAGCTGCAAAGCATATGCTCAGATATTTGAAGGGAACTGTTAACCATGAATTGTGTTACAAGAGAGAGAAGTGATGTGAACCTTAACATTATTGCATTCAGTGATGCTGACTGGGTCGCAGACCAGAATGACAAGAAGTATTACTGGTTATTGTTTTTGCCTCTCTGAAATGGGTCCTGTTATCTCTTGGAAGTCTAAGAAACAACCCACTGTTGCTTTATCCACATGTGAAGCCGAGTACATGGCTTTGGCGGCTACTACACAGGAGAGTATGTATCTTGTTCAACTGTTGAATGGGATGGATATGGGGTGTGATTATACACCAGTGACTATCCATGAGGATAACCAGGGTGCCATTGCTCTGTCCAAGAATCCTGTATGTCGTCAAAGGTGTAAACATGTTGACATCAAATATCATTTTGTTCGGTCTGCACTTCATGATGGAAGGATAACTATTGAGTATTGCCCCACATCAGACATGGTTGCAGATATTTTGACTAAACCTGTAACTAAAGCTCTGCTTGACAAGTTTGTTTCTTTTGTTTTTGGTGTGTAAGAGGTTTTTATTTTCTTTGCTAGATGTACCTGACAACTGCATACTGTAATCAGCCTAGGAGCAAGTGGGGGTGTTGAACACCAATGAACACGGTCTGTCTTGAATGCCCTTATGCTGACGTCACTGTGCAGAGGGGGGCGGGCGATTACTCAATAAATAAACGGCCGGTTGCCCTTGCTTGGCATTCCGGTGAGACCAGAGATCCGATGACTGCAGTGTATCAGTTTGTCCCCGTTAATAGTGCTTTCTGCTAGCTATATGTTACCTACACAGTCCTGATGGCAGCTGCAACAGATATGGTATAATGAATGAGGCGGTTTACTCAAATTGTTTGTCTTTAATGAACTCCATCGAGCCATCCCTATGACATCTCTGCCCTCAAGTACTTCCGTACATCATATGCCAGATCCTGTCGTATCAACTGACATGATAGGTTACAGGAATACTTCACACCGGCCACGCTGTGCGTCGCAACTTTTCTCTCGGTGGTAAATCGCTGGGTAACTCTGGGCGCATAACCTGTTAGCAGAGTTCGATTACAGCGACTCTGGTGTGCATACTGACCCAGTGCTAGACCGAAAAACAACCTCGGACGAATAAGACGCAGTGGGGCATCAGTATTACCCGAGGGTAAGAAAGCAGTGTGGGGGTCGACAGGTGTATGCAATTAAGAACAGTGTTGATGGATCTGACAAGAATAAAGCAAGATGTAGCCAAAGGATACAGTTAGAAAGTAAGTTGGACTAAGACATTTTCGCCTACTGCTAACCTGACCAGCAACAGAGTGTTGATGCAAAAATCACCACAGAAAAACTCTGTTTCTCTAACTGTACTCGAACAGCTACCCAGAGGGGGCGGGACTTATTTCCCTTCTCCAATCGGAGGTATCTTTGCCTGATATAGCCAATGAGAAATTGACATATGTTTCATCAAAGTTAAAGACTTGAGCTACAAAGCAAACAGGAAATAAAATAAGTTTACACAGCCCAGTTCTCTACTCGGTTGCACATGGACGACGTGGTCAATGGCTTCAACAGATTCTTTGTAAATGTGGGCCCAAAACTGACAGGAAGAAAAAAAAAGACAAAGGCAAATCACACTGGGGGAACGATAGTGAATATGGGGACAGAAATCCAAGTTCCATTTTTCTTACAGCGGTAGAAAAGAAGGGAATCGTGGACATTGTAAAGAAATGTGAGAACAAAAAAAAACTGACTGGAAAGATATTGATTTTATGATTGATTTCATTTCAAACATGTTGAAATAAAATATATAGGCAGGAATACAAAACAGGGAAATAACAGTGAACATATTTTGCAAACTATAACACCACAAGTAATAACTAGTCCATATTCGAAAAGGGCGTATGATGAAATAAGAATTGATATGACAACAGTTAGGAAACCAAATGTACTGCTAAACCAGTAACCCGCATCTATAAACACGTCCTTTCAATCTGATAAAGTTCCAAGCAAAATGAAAATAGCAGAAGTTTACAAACTACAGACCAATTTCATTATTGTCACAATTCTCCAAAATACCAGAAATACTATAGTTGCCGTTAGACTGGACAAATTCATTGAGAAGCACAATAGCCAGTACGGGTTTTGACCAAACAGATCCACATCTCTGGCACTCATTGAATTAATTGAAGAAATAACTAATTGCATAGACCAAAAAAAGTTTGCTGTGGGATTTAATTTTCACATTTCATGCCTTGGCCCGGGCTTACTTTCAGAGCCGCCTTTGGAGGCCGAACACATGAAGGGTCTTCAGTTTTTTGGTCTGTTTTTTTGTGGAAACAATTTAAGGTAACCATGTTTGACTAATTTACAACCAAACTAGTAATGTTGGCCTACTTTGTAGCTTATTTTCCTGATGAAATGCAAATTTTTTTCTTTTCAGACCTAACCTAAGCAATTAAGGTCCCACACCTGATACACTGGATAGTCAATAGGATTGCAATGGTGGTTTATTTTGATCACCGATTCCACCAAAAAAACAAAAAAAAAAAACAAAAAAAAACACACATACCAACATGTTCTGGAATGACAGACGATAAAAATATCTTTATTACTTAGGCCTATAGAAAACAAAATGTTCCATTTTATGCAGGTAGGGCTCCAATATAGCCTCTGAAAGTAACCATTTGAACTGTCTTGACCTGGAGAGTTATTTTGTAATTCTGAAGAATCAGGGCACTTCTGGCACTGAACTGTTGACATGTGAACCTCTATTTTGGAAGGTTTACAGTGAAGCAATCAAAAGGGGCCATTGAGATGGGATGAACAGTTCTGGACAGCTATTAACCTCTCAAACTACGAGAGCTGGGTCAGAAACAGCAGGCGCCACTGAAAAGGGTCGGAATCACCCTGTTCCACTTATCTAGATGAAATCTGACAAAACAGGTGATTTTTCCATCTTCCAAAGGCCGTGACAGTTTTTGTCAATTACACATTCCCAACTTCCATTCATAGACAAAGCTAGATAGAACTAGAATACTATCCATGCAAGCATACGTACATTGTAGTAAAGTTAGAATTGTAGAGTTGTGTGAAGTATTTTCCCGATTATGGATGGGACGGGGGGGGGGGGGAGCATAGAGTCATTTGTAGGGGCTAGGATTAGAATTTGAATAAGGAAAACGAATCTTTCAAATACATCTTCTCAATATTTAATACATAAACAATTTAGCAAAGTTACTTCAGCCTTTATTCCACCCTATTTTTCGCGAATTGAAAGGGGTATATTTAATAGAGAAAAGTGTTATGTTCCCCATGATGGCCTGGCGGCCTGTCCAGGGTGTTTCCCCGCCTGCCGCCCAGTGATAGCACCAGCATCCCCGCCATCCTGAGAGCAAGATGAGCGGTCTGGATAATGGACGGAAGGAAGTGTTATGCGACAATGCTTCCAAATCTGTTTTGCGTTCTTCGAGCTAAACATTGTACTTATTTTTTTCCATTTATTCATCCATTTCGATTAATTTCTACCACTATCTTAGGTCCTAGTACTTTTTTTTTTTTACATTTTAGCTACCGACCGTGGTCAACCTCCAAGTGTGGACGCCGATTTAAATGTTGCAGCAGCGTTTAAATAGCTGGATCGTGAACATACTCCACGACTTTAAGGACGCTACACGGGAGAACCTGATACACGGTAACTAGAAAAGAAACCTGAGCAAGTTATAGTACATGTATAATATGATTTATAGAAATCGACTTGGATATGTATAGTTTAAGTAATAAAAAGAACGTTCGATGTGAGAAGTTTTGCAGAAATTGCCAAATTTTAATAAATAAAAAAAGACAGTCTGACGTAGTAAAGAGTTTTAAAGACAGCTGTTGCCCTCTGCTTTCTCCTCTACTGCAGTTGTCACCATGTCTTACATAGCAAACGTTAGCAGTGGAGAGTCAGATGACCTGGAGAATCTTGATGCCACGTTGGCTGACCTGCATGACACTGAAATTTAGATTTCCAGGCCTATGGTCGCCTTGCTTGTGTACCTGTGATGTCTATCATGTTATGTTTGCAAACCAAGGTGGTAGCGGACTGAAATAAACTGAAGCGGTGATTAAAAAAAACAAAAAAACACTGGATACTCTTAATTCATGTAACAGGCCTAGAAGAGGCTGGGTGTGTTTAATTTAAACTAAAAACAGCATTATCCATTTGCCTACATGCTTTGATATTTTAAAGCCAAGGAGTTTTCCTCCTTTTCCATTTCTAGAACAGACTTTTCCTCACTTTAATGAACATGTTGAGCGCAATCTTCTCCTTGCGTCTGGAGGATAAGCATAGCTTGGCTGTTTTCTCTTTAGCCTTTAACGTTAGGCATATTTATTCAGGCAAATACAGCAGGTCTTATCTCTCTACTACCGACTTTTACAACACACACTGTCCCACATTTACAACACACTGTCGCACCCCAAGAACGTGGCGACGTCACATCCGAATGGACCGTAATATATTGAGTAAGGGCGCCATCAAATAACACTTAACAGAAAACAACAACCTTCTGTTCCCTAGTTCTGGCTGGGTATTGCTTTAATTTTTTACGTTGTGTGTTTTCTCTTCTCCATCTTTATTTTTCTTTACTTTGTTCGTTCACTTTAACACTGTATTGTGAATGTTAGTCTAGGTAGTTGCTCCATTATTATTGTACTGTGGTGACCCACATCTATATAGCTAGAGACATTCACCTAAGAGGACAGTGTACCTTTAAGGGAAGAGGTGAGGGGTGAGATAATGCACTTCCGCTACACAGTTCAGTGTCGTTGTCGAACGTATGACATGCAAAGTTGGAGCTAGTAAACTACCTCGACTACGTCTACTCTCATGTCTCCTGTCCCGTTGTTTTCTAACTCCACATTGGTGACCCCGACGTGATCGAACTACTAATACGAGTATGTCTGACAACGAAGACGCCAGTGCTAACAACATGGCTATTGCTAACGCTAGCATTTACACCGCTACTGTGAAGCTACCCGACTTTTGGCAGCATAATCCACGGCTGTGGTTTCAACATGTGGAAGCCCAGTTCCAGCTGAGAGGGATAACGCAGGATGCAACGCAGTACTTCCACGTAGTGGCGGCGTTAGACGCATCGACAACGGCGCGAGCAATGACACTGTTGGAAGCTCCGCCAGCTGCTGGCAAGTACGATGCTATAAAGACATTCCTCCTGAAACTATCTGAACTGTCGGAGCTGGAGAAGGCAGACCGTTTACTGTCCCCGAATGGCCTCGGCAACGGCAAACCGTCTGAGTTAATGGAAAAAATGCTGTCTGTGCTGGGATCGGCTGATCCGGCCTTTCTTTTCACACACATTTTTCTGAGGCAGCTCCCCACACCTGTACGCACAGCACTGGCCAGTTCTCCTCTCGCCGCCTCCAAGGACTACCGTTCTCTGGCTGCTGAAGCAGACAGGGTTTTCCTGGCCAACCGGCAACAGTTTGTGCATGCCCTGCTACCCCACCAGACCGCCCCACCACCACCTGTGTACGACTATATGGACACCGCGGCTGCGGTGACAGCCCGCCGCCAACCTGATGATGGGCTCTGTTATTACCATGCCAGGTTTGGGGCAAAAGCAAAACGGTGTCGCAAACCCTGCAGTTACAGGGTTCAGGGAAACGCCAAGGCCGGCGCTCGTTAACGGCTATGGGCGCCAGCCGTGACTGCAAGCTGTTGTTCATCAGAGACTCCTTGTCGGGCCGACGGCTGCTGGTTGACTCTGGCGCTCAACGCAGCATACTACCAGCACAAGCTGTGGACACGATGACCGACAGTCACGGCCCCCAGATGGACGCCGCCAACGGCACGTCCATTCGGACGTACGGTATCAGACATGTGGACGTGTGTTTTGGCGGCCGACGTTTCGGCTGGGACTTTGTGATGGCTGCTGTATCCACCCCGCTCCTAGGTGCGGATTTCCTCTGTGCTTTGAACCTGCTGGTGGATGTTAAAAACTGTCGCGTGATTGATGCCGTCTCTTTTGCGTCATACCCCTGCACGCTTGGGGGCGCTGGAGCGCTGTGCCTCGCTAACACACTCTCCACCGGGGATCCATACCAACGCCTGCTTGCAAATTTCCCCGAGCTCACCACACCTACCTTCTCCTCGGCGGTGGCCAAGCACGGCGTGGAACATCATATCACCACAGTGGGCCCCCCAGTTTACGCCCGGGCCCGCGCCTCGACTCGGCCAAGCTCGCACTAGCCAGGGAGGAGTTTCGACTATGGAGCGCCTCGGCATTGTCCGCCGTTCTGACAGCCCATGGGCTTCCCCTCTTCACATGGTTACTAAGGCCAACGGGGGTTGGCGCCCATGCAGGGACTACCGTCGCCTAAACAATGCCACGACCCCCGACCGGTACCCCATACCGCACATACAAGATTTCTCTACCCACCTGGCGGGCGCTGCCATCTATTCCAAAATCGACTTAGTGCGGGGGTATCACCAAGTGCCGGTCCACCCACTGGATGTCCCAAAAACGGCTGTCATCACACCCTTTGGGCTCTGAGTTTTTACGTATGCCTTTCGGCCTTAAAGGGGCGGCGCAGACGTTTCAGCGCCTTATGGATTCTGTGCTCCGCGACATGCCATTTTTGTTTGTGTACTTAGACGACATCCTCGTGGCCAGCGCGTCGGCGGAGGAACACATGACGCACCTCAGACAGCTGTTTGACAGGCTCAGCGAACACGGCCTCATCATCAACCCAGCTAAGTGTCAGTTCGGGGAGTCGTCCATCACCTTCCTCGGGCACCACATCACTCCACAGGGGGCCGTTCCCCTCCCTGCCAGGGTTGAGGCTGTCACCATGTTCCCCCGCCCCCGCACTGTACAGTCGCTGCAGGAATTCCTGGGCATGGTGAACTTTTATAACCGTTTCCTGTCCCGTGCCGCCCACATCATGCGTCCCCTGTATGAGGCCCTGCGGGGTAAGAAGTCTAAGGACGAGCTGGACTGGTCTTCGGGGATGGACGAGGCTTTTTTTGGCCGCCAAGACCGCGATGGCCAACGCTGCGCTGCTAGCTCACCCGTCGCCTGCCGCCCCCATAGCCCTTACAACGGATGCCTCCGACTACGCCGTGGGGGCCGTGTGTGAGCAGTGGGTGGGGGGGGGGCTGGCAGCCGTTGGCGTTCTTCAGTAAACAACTATGTGAGAGCGAGCGCAAATACAGCACCTTTGATAGGGAACTACTGGGTCTCTTCCTCGCAACCAGACACTTTAGGTTCCTATTGGAGGGCCGACAGTTCACCGCTTTCGTGGACCACAAACCGCTGACGTTCTGTATGGCCAAAACCTCAGAACCGTGGTCTGGGCGTCAGCAGCGCCATCTCGCGGCGGTTTCCGAGTTTACCACGGACATACAACACGTGTCGGGCAAGGATAACTTCGTCGCCGACTGGCTTTCACGGGCGGTTGTTAACGCCGTTCACTTGGGACTCGACTACGCCGCTATGGCAGCGGACCAAGCCAAGGACGCGACCGTTCAAGACTACCGGTCGACCCCTACGGCGCTACGGCTGGAGGACATGACGTTCGACGCGGCCAACACCACCCTCCTCTGTGACATCTCCACCGGTCAACTGCGCCCCCTGGTGCCTACTTCCTGGCGGCGCCGAGTTTTCGACACCGTCCACGGCCTTTCCCACCCGGGAGTGAAGGCCTCGACCAAGCTGGTGAGCGTCAAGTTTGTTTGGCCTGGGCTCCGTAAGGATGTTAGAGCCTGGGCCGGCTCGTGTGTGGCGTGCCAACGCGCCAAGGTGCACCGCCATACCAAGGCCCCTTTGGCGCCGTTTGTGGTTCCAGAGAGGCGGTTTTACCACGTCAATGTTGACCTGGTGTGTCCCCTGCCCTCCTCCCGTGGTTATACGTTCCTCCTCACTATTGTGGACAGGGCCACCAGTAGGTGGCCAGAGGCTATTCCCTTGTCCTCCACGACGGCAGCAGAGGTAGCACAGGCGTTCATCGGCTGCTGGGTGGCCCGTTTCGGCACGCCGGGTGACATCACGAGCGACCGGGGCTCCCAGTTTACCTCGGAGCTCTGGACGGCGGTCGCTGAGCACCTGGGGATGAAGATCCACAGCACTACGGCGTACAACCTGCAGAGCAATGGACTTTGTGGGCGGTTCCATCGGGACATAAAAGCCGCTCTGCGGGCAAGCCTCACTGGCTGCGACTGGATGGACCGGCTCCCATGGGTCATGCTCGGCCTGCGTTCGGCCCCGAAGGAAGACCTCCAGACCTCCTCCGCTGAGCTGGTGTATGGCCAGCCCCTGCGAGTTCCGGGGGAGTTTCTTCCGGATGCTACGGCTCCCTGGTCGGCCGCCTCTCACCTCAGTGCGTCCCGGAGCGCTGCCGGTGCCTTCGCTCCCGTTCCGATGTCTCAACACTGCCTCCCACGGTCCTACGTCCCCAAGAATCTGCCATCGGCGAGGTACGTCTTCATTAGGCACGACAGCCATCGGTCCCCGCTGCAGCCCCCATACGACGGGCCCTTCCGCGTCCTGGAGGCGGGGGATAAGAACTTTGTGGTGGACATGGGGGGCAGGCCGGAGCGGGTCGCTATAGACCGTCTCAAGCCCGCTCACTTGGACATTGGGGAGCCAATGCAATTGGCCCTACCCCCGCGGCGGGGACGCCCTCCTAGGTCGGCCCCGGCACCTGCCTCTGTTCCTGCTTCGGCCCCGCCTATGGCCCGGGTTTCGGCCCCATCCGTTTCCCCTCCTGTGAAGCGCAGCCGTTATGGCCGCAGGGTCCGCCCCCCGACTCGTCACCTGTTTTCCCCGTGACTTTGCACTATGTCATTGACTGTTCTGTTGTAGAGTCTATTTTTATGTTCATGACTTGCGCTTTTGCTGTTTTGCATTGTTTTGTGTAGGTGAATTCTGGAGGGGCCTGTGTGGTGACCCACATCTATATAACTAGAGACATTCACCTAAGAGGACAGTGTACCTTTAAGGGAAGAGGTGAGGGGTGAGATAATGCACTTCCGCTTCCGGTACACAGTTCAGTGTCGTTGTCGAACGTATGACATGCAAAGTTGGAGCTAGTAAACTACCTCGACTACGTCTACTCTCACGTCTCCTGTCTCGTTGTTTTCTAACTCCACAGTACCCGATTAACCATCGCCCGTGTTGACCAGGTTATCATTCGCCGTCCGCCTCCACCACCAGTCATGTTAGTGGTGGCTGTGGCCTCAACTCATCCTGTTTGCACTCTTATGCCCGTTTCCCGCTGGACCAGAAAAAAAAAACCCACCCGCTAGAATCTGGGTTATCTCTCTAGTGGGAAAGGTTACAATCCGCTTTCAGTCCCGGGACAGATGACTCTGCAGTAGTCACGTGTATTTAATGGCTCCAGCTCCGCACAGCAGTGATGGAAACATGACACCCGGGTAGACCCAAAAGTGATCGTCCTCCAACAACCGATTGCCGTCACGGTTCATACTTGCCAAAAAGTGACTGCAACTCCTCCCTTGTGACTGAAAAGTTGTTTCTGCCTTAAAATAATTTGAAATATATAAACTGAGCTGCGGACGGCAATCATGTTTTGGCACAACACCTATGCCGCCGGCGCGTTCCGGCCATCGAACGTGACGCACCAGACGCAAAAAAAAAAAGAGGCTCGTCTACTGGAAAGTTGTTTAAAACCATTTCATACGCACCAATTTTAGTAGATAAAGGGCATAACAATTGTTTATTCCCCCCACCTCCTCCATCTGTTGGCCCCCCGTTCTTCACTATTCTTAATTTTTGCTTGCCCCTGAGACTCAGTCGTCTCTCCTTCAGCTGACTTGTGGCATTTACCCATTTTGTTGCCTTTAGTAAAGACAAACAGTAGGAGAGATAACATGACTTTCTACTCATGTCAAACAGCGCTTTCACAGACACGCTCTAGTGAGCAGGAAGGGGAAGCTTTTCACTCACAAAGGAGGAATTTACTCACATGCGACAGCCTGCTCCCCCAGCTCTAAGCTCTAGCACAGAGACAGCAGGGGAAAAAACAAACAAACAAAAACCCTCCAAAACCAAACAAGAGATTAAAAACCGCACGTAATCGAGATCAAACTCAATAAATAGGATCACTTTAATGCCCTTACCAGATTATTTCCCAGTCTCAAATTTTTAACCTTCTGTCTAAGAAATGACTTGGACAGAGTTTGTTCCAAACTACTTATAGCAACGGGAATACTGCCCGTATTCTTTATCCAGCCCTTTAGGCAAGGGGGATACTGCCACTTATTATATCGAGACTTTACTCAGAAGGACACTAAGGCAAAAGGGACTACTGCCCTTTCCTTTTTGTGCACTTTAAAGCAAGAAAAAAAAAAGATTCCTGTAGCCAAATTTCCCTTCCTCTTCTCTCCAAGAGGCAGGGAACTCCCCTTCTAAGCTTAACAGTAGCTACACCGATCAGCCAAAACATTAAAACCACCTGCCTAATATGTAGATGCGGTTGTGCTGCCAAGACAGCTGACCCGTCCAGGCATGGACTCCACAAGACCTCTGAAGGTGTCCTCCGGTTGCGAGGTGGGGCCTCCATGGATCAGACTCGTTTTTTCCAGCACATCCCACAGATGCTTAATTGAATTGAGATCTGGGTAATGGAGGCCAAGGCAACACCTTTAACTCTGTCATATTCCTCAAGCCATTCCTGGACAAGTTTCAGCAATGCTAAAGGCACCACTGTCCAACATCAGCAGAGATGAGAGGAAAGCACTCACGACAATAACATCCTTCTGGCAGATGTGCCGTTTTATTAAACCAGACAGACCATCATGAGAAAGTTATGTTATTCAGTGACACTTATGAGCCCCTGAAATGAGACGTAGGCAGTGGTTACAACAAAAAGGGGATTGTCTGAAGCCATTAGAACAGGACAATGCTATTGACAGAATTTTGTACAATAAAGGTTACCAAGGGAAGCTACACCTAGTCTGTATGGTTTACCCAAGATACATAAACAGGATGTGCCATTGCAGCCTATTGTTTGTATGGTTAACTCAGTGACCTATAACATCTAATTTTCTGGCATCTATTCTTAATCTGTTGGTAGGCAGTGATGAATGGGAGGTCACTTAGATGAGTGATGAAACGTTTCTCTCAATAAACATGTCCAAATGAATGGACTCAATGTTCTGCGATAGTCAGAACCAAGGTCTGGTTACCAGGCATCGATGGCAAAGCAGAAGCAGAAGTAGACAGTTGTCTCGCATGTCAGGCCAACACACCAATTGCACATACTGAGCAGCTGAATAGGACAGTTCTGTCAGAAGCTCCCTGGCCTAGCATCAGTGCAAACTTCTGTAAGAGGGTTTCTGTCTTCCATGTCCTAATTGCAGAATCTTTCATAAATACCGTTTGACTTGGTTTGTTTTAGTTAAACACAAACCAGCCTTCCCCTGGGCAGAGAAACTGGCTTCTATAAGCAGGTTCACCAAACAAATGCATCTCGTCTCTCCATAAAAGGGGTTAGGTTAAGATTTAGCTCTTGAAGGATTAAGGCAAGGAGAACAGGCAGTGGTATCCCAGACAGCCTTTCTCAGAATATGGGTGGGAACCAAAGTAACACACTGGAGGCAGTGAAATATGCAGTGATGCGGAACAAAGTACCAATAGCAACATGGAAAAAGCAGGGACACATGCTGGAATATATATATATACATATACTGCTCAAAAAAATAAAGGGAACACCTAAAAACACAATATAGACCTCGATGAATGAAATATTTCAGCTGAAAATCTTTATTTATTAGACAGAGGAATGTGTTTAGAGCAAAATAACCTAAGAATGATCAATGGAATCAAAATCATTAGCCCATTAAGGTCTGGATTCAGAATCATACTCAAAATCAAAGTGGAAAATGAGAACATAGGCTGATCCAACTTCTGTGGAAATTCTTCAAGACGATTCAAAATGAGGCTCAGTAGTGTGTGTGGCCTCCACGTGCCTGTATGCACTCCCTACAACGTCTGGGCATGCTCCTGATGAGACGACGGATGGTCTCCTGAGGGATCTCCTCCCAGACCTGGATCAGGGTATCGGTCAACTCCTGGACAGTCTGTGGTGTGACATCACGTTGGCGGATGGTACGAGACATGATGTCCCAGAGGTGCTCGATTGGATTCAGGTCTGGGGAACGTGCAGGCCAGTCCATAGCATCAATGCCCTCGACATAAAGGAACTGCTGACACACTCTGGCCACATGAGGACGAGCATTGTCATGCATGAGCAGGAACCCAGGGCCCACTGCACCAGCACATGGTCTGACAATGGGTCTGAGGATCTCATCCCGGTACCTAATGGCAGTCATGGTACCTCTGGCTAGCACGTAGAGGTCTGTGCGGCCCTCCAAGGATATGCCTCCCCAGACCATCACTGACCCACCGCCAAACCGGTCATGCTGGAGGATGTTGCAGGCAGCAGAACGTTCTCCACAGCGTCTCCGGACTCTCTCACGTCTGTCACATGTGTTCAGTGTGAACCTGCTCTCATCTGTGAAGAGCACAGGGCGCCAATGGCGAATCTGCCAACCAAGATGTTCTCTGGCAAAGGTTAATCGGGCTGCACGGTGTTGGGCTGTGAGCACAGGCCCCAATTGTGGACGTCGGGCCCTCATACCATCCTCATGCATTCTGTTTCTCACTGTTTGAGCAGAAACCTGCACATTAGTGGCCTGTTGAAGGTCGTTTTGTAGGGCTCCGGCAGTGCTCCTCCTGTTCCTCCTTGCACAAAGGACCAGATAGCGGTCCTGCTGCGGGGTTGTTGTCCTCCTGCGGCCCCCTCCACGTTTCCTGGTGTACTGGCCTGTCTCCTGGTACCTCCTTCATGCTCTGGACACTGTGCTGGGAGACACATCAAATCTTCTTGCCACAGCACGCATTGATGTGCCATCCTGGATGAGCTGCACTACCTGAGCAACTTCTGTAGGTTGCAGATACCGCCTCATGCCACCTCTAGTGGTGAGGGCACTAGCAAAATGAAAACCTAACCAAAGATCGGCCAGAAAAGATGAGGACAGGCAAATGGTCTGTGGCCACCACCTGCAAATCCATTCCTTTTATAGGCGTTGTCTTGCAAATTGTCTAATATCCACCTGGTGGAAATTAGACAATTTACCAACAGGTGAAATTGATTCACAAATCAGTGTTGCTTCCTAACTGGACAGGTTGATATCTCAAAAGTGTGATTGACTTGGAGCTACATTGCATTGCTTATGTGTTCCCTTTATTTTTTTGAGCAGTGTATATAAATATAATCAAATAAAAGTCACATAACCGTTCCCGCTGAATGCTGAAACAGTCAGCTGTTCCGGAGACAGCTGTTCTGTCTCTCTCCATCCCGTGTGTCTTTCCATTGAGCTGTTACGCTGAGAGCGCCCCCTGCAGGTTTGGCGTATATATATATATATATATATATATATATATATATATATATATATATATATATATATATATATATATGTCACACCGGGAGCACGAATTGGGGATGCAAATGCAGACAGCGGAGACAGACAGGGATAGAACAATGTTTTAATAAAACAAGCAAACTTACAACACAGGAACGTAGATTCAGTCAGCAGGGAAGACTCGAGACGAGAAGTGAAGCATCCGACTACAGAAGGTTAACCATAATGTTCTGACAACGCACCAGGGGGAAATACATAACTGCTGGTGAGCCAATTAGGGAAGTGGGGAACAGGTGAGCAGGCCAGGACAGGGACAGGCTTGCTAATCAGGGAATGGGGAACAGGTGAGCAAGGGGCAAGCCAAATAAGGGTATGGGGAATACGAGAGCAACGCAGGGGCAGGAACAGACATGACATTCAAAAATTCAAAAACACGTGATCGCTAACGGTCCAGCGGGGGTGGGGGTTGGGGGGGGTTGGTATTTGTCTATTGGCATGATTTATTTATAATTACAAAACAGGTGCGTATGAAACTGCTGGCCAATTCATTCCTGTTATTTGTTGTAGACATTTCTGGTTTGCAAATGATCAAATATTTTTCCGTTAGACATAGATTGCACATTTTACTACTGGGGGCGGCACGGTGGCGCAGTGGTCAGCATGGTTGCCTCACAGCAAGAAGGTCCTGGGTTTGAGCCCCAGGGTAGTCGAACCATGGTGGGTCATCCCGGGTCGTCCTCTGGTTGGAGTTTGCATGCTGTCCCCGTGTCTGCGTGGGTTTCCTCCAGGGGCTCCGGTTTCATCCCACAGTCCAAAGACATGTAAGTCAGGTGAATTGGCCATACTAAATTGTCCGTAGCTATGAGTGTGTGTGTGTGTGTGTGTGTGTGTGTGTGTGTGTGTGTGTGTGTGTGTGTGTGTGTGTGTGTGTGTGTGTGTTAGGGGGGCGCTGTGATGGCCTGGCGGTCTGTCCAGGGTGTCTCCCCTCCTGCCGCCCAGTGACTGCTGGGATAGGCTCCAATATCCCCGCAACCCTGAGAGCAGGATAAGCAGTTCAGATAATGGATGGATGGATATAATATATATATA